>NC_056733.1:1599636163-1599983481 GCF_019279795.1 Protopterus annectens
CTTGTACTTGGAAAAGTAGATGCCAAACAAGAGTGGGCCCAGGACTGAGCCCTGTGGTACACCACTTGTGACAGGCTTTGAGTCTGACATGGCGCCAGCAACTCTGACCCTGTGGGTTCTGTCACTCAGCCAGTTTGCAACCCATCTTGTGATGTATGGGTTAACATTTAAGCTGATGAGTTTTTCAATGATACCCGAGTGGGGTATTGTATCGAAGGCCTTTGCCAGATCGAGGTAGGCTGTATGGACTGCCTTTCCCTCATCAATGGCTTTGGTGACTGTTTCGAAATGTCAACCAAGTTTAGAAGGCATGATCTGCCTTTGACAAAGCCAAACTGGGATGGATCCAAAGTCTGCAAATTTCCTATGTCTTTATTTATGAGGTCCATTATGATCCTCTCCATGGCTTTGCAGATAAGGCTTGTCAAGCTAATGGGCCGGTAATTTCCAGGGTCGGTGGAGGCACCGCCTTTGTGAAGTGGGACCACAGTTGCAGTGCGCCACTACCTGGGTACGTATCCAGAGGTAAGACTATGATTAAACAGCTGTCCTAGCTGTGGGTTTAATTCCTCGTTGAGTTTGTGGAGCACACAGCCGGGGACACCATCAGGTCCCATGGATGCTGTGTTTTCTGCTTTGGAGAGAGCAGTTCTCACTTGGGCGTTGGAGATGTTTGGGGGGCTACAATCGCTTGGTATAGATATCTCTCCTTTTGGGGGGGGGGGGGGAGTTTGCACTGAACCTGTCAGCCAGTATGCTGGCAATGTCTGTAGGATCAGTAATCTTCACATCATTTTGAACTAGTTCTGAGCATATCTGGGAGTTTCCTCCCAGGTTTCTAACATAGCTAAAGAAGGCCTTATGATTGTCTTTTGAGTCTTTAGCTATTTTTCTCTCAAAATTTGCTTTGGATGATTTTATGAGAGCTCTTAGTTTTTTACTTATAGTGATCAAGGGTGTAGGATTTTGCTCTATCTTGTAGTAGCTTCCTCCTTTTGTTGTAGAGTTTGTTTATGGCTGGGGTCCACCAGACTGGACGCTTGCCTTTGGTACAAAGAGTCTTTGTTTTGCTTGGGATTGCCTTATCCATGCAGTCCTGCAGGTGCTGGTAGAAGGCATTTGTAAGTGATTCAGCGGCTTGAGTACTGTTTTCCGCCGGCTCGGGGGCCTTAAAGGAGACCACACTAGTCTTTAGAAGTGTGAAGTCGGCTTTCGAGAAGTTTTTTACTGTGGTCTTTTTTATTTCAGGTGGGGGTGGGATGAGGACCTCCAGGGAGATTAGTTTGTGATCTGATCTCACCAGTGAGGGGTATACTTCCGGTGTTGAACATTGTGCTCCCATGTTTGTGATGATGAGATCAAGTATGTTTTCTCCTCTTGTGGGGATGGTGACTAGTTGTTACATGGCATTTGAGTTTATGAATTCCAGGAACTTTTGGGCTAGGGTGTTTGGGCTTGAGTAGTGTTCCCAGTCTATATTAGGGTAATTGAAGTCACCTAGTATGATGGTGTTTGGTGATACATTTATCCCCTCTAGTGTTTTCAGGAAGGCCATGTGAGGTTCCTGAGTTTGTGAGGGTGGCCTGTAACGCTACAATTTGCAGAGCAGTCTTGCCTATGGTTAATTGCACCTGGATGGTCTCCGATGCATCGTGCGTTGCCACCAGTCTTGAGGTGTGGGTGTCCTTGATGAATATGGATACCCCCCCTCCTTTCTTGGTATTGTCCGGATTTTGGGGCGGAACGCATGATAAGAGGTAAAACCTGATAGTGCTGGGGTGCTCTCAGGAGCCTTGAACCAGGTTTCTGTCACTGCACAGACATCAATGTTCTCCATACTGAGAAGGGCCTCGAGTGTGTGCATTTTGAGATTTAGACTTCTGGCATTGAGCAGCATTACCCTTAGTTTTTTCCTTTTTTGTGTTCTAGGGTGGTAGGTTTAGAATTTGAGCCTTGCCTAAAAAAGGCACTATGGGGGTAGCAAGAGCCTTTGCCAATATCCGGAATCCCAGGGGTGACAGGTGCAAGCCGTCCCTTGCGAAGCAGCGTGGCTTGTCCAGCATGTCATCCCAGGCAGACAGACATTGGATCCCCTTTGAATGACACCAGAGTTTAAGCCAATTGTTAAAGCTGATCATCTTATCTCTGTATTGTGGCATCATTCTTGGTGAAGGTAGGATACTGCTCAAGGTCAGGGTCATACCTGCCTGGGCTACATAATCAGAGAGCTCCTCAATGTCTCTTTTCATGTAGTCCAAGGAGGTACGTCTCAGGTCGTTTACACCAGCGTGGACAATGACTGAGTCGTATTTGTACCTGCTGTTGAGAGACCTGAGTGCTTGCGTTATGTGGCGGATTCTAGCGCCCGACAGGCAGCTTACTGTGACCTTCTCCTTACTCAGTCTGGTGAGCGGGACGTCAGTGTGTCTGACTATGGAGTCACCAATGACTAATGTGTCTGGCATTGTGTTTGGCCTTAAGGGCTGTGACTGTTTGACACTCTGACTGTGAGGTCTATGTGTTGCAGGTGTTGTGTTCTGAGGTGGTGGTTGTTTGGGTGTCTGCTTTGGTGGCCCCTGCTGTTTTGGTAAATTTTTGATCAGAGCCGCCGAGTATGTCTTTGTGTGTTTATGTGTATGATTTGAGGTTGTGATGGTACTATGTGAGACTGGGTCTATAGTGTGTGTGGTAACCTTCTCCTCCTGACTGGTCTTGCCAGTCCTATGTTGAGAGAGCTCAGCCTCCAGTTTGGCCGTATAGTTGCATCTCTCGCATGTATTTGTGTTTTGTGGGAGGAGGAGAGGGTTGTCTGTGTACATGAGGCAACTGTAACATTGCCTCAATATTCCCAGGTTCACCAGCTGAGCAGGAGAGGACACTAGCAACTGATCCCTCGACATGCTAGAAGGACTAGACAAAAAACTTTAAAAGAGATTCCGGGGGACGTGGGTGACCGAGAAATGGGGGTTTGCCTTTTTGGGGTGCTATCTATAAGAGTGCCGTATCAAGGTAATAAGTACTGTAGGAGCAAGTGCTAGGTTTAACAGATAGAGAAAAGTCTACTTGGAGTCAAGTAGAGATGATCTTTTTAGGTATTAGAGAAAGTGCTAGTAACAGGGATCACAGTCAGACTGAGGCTGGTTTCTCTCTTTCTCTCCAGATCCCCAATAAGACTCCCCACTGGCACAGCTACAGGGTGCAGATCTCAGCATAGTGGTCAAGCTAAAACCTCCAGCACCCTCTCTGTCCAACCAGTGCTTCGTGTTCCTACTCAAGTATCTAACACACACACACAATTATAGGTTCATAGATTAGTACTAGGCTAACTGCCCTTGTGGGCCATTTTAAGCATAGTCAATTACCCCACATGAAAATCAAACCCTGCACATTGTGTCTGTAAGGTAAACACCTTAACCATTATGTCAACCTCCCAACCCCAGACATGAGTTATAAACAAACACACAGACACTCTTGGGGAAGGCTGGCACAGGTTCTCCAGCTATGCCCCTTCCTGCCAGGCTACAAGGTAGTAATCACTGCTACCAACCACTAATATCAGCTACCAATAAGGCCCTTACCAAAGGATGTCCAATTATTACTGTGCAATATTATTATCCAAATGGTAAGTGTGACTGAGCAGCGAGGCTTATTTGGAGTGGCTTTGTACTGTATCATTCTCTCTATTCCCTTCTACTCCTGTCCTGTTGCCGGCTGCTAGCTTTGTTTGCTGCTCACTACTGCTGCGTCTGTCCTATCCAAGGCATCCTCCATTGCTGTACAAACTACCTTGGCTTCCTTTGAAATAAATACCTAAAGGAACCCTACAGAGTTTTCTTTAACCATTCAGCCTCCCCCCAAAGAACTTCTACAACGTCTCACTATTGCTGTGTCTGTTTTATCCCAGGCATCCTCCATTGCTGTACAAACCACCTTGGCTTCCCTTGACAGAAATACCTAAAGGAATCCTAAAGTGTTTTCTTTAACCATTCAGCCTCCCCTCAAAGAACTTCTATGTCTCACTACTGCCACATCTGTCCTATCACAGGCATCCTCCATTGCTGTACAAACTTACCTTGGCTTCCCTTGAAAGAAATACCTAAAGGAACCCTACAGTATTTTCTTTAACCATTCGGCCTCCCCCACAAAGAACTTCTACAACGTCTCACTACTGCTGCGTCTGTCCTATCCCAGGTATCCTCCATTACTGTACAAACTACCTTGGCTTTCCTTGAAAGAAATACCTAAAGGAACCCTACAGTGTTTTCTTAAACCATTCAGCCTCCCCCCAATGAACTTCTACAATGTGTATGTACTTTTAATTGGGAAACTTATCTCACTCAATTTTACTGTTGTATAACTAATTCAGTGTACACTTGCGAGCATCCTACCTCGGCTTCAATCCCCTCTTTTACACCCCAGGCCCCTTCCTACTCTCCCAGCCTATCCCTGTAATTACTGAATTTGGCCACCAGGTGGAAGGATTTCTCCACTGTCCACACTATTAAACATTACTATTTAAAAGTTTCTTATCTTCAAAGCCTATTAAGTTTTAATCTACACTGCCCGATTATAGTTTATAACCCCAGTAAAATTCTTAGGCTTTTGCTATAGGCTGTATAGTGCACCAGTGCCTTGCTCCTGTGTCTCCTTACCTGAGTTAGTTCTTTATCCCACTGAATGTTTTTGCTGGCTCTTCCTTCTCCTTGGCTCTTAACTGCCTCTGTCTTTTCCCCTACCTTACACCCCCTCCTCCCCCCTACTCGGCCACCTGTCTCACTCTCTCTCCCACCTTTTTGCCTTATCCCTCCCCCTCGTTCTTCTCTACTCCCCTCCCCTAAAACCATATAGTGGCGCCATCACTTGTGGCGCCATTTTTAAAATTCCCTTTATTCCCTTCTACTCCTGACTTGCCGCAGGCTGCTAGCTTCGTTCGCTGGTAAGTGCTTAACTTAACTGCAATCCACGTTTGCTTATTCTGCTGGATTAATTATGTTTGTACTGTAGCTTTCTGAATGGCATTAGGCTTGGATCACAAACTGTTAGCATCGGGAGCTCCTCCGCATAGGCCATGCTGTGTTTGTCTTCTGTGAATTAACTACAACTATTTGCTGCCTATCCATATTATGTAATATCAGGCAACTAAGGACTCTAATGTATCATGTTAAACGCATATAGAAACTTACTGTCTTTCGGCTTTTCCCGGTTAGGGGTCGCCACAACGGAAATCCGGTCCGCTAATGATTGGCAGTAGAGTTTTACATGCTGGCTTGCCGTGCCTAACGCACAACCTTCAGCGAAGAAACGCCCATTCACGCATGTCGACACACAGAAGACACTCTAACTGAGAATCGAACGTGCAACGTCTAACAGTGAGGCGACAACGCTGCCGCAGCACCACCACCGCAGTTGCATATAGAAACTAACAGACTTTTTTTGGAAAAATGTTTAAACTGTGGTTCAATGTGCTTTTAGTGCGATTTGAAATGCAGGGCTCACTCTATGTACAAAATTGACTCTGGACTTAAGCTAGTGTGCTCAGGTTAGTCCTACACCTGCATTGCTACTTATTTCATTTCTTAGAGTCTAATCCACTCATTTCAACTGCAGTTGATTTACTGTACTACTGACCTGGTATTGATGTAACTGATACTATTTGCTACAAAGTATATATATATATATATATATATATATATATATATATATATATATATATATAAATATAGATGCATTAGTCACATAATATCCCTTAAGTCGGTTACAAAGTCACCCTCTAAACAAACTGCAATTGCTGCACTATGCTGCATTCTAAGATTCTCAGTTTTCCTCATTTGGTGCACTACTCTACTTTAAAGCTATATATTGTCCCACTAGCGATCTGTACTTGCAGTATTACCCCATATTTACAGTTACAAAGGTCCCCTAAAATAAGCTATTAATTATCCCTATGCTCGGTAGTAAGCTGTGTTCATTGCTAATTCTGAAAGGCTCCAACTGCTAAAACTGTGTTAAAAGCTCGATGTTCATCGTGCATACAGCTGCAGTAATCACAGATGGGTTATCTGCCGTCAGGCGGGTCCTCGGTCGGCCGAATTCCAAAGTCTAGGTCCGGCGTCGGTTGTTGTCGCTTTCTTTCCTGACGTCAGTGAGGCAGGGGTGTATAAGACACAGCCAACGCCATTTTCTTCAGTCTTTTTTGCCACGCGGTGCCCGAAGCAGAAGCAGTTCGCAAGTGCCGGTCGGCCAGCTCCTGAATTTACGAAAAATTGGAAACCGAAGTCTTCTTTAAAGCTAAGTACCCCGTTGGGGAAACTTTTCTTGCCTCAGACCGATGTCAGAAAAAGTTAACAATTGTATTTCTTGTGGGAAGCAAATACCGCATAAGGATTTCCATTCCCTCTGCATACCTTGTTTAGGCCCAGACCACGACGTCTCGGGCTGCCGCTTTTGCGCTACTTTCAATAAACACACTATTAAGCATCGGGCGGAGTTCGCCCAACACCTTTTTGGTAAAGCCTTTGATTATAAAATGTCATTGGAGACTCCGACTACCGTTTTGTCCAAAAATCGCAAGGACAAGGACCGACACGCGAGGTCCGCGGTCTCCACTGACACCATGCCAAAACCGGCTACACGTGGTCCGGTTCTCAGCGAGACACCTATGCAGTCCCTGACTACCGACGACACTTCTTTGGCGGTGTCTTCTGTAACCGAGACCGCAGGTACATCGGCCCATACCCAGACTACAACCACCGAAGCCACTGTGAGCGTTGAGCCTCCTAATGTGGACAGGTCCACTTCCACCCATGGTGTCTTTAGACCCTCATCTTCCTTTTCCATTAAGGCCTTTACTAAGTCCAAATCAGCCAGGCATCCCAAGAGGCCTGTTGCACAGGGCCCATCTCCAGGCCCCATGCCTAAAAAGCAGATGCTTAAAATGGCTGAGGATTTAATTACTCTTATCAGGGGTTCCCAACCCCCTCCAGACAAGAGACCCAGAGTGGAGGAAGATTCTCCCTCTTCTGATCAGGGCTCCATTTTTTCAGAACATTCTGATGTAGAGGAACACTCTTACTCCCCTTTTGAAGATTCTGATGCAGAGCAGTCCATTCCTTCTGTATCTCCTCCAGAGGATTTTTCTTTTGGGGAAACCTTGCATACCTTGAGGGAACACTTCCATTGAGAAGGCCAAGACTTTTCTGATTCCAAGAAAAGACTTAGGGAATTTCTTTTGTTACCTCAACACAGACCTCTGGCGATACCTCCTGTCTTGGACATACTTGATGATGTTTATTTGGAGGCTTGCCTTAATCCGGATTCCCTGCCTCCTGCCCCAGTCAAGCCTGATAGGTACTACAGAGTTCCTAACTCCCACCAATTTCTTTACAATAGCCATAATGCTGACTCTGAAACCATTTCTCAAGGCCCCAAGGGAATGAAGGCCTCTACTGCTAAGAATCCACTACCTTCCGAAAGAGAGTCAAGATCCTTAGAAAGGTGGGGAAAAAGGTATATACCTCGGCCACCCTAGCCATGAGGGCCTTAAATTGTCAGTTTCATATGCTTAAATATCAGCAGTTTCTGTTATCACAATTAAGAAATAAAATGTCTCAACCTGAACAATCAGATTTGAAGGAGTTGCAGGATATGATGCATAGTGCAGAACAAGTGGGTAAACACACCTTACAATGTGGCTATGATGCCCTAGAGGCCTCAAGTAGAGCTGCTGTTACAGGATCAGTCATTCGTAGACATGCCTGGCTTAGGGAACAAATCTTGCCTGATCATGTGAAAGCTAAACTACTAGATGCTCCTTTACAAAAGGATGTGCTATTTGGTACTAATGCTGAGGAGATACTACGGAAAATGGAAGAAAAAGCCAAATCTATGCAAACTGTCAAAGCTTTTCTACAGGTTCAACCACCACGTTTTAGCAGAAATTGGCCTTCTAAACACTGGTCCTTTCCAGCCACGGACAAGCCCCAAAGAGGTAGATACAGGCGCACAAGGGGCAGAGGACAATCACAAGGATCATATAGAGGCAGGCAATAGCAAACTCCAGCACCAAGAGGTGGCGAAGACAGTGCACAACAATACAGGAAACAAACCCAATGACGTCCTCCTTTCCATGCCAAGCAAGTCTCAGCTGGCAGCACCCTTGGGAGGAAAGCTGGCATTATTTACAAGAAATTGGCATATTGTCACAACAGACAAATGGATCCTGGATGTTATAAACAGAGGCTACAGATTTCATTTTCACACTCTTCCAAAAATGAGAGGCATGCCAAACCTGCCACACAATCAAAGGGCAGAGGCACAACTACAAATTTCAAAGCTCATAGACATGAATGCTATTCAAGAGGTACCTACTCACGAACAAGGTCAAGGTTTTTATTCCAGGCTATTTCTGGTACCAAGGAAAGGAACCGACTGGAGACCCATTTTGGACTTACCCATCCTAAACACATTCTTACTCGTACCAAAATTCAAGATGCTCACATTACAGCAGCTTCTTCCCATGCTGGGCAAGGAGTTTTGGCTGGTAACATTGGACCTCAAGGAGGCATACCTGCATGTCCCAATCAGACAAAGCTGCAGAAGATACCTCAGATTTCTTGCAGGTTCAATTCACTATCAATTCTCTGCATTGCCCTTTGGCTTATCTACTGTGCCCAGAGTATTCACGAAATGCCTGGCATCAGTAATTGCCTACTGCAGACTTCAAGGGATACAAATTTACCCTTATTTGGACGACTGCCTGATCCAACCGGACAGCAAGCACATACTTCTGGAACATCTGGCTTATGTAACACGGTTACTGAATTCCCTGGGATACACAGTCAACAAAGAGAAATCCAGGCTAACACCATCTCAGAAAATAACTTTCCTGGGTGTCAACTTGGACACAAACACCCAGATGGCTTACCTTACGCCAGAAAAACAGGGGCAACTAACTAAGTACTTCAAAATACTAGCAAATTGTACCAGGCTTACTGCAAGGAAAATCCTGCAGGCTCTGGGCTTCATGGCATCTTGCATTCTTTTAATCCCATGTGCAAAGTTGCATATGAGGAAACTTCAATGGTACCTAAAAAACCTATGGTCTCAACACAGCCACAATTTGGAAACAATAATACCAATAATTCCATGTTTGCAAAAGGAATTTCTATGGTGGGCCCAAGCATGTCAAACAAACACAGGTCTCCCATTCTGCAAGCCTCAAGCAAATCAAGTCATCACAACAGACGCCTCAGATTACGCCTGGGGGGCGCACATGACAGACAGGTGCATTCAGGGCAAATGGTCCCAAAAGGAAAAGCACCTTCACATCAATCAGAAAGAAATGCTAGCAGTGATAAATGCAATTACAGCTTTCAAGGACCTCCTGCATCCAGGACAATTATTGATAAGAACAGACAACACCACAGTAATGTGGTACATAAACAAACAGGGAGGAACACATTCATACCCCCTGTGCAGACTAGCCATGACACTTTGGAACTTGGCTCTGGAATGGCAAATCGAACTTCAGGCACAGTACTTGCCAGGTTTGGAAAACAAGCTGGCAGACAATCTAAGCAGAAATAGGACAGATCCACACGAATGGAAGTTGCATCCTCAAGTGTTTACAAAGATAATCCAAGCGTGGGGGAGGCCAGACATAGATCTCTTCGCCTCCCACAGGAATCATCAATTGGAAAAGTTCTGTTCAAGGACCTTTCATCCAAAGGCCTGGAGAGTGGACGCCCTTTCATTCAGTTGGACAGCATGGACAGTTTACGCTTTCCCACCTCTGCCCCTTCTACCCAAGGTACTCTTAAAGCAAGAGCAGACAGACCAAAGATGATACTGATTGCTCCAGACTGGCCAAGACAACACTGGCACCCACTCCTGAGGAGTCTAACACATACTCCTCCCTGGTCCCTACCTCTAATGCCTCTTCTGCTGACTCAGCACAGCTACAAAACTCTTCACAGTCAGCTGAAAACACTCAATCTCGCTGCATGGAAAATTCCTTAACACCACAACAGACCCTACTCCCCAAAGAGGTGCAGGATGTCATTTTGGAGGCCAGAAGGCCATCCACTAGAAAGGCTTACTCCGCAAAATGGAAACGGTTTTGCTCTTGGAATGAGAAAAAAGGCCAAGACCCTAGAAAACTGAATTTGCCTTAGGTATTACATTATCTAGCTGAGCTGCTGAACAGTGGACTTTCATTTTCCTCCATAAAAATCCATGCCTCAGCCATTTCTGCAGAATTCAACACTGATCCACCCTTATTCTCTCACCCACTCTTAAGACAGTTCCTCAGAGGGGCTAAGAATATAAGACCACCAAGGAAACAACCAATACCAGCCTGGGATCTTAATTACATTCTAGAAAAATTAACATTGCCTCCCTTTGAACCAGCTGCCTCAACAGATTTGCAATATTTGTCCTGGAAAACAGCCTTCCTTCTGGCCATTACCTCAGCTCGTAGGGTTTCGGAACTACAAGCCCTCATGGCTGTGCAGCCCTTTCTCATCTTCCATCAGGACAGGGTTTCCCTTCGGACCAACCCGTCATTTATGCCTAAAGTGGTATCCAGGGTAGCTTTAAATCAAGCCATACACTTACCTACCTTTTACCCCAATCCTCAAAACAAAGGGGAAAGGCTGCTACACCCCTTAGACATCCATAGACAGCTACGTTATTATTTGGACAGAACAAAGCCTTTCAGGAAATCAGAACAACTTTTTGTGTCCTATGCTGTAGGAGCTCAAGGGAAGCCAGTTACCAAACAGACAATTTCAAAATGGATAGGCCACTGCATACGGTTTTGTTACTCCTATCATGGAAAATCTGTCCCTACAGGCATCAGATCCCACTCCACCAGGGCCACAGCTACCTCTACAGCCTTCCTCAGAGGAGTTCCTACCAAAGACATTTTGGAGGCAGCCACTTGGAGTTCTGTGCATACCTTCACAAAATACTACCACCTGCCTTTATATTCCAAAACTAGAGCAGGCTTTGCCACTGCTGTGTTGCAGGGCATTCTGGCTCATACCAGTTCCACCTAGTGCCTACCACCCTGTGCGTAGCTTTGGGATTCTACCCATCTGTGATTACTGCAGCTGTATGCACGATGAACATAGTACAGTTTTGTACCTACCATAAATGTAGATGTTCGAGTGCTAATACAGCTGCAGTACAGTTTTCCCTCCCTCCTTCCCCTCTTGGTAAAGGCCCAGGGCCTAACCCCTCTTCATACAACCTGATTGGGTTATCCTTCTATGGTATATTTGCTTGCAAAAACTGATTTTTGATTATATTGCATTGCATGTATATAAATATAATTTATGTATTGCCTTCCTTCTGGGGGCACCTGACATCTGGGGCAAGAAAGACTGAAGAAAATGGCATCGGCTGTGTCTTATATACCCCTGCCTCACTGACGTCAGGAAAGAAAGCGACAACAACCGACGCCGGACCTAGACTTTGGAATTCGGCCGACCGAGGACCCGCCTGACAGCAGAGAACCCATCTGTGATTACTGCAGCTGTATTAGCACTCGAACATCTACATTTATGGTAGGTATAAAACTGTACTTTGTTGAGCGAGCCTAACTGAACAGTAACCATAGATACCTTTTATTTGTGGAACCACTACTGCTGATATATGTGACATATCCATCTGTTATTTAGATGTTCACCGATAAATGACTGTTGTATACTGTTGCTAGTTTAAACGTTTGTATTTAACTGAACTGTGATTTATTTTTCTGTATATTTTACTGCCATTATTTGATGCTCCTGATAGATGATTGTAACATACTCTTAGTTTAATCTGCTTGAATTTCATGAACTGTGTTTAATACCTGAACCCAGTATCTTAATTTGGTATTGTACTGTTACATTCTGCTGTATTCCACAGTATTTAACTGATATGGTGTCTCTTTTCCTTCCCTTAAAGTCTTCCCCTAACTCTAATGATCTGTATGCACATATATCCACTGCATACCCATCCCTAGGCTACTCACTACCACTCAATACTGAACCACCTCACCCTAGCTTTTCCCCCCATGTAATCAATAACTACACTACCACCTTTGTTAACTTTTGTTTCCTTTCCCTTATAACTCACTACTGCTGCATCTCTCCTATCCCAGGCATCCTTCATTGCTGTACAAACTACCTTAGCTTCCCTTGAAAGAAATACCTAAAGGAACCCTACAGTGTCTTCTTTAACCATTCAGCCTCCCCCCAAAGAACTTCTACAATGTGTGTGTACTTTTAATTCAGAAACTTATCGCACTCTATTTTACTGTTGTATAACTAATTCAGTGTATGCTTGCTAGCAGCCTACCACGGCTTCAATCCCCTCTTTTACACCCCAGGCCCCTTCCTACTCTCCCAGCCTATCCCTGTAATTACTGAATTTGGCCACCAGGTGGCAGGATTTCTCCACTGTCCACCCTATTAAACGTTACTATTTAAAAGTCTCTTATCTCCAAAGCCTATTCAGTTTTAATCTACATTGCCCAATTCCAGTTTCTAACCCCAGTAAAATTCTTAGGCTTTTGCTATAAGCTATATAGTGCACCAGTGCCTTGCCCCTGTGTCTCCTTAGCTGAGCTAGCTCCTTAATCCACTGATTGTTTTGTTGGCTCTTCCTTCTCCTTGGCTCTACACGCTCCGCTAGCCCTGCGGGCTCACTGCAGCTCTCCTACCCTGCCCCCATTTCCCAACCGCCCCCAATGCCTCTAAACTTATGCTGCATATTTTATACCTCTGATGACCTGATGTCATGGAAGAGAAGACAGCAACCGACGCAGGACCCAAGACTTTGGAATTCAGGCCAACTGAGGGCAACCTGCCAGCAGATTACCCTAAAGTAATGACTGCAACAGTGAAACACGAAGAACATCTTATACTCTAATACCCACACCTACTTTCCCATTATCCAATTAAACAAATTCCCAGCCACAATAATTTCCTACAACCCATCTCATCAACCACACTCCACCTACCACACCTCCAGTATCTTATAATACCTGGTCCACTCCGTCCCACTTTCTACACACTTACTATTTTCCTTCAATTAGCTCTCCTAGCTCCTTCAATTACAATACTTATCACAGCCCATCCTACTTTTTACTCTAAGCAATACCCTCCCATTCCTAAATTCAAATCTATTATGTTTGCACAACCTGCCCTCTACAAAACCCAAATATTTCTTTTTTTTTTTTTTTTTTTTTTTTTAGCAAAGTATATGAACGTAGTCCTAAGAGTGAAGTGCCTTAGTAGTAAAAAGTCAATCAATAGAAGTGAAAATAACTCCAGTTATTGTACAGTCTGAAAAAGCGTTCTGAGCAACGCGAAAGCGCTTACTGTTTTCTGTTTTACATATTAAAGTGTGCCATTTGTCAGTGCAGCCAGTGGTATATACCTTGGAGTTACTTTCACTTCTATTTCTTTTTTTCACTTTATCCTATCTCAACCATCTCACTCACCCTCTTACATCCAATCATTCCCCACCTTACCATATAACAAATACACTTCCCCCACAACCCATACACACATCAATATTCATATTTCCCTGTCTATATCCCTTCAACTATAGTCTACTTACTCCCTATAAACTTATTTCCACCCTCAAGTACTCTACTCCAACTCTAACCAGTCTTTAAATCTCAAACCTCTCAAATCTGACACTAAGCAATCCAAGTTCCTCTCTTTCTTTATCCGCCAACTTACTACCATCCTTCTCTCTGGTGACATACTTCCTAACCCTGGCCCCTCTACCCTTCCCTCAACAGCAAAATCCATTCTATTTACTTCACTAAATGCTCAAAGCATAGCTAACAAAATCCCCAATCTCCATTCCTGGCTTCTCTCTAATCAACCTGATGTCTTATCCATCTCCGAAACTTGGTTAAAACCGTGCATAAAGGATATCGAAATAATACCCCCCCAATTATTCCATTATTAGAAAAGAAAGAACCCACAAAAAAGGTGGGAGTGTGGCCCTTCTCTTCTCATCCTCCCTCTCAGTTACTCCATATACAAAAACCTATTCCCCAATTCGCCGATGGTAAATTACTTTTAGCTCTATTTCAAATAAACAGACACAAAAATATATGTATAGCCTCCCTCTACATTCCTCCTGGAGATAATATTCCAGTACTCGAAAATATTCTCTCTTGGTTCTCCACAAACATCAGTAATGAGACTATAATTCTGGGAGACATGAACATTAACTGGACATCCATTCAAGCCCCAACAACCCCCCTAAATATAAACCTCTACAATTTCACTTAGCTAATCAATTCCACAACTAGACCCTCCAGACACTTCTCCTCAGGTAGTACTCTAGATTGGATCTTAGTGTCCCACCTTTATTATATCTCTGATACTGGTACTCTTCCCGATCCACTTAGTGATCACCTCCCCACTTTCACTCATCACGTGTACTCCCCCTTACAACTATCACACACCTATATATCCATGCATTCCCTGAGAAATTTCAATACCTTCTCAAACTCACAAAAAGCAACAAGCACTAAACACACTCCCCTTTGAAAATGCCACTTCTTACTTCAACACAATATTCCTAAAACTTGTAGATACCTTTGCCCCCTTGCGTACAAAAAGAATTAAAAGGAAAACTGCCCCCTGGTTAACTAAGAATACATTAACTAAGAATACACTAGCCTTCCTGTGCCTTTGAGATAAAGCCTGGAAAAGATACCAGCAAAATAAAACTCCCACCTCCCTTAATGAATACAAAACACTTCGGAACAAAGTCAAAATGCTGATTATAGCTGACCATAAAGTTTACTCCTCCATACTCCAAACTAGCCACAAAAAAAATCCTAAAAATTTTGGAATGGTATCAACTCCTTCCTCAATCCCAGCAGAAAATAAAACCCCAGCCCTGATCCAAATTCTTCAGACACAGATTTAGCCATCCAATTTAACTCTTTCTTCATCAAATCTATTACCAAACTTACATCTTCCTTCACTAATTACTATACAGCCTCACCTCTACCACTCCCTTCCCCCCTTCATCCTCAAGAACCCTCAAACCCCCTGTCTCCTCCTTTCTCTGTAAGACCAATCCCCATAACTACCATAAAAAACTTCTTCAGAACCTGAAACAATGCTCCAATGTTCCCAATAAAATTCCCTCCTATTTTCTAAAGATAGCTGCAGAAGCCATCGCCTTCTCCATATGCACTCTAATATACAGGTCAATTCAAGAAAGCCATGTCCCCCAACTCTGGTAAAAGGCCTTCATTACTCCCCTTCACAAAGGTGGTAATAATAACACTATTTCAAATTTTCGACCTAACTCCATTCTATCACCCATCTCTAAACTTCTCGAAAAATGTATAGTACAGTTTTGTACCTACCATAAATGTAGATGTTCGAAGATCCACATTGCTGCAGTCCTAACACTTGGGTAGTCCGCTGTCCCAGTCGGCCCGAATACCAAAGTATAAGGCTGACGTCGGTCAAGGCGCATTTGTCTGACATCAGGACGTCAGGGTACAAATGCGCATGACCGACGTCATATCCTCAGTCTTTTCTTGCCCCAGATGTCAGAAGACCCTAAAAAGATAAGGCCAAAACCAAAAAACACCCAACACTCCTGTACCTAATACATGTACAATATATATATACAAATTTACAAAAATAGAACCCCACCCCCACAACCACCCCTAAACACAGAGGGGAAGGAGGGAGGGTAAATTGGACTGCAGCAATGTGGATCTTCGAACATCTACATTTATGGTAGGTACAAAACTGTACTATGTTCTTCATCTCACATTGCTGCAGTCCTAACACTTGGGTAGAATCCCAAAGCAGAGGTAAGGGAGGATGGCTAAACTATAATGAAGCAGGAGCTGCCAAAATGCCCTGCAACACAGCAGTGGCAAAACCAGCCCTGGATTTAGAATAGAGAGGAAGGTGGTAATGCTTGGAGAAAGTATGCACTTAACTCCAAGTAGCTGCCTCCAAAATATCCTTAGTTGCCACCCCCCTTAGAAATGCTGTTGAAGTGGCAGTAGCCCTCGTGGAATGAGGCCTAATCCCAGCTGGAATCTCCTTGCCATGATGGGAATAACTGAATGCAATGCAAAACCCAATCCACTTAGATATAGTTTGTTTTGACACAGGCTTGCCCTGGGAACTCAAAGCAAAAGAAACAAACAACTGCTGAGACTGCCTAAAATCCCTAGTCCTGCTTAAATAATAACGCAACTGCCTGTGTACATCTAAAGTGTGCAAAATCTTTTCCCCCTATTTTGGGGATCTGCATAAAAAGTAGGCAAATGAATAGTTTGGTTTAAAGCCACACTAGAAACCACCTTAGGCATAAATGAAGGATTAGTACGTAATGATACCCTATCCTTATGAAAAATCAAAAAAGGCTCAACCGCCATAAGGGCCTGCAATTCAGAAACCCTTCTTGCAGAAGTAATGGCCAACAAAAAAGCAGTCTTCCATGACAAGTATTTCAATTCAGCAGTAGCCGCAGGCTCAAAAGGTTGTAGAGTAAGTTTCTCCAACACAAAATTGAGGTCCCAAGCAGGAGTAGGAGCTCTACGTGGGGGTCTTATATTCTTTGCCCTCTAAGAAATTGCTTGAACAAAGGATGAGAAAACAATGGTGGGTCACAATCATAGTGAGCTGAAATTGCTGCAGCATGAATCTTAATGGAAGAGAAAGACAAACCTTTGTCCAATAACTCAGTAAGATATTGAAGAGCCACACTCAAATTAGGCTCAGAAACATCCAAATCCTTTGCTGCACTCCAAAATAAAAATCTCTTCCATTTTTCTGTATACACTTTACGTGTACTAGGTCTTCTGGCTTCCATAATCACATTCAAAACTTGTTGAGGAAGTTGAGACCTGCTGTGGTTTAAAACAGAATATGCCAGGCTGTTAGATGAAGAGAGTGGAGCTTGACATTGAGTAGATGACCGCCCCTCTGAGACAAAAGGTGTGGAATTAAAGGTAAAGGCCATGGAGGCTTCCTTACCAGATTCCTCAGTAATGGGTACCAATGTTGCCGAGGCCAATCTGGAGCTATCAAAATCATCCTTGGCTTGTCTTGTCTGACCTTTAGGAGTACCTTTGGGAGGAGAGGCAGAGGTGGAAAGGCATACACATGAAGATTTTCCCAACTGAACGAAAGAGCATCCACTTTCCAAGCTGTGTGATGAAACCTTTTCGTGCAAAACTTTGGCAGCTGGTGGTTTAGTGGAGAAGCGAACAGATCTATGTCTGGAGTTCCCCAGGACACTGTCAATTGTCGAAATACATGAAGATCCAGTTTCCACTCGTGGGGATCCATGATTTGCCTGCTTAACACATCTGCTAAGGAGTTCTGTGCTCCTGGCAGAAACCTTGCCTGTAGATTTAGCTGCAAGCTGAGCGCAGTCTCCCACAAAATCATTGCTTGCCTGCATAGAGGATAAGAATGTGTTCCCCCTTGCTTGTTGATGTACCACATGACAGTTGTGTTGTCTGTTAGAATCAACACCTGCCCTGGAAGAAGTAACTCCTTGAAAGCCATTAATGCAAACTGGACTGCTAACATCTCCTTCATGTTGATATGTAGATGCTGTAGTCTGGCAGGCCACTTGTCTTGTATCCACTTTCCATTCAGATGAGCTCCCCAAGCGATGTCTGAGGCATCTGTCGTTAGAATCTGACTCGCCTCTGGCCGGGTCACAGAGAGTCCCTTGTTTAGGTGACATTCCTGAGCCCACCACAAAAATTCCTTTTGAATGCAAGGTATTATTGGAATGACAGTGTCCAAATCCTGGCAGTGCTGTGTCCATACATTCTTTAGATACCATTGCAGCTTCCTCATATGCAGTTTGGCATTGGGAAGCACCAGAATACAAGATGCCATGAACCCTAAGGCTTGAAGGACTGTCCTTGCAGTCAGCCCGGACTGAAGAGATAGTTGATGGAAGTAAAGGGAAAGATTCTTTTGTTTGTCCGGGGTTAAAAGGCCATCTGGGCTGCTGTATTCAGTCTCACACCCAGAAAGCACATGTCTTGAGAGGGTACTAGACTGGACTTTATTTCGTTCACAGAATACCCCAGGCATCTTAGCACTGCTATCACATATTCCAGATGCTGAAGAAGCTCGTCCTTTTCTTGAGCCAGAATCAGACAGTCGTCCAAGTAAGGATAGATTTGTATTCCTTTTAGCCTGAAGAAAGCTACAACTGGAGCCAGAACTTTTGTGAATACTCTGGGCGCAGTAGATAAGCCAAAGGGCAATGCAGAGAACTGATAATGGGAATTTCCAGCTCGGAAACGCAGATACTTCCTGCAACTGAGTCTGATAGGCACATGAAGGTAAGCCTCCTTGAGATCTAAAGTTACCATCCAGTGATCTTTGCCCAGCAGAGGTAAAAGCTGTTGTAACGTCAACATTTTGAACTTGGGAATGTCCAGATAAGTGTTGAGGATAGACAAATCCAAAATTGGTCTCCACGTGTTCCCCTTTTTTGGTACTAGGAACAGGCGAGAATAAAATCCTAGGCCCCTTTCTGGCACAGGAACCGGCTGAATGGCCCCTATCTGGAGTAACAGAGAAATTTGCTTGTGAGCCTCTTTTCTTTGCATAGGAGGAATGTCTGGCATGCCTTTGAAAGGAGGCAAGGTATGGAAATAAAACCTGTAACCGTGGTGAACGATATCCAATACCCATCTGTCTTGGGTAATAACACTCCAATTTTCTTTGAAAAGTGCCAGCCTTCCTCCCAAAGGTGCTGCCACACGAGAAGGCTCTGGCAGCTGAAAAGGCAAGTCATTGGGTCTGCTTACGAAAGGACTGACCCCTGCCCTCACCAGAAGACTGGGCAGGCGAACTGCCTGTTCTAGGCCTAAAAGAACCTTGAGCTCTGCCCCTACCACGTCTAGATCTACCCCTAGACTGAGAATCATAAGAAGGATAAGTCCACCCCTTAGTAGGCCAATTTCTACTAAACTTTGGAGGCTGAACCTGCAAAAAATCTTTAACAGTCTGCATAGACTTAGCCTTGTCCTCCATTTTCTTTAAAACTGCTTCCACAGGCACCAAATAACACATCAGATTGTAAAGGAGCATCTAAAATCCTTGTCTTTACATGTTCAGCTAAATTCTGATCTCTCAGCCAGGCGTGCCTGCGAAGAACAGAACCAGTGGCTGCCACCCTCGAAGAGGCCTGTACAGCATCAAAACCACATTGCAAGGAATGCTTACCCACCTGTTCAAAAACATGAACTAAATCCTGCAACTCTTTACACTCAATACCTTCCGCCAGAGCATCTACCTTAGACTTCAATTGTGAAAGGAGATAATTTTGGTATTTCAACATGTGAAACTGGCAATTCAAAGCCCTCATGGCCAAAGTGGAAGAAGTATACACCTTCTTTCCCCATCTATCCAAAGCCCTTGCCTCTTTATCAGAAGGAACAGGATTTTTAACAACAGAAGCCTTAACACCTTTAGGGCCCTGAGAAACAGTTTCTGGGTCTGCCCTAGGACTCTTAAAAGATACTTATGAGCTTCAGGCACCCTATAATACCTATCCGGTTTAACTGGGGCGGAGGCAAAGAATCAGGGTTCAGGGAAGCCTCTGCAAAAACATCCTCTACCACATCCAGAACAGGAGGTATAGCTAAAGGCCTATGCTGGGGTAGAAACAAAAATTCCCTAAGCCTTTTCCTGGAATCAGAGAAATCTTGACCTTCCCATTTAAAATGCTCCCTCATGGAATGAAGAGTCTCTGAAAAAGAAAAATCCTCAGGAGGAGAAGCCGAAGGTGTAGAGTCATCTACATCAGAATCAGAATAAGGAGGAAACTCCTGCAAGTCTTCAGCCGAAGACTCCGAAGCCTCCGAACACTGCTCAAAACTCTCAAGCTCAGGTTCCACCCTAGGCCTCTTATCCGGTGGGGGCAAAGAACCTCTAATCATAGTAATCAAATCTTCTGCCATTTTAAGCATATGTTTCTTAGGCAGAGACCCTGAAGAACTAGGGGAGACCCCCACTGAAGTAAACCCTGGCCTGCCTCTAGAAGAAGCCTTGGAAACAGAAGGGGAGGGCCTAACCACCTTAGGAAGGGAGGGGAGAACAGCTACCTGAGAAGCCCCTTCAGCCTGGCCTACCTCCTGAGAGGACACATCCTGTAACAGTAAAGTCTCTCCCTGAGAATCCAAAGGAACTTCTGGTAGAACCACCGGCTCCACCGAGCCCTCTAAAGAACCGACGTCCGGGACAGACGGTTCTTCCACCCTAGGCTTCGCTGCTTTGTCCTTGCGCTTTTTAGACGAAGCGGGCATCGGAGCATCCGACGGCATGTTGTAATTACAACGCTTCCCAAAAACTAACCTGGCACAATCTAATCTTCTCTTAATAGTGCGTTTGTTAAATCTAGCACAAGAGCGACAGCCAACAACGTCGTGCTCAGGCCCTAAGCAAGGTATACACAAGGTATGGTAATCTCTATGAGGTATCTGTTTCCCACAAGAAATACAGTTATTCACTTTTTCTGACATCCGGTTAAATACTGAGGCAAGAAAAGACCAAAATATTCCCCAACGGGGTACTTAGCCAACTTTGATTCGGTCTGAAACTCCGACTTCAGAAAATTTCAGAACGCCAACCTGCACTCGCAATACTGCTTCTGCATCGGACCATGCGGCAAAAAAGACTGAGGATATGACGTCGGTCATGCGCATTTGTACCCTGCCGTCCTGATGTCAGACAAATGCGCCTTGACCGACGTCAGCCTTATACTTTGGTATTCGGGCCGACTGGGACAGCGGACTACCCAAGTGTTAGGACTGCAGCAATGTGAGATGAAGAACATCCAACTACAACTTCTGCCTTATCTCAGTTACAACCACCTACTCACCCCTACACAACATGGATTCAGACCTGGCCATAGCACTACCACTGCTCTCATTTCCTTCCATGAAACTATAAATAAAGCCCGTGACTCTGGCTATATCATTTCTACCTTACTCCTAGATCTTTCAAAGGCTTTTGACACCATTTCTCACAACCTCCTGCTAACTAACCTCGCCAATCTAAACCTATCACTTTCCTCTCTCAGTTGGTTTACCAGTTACCTCTCTAATAGGCAACAAGCAGTAAAATGGAAAAAAGCCATCTCTCCATTCCTCAATACCCAGAAAGGTGTACCGCAGGGCTCCATACTAGGTCCCCTTCTTTTCAATATTTTCATAAATGATTTCCAACATTCTATTCTCATTGCAAAACTCATCCAATATGCAAATGATTCAACTATCATCTGTTCTGCCACTTCCATTCCCACCCTTATAAAACTAACCCAAGATGCCTTTAACACCAGGGAACAATGGATGTTAGACAACCACCTAGCACTCAACGCTTCCAAAAAAAGAAGTTATGTACTCACCATAACGTTCCATCTGGATAGTTTTACTTCATTTGTCTTCAACCTGTGGGTACCGGATACGTATCTAATCCGAGCCGGCAAATTCACTAGCATCTGCTCCATGCTCCACCCCTTACCCATAATACACCTCCACTACCTTCCAACCCCCAGATCGAGTTTCCTGACCCTTATACTGAGAACCCGACCTGAAGAATACTTTATGACCTAAAACTGCAGCCAACAGGCTGTCCATATAATAAGGTCAGGGGGAAGGAAGGAGGGACGGTTGAAGAAAAATTAAGTAGAACTACTCAGATGGAACGTTATGGTGAGTACATAACTTCTTTATCTGAAGTAGTTTACTTCATATGGTCTTAAAACTGTGGGACAGAGTCCCCAGCTACTAAACTCCTGGGTGGCCCTCATGGAAGGATATTCCTGAGCACAGCAGAACCAAAAGATGCTCTCCTTCTACAAGTCAAATCCAATTTGTAGTGAGAAATAAAGGTATGAGATGAAGACCAAGTAGCTGCAGAACAAATATCATCCAATGAGATTTTAGACCAAAAGGCCATAGAAGTAGCCAGTGACCTAGTGGAATGAGCCTTCACCTGACCCAGAGGAAACAAACCTTTATCCTTATAGACCTGAAGGATGCACAAGGAAATCCACCTAGCAAGAATGATCTTGGCTTACCCAAAAAGGGTATAGAGAAGGACACAAACAATTGATCGGATTTATGAAAGTTTTTAGTCCTGTGTAAATAAAATCATAACTGTCTATGAACATCCAAAAAGAGGAGTCTGTATTCCATTCTGTTAGCAAAATATGGGAAGAAAACAGGTAAGTTAATGGTCTGATTGATGTTAACTGGTGATGCAACCTTTGGAAGAAAGGAGGGATTGGTCCGAAGGGAAACCCTATCTTTATGGAAAATTATATACAGAACTTTAATGGACCAAGCTTGCAGTTCTGAAACCCTTTTAGCAGATATGATAGCTACCAGGAATGCTGTTTTCTAAGACAAAAGCTTAAGATATGTGATTGCAGCAGGTTCAAAAGGCAGAGCGACCAAAGCTTGAAGAACCATATTAAGGTCCCATGAAGGAACAGGATCCTTGACCGGGGGGGGGGGGGGTAACAGGAAAGTGCTTTTAATAAAGGCTTTTCACAGTCTGGAAGAGGCTAAACAGGCAGAATTCTCATCCACGTGAAAATGAGAGATGACAGCTAATTGAACTTTGATAGTAGAACAGCTTGTTCCTTGCTGCAAAATATTATCTAGAAGTCGAGAACAGGTTAATAGGTAGGTACCAGGCTATCAGCCCAAGGGCCTAAGTAAGCCTAGCCAAAAAATTTCCTTGGCTTACGCCAACCCAAGAAAGTTAATTTCCTGTGCCCCTGTCGAGCAGAGCCACAGAAGTGATCCCCGGGGTGTACTTCCTATTTCCCATCCACTCATCAAGATTTTTCTTGAAGAGTGTTAATGAGGAAATGTGCTTGACATAGATGAGTAGCTTGTTCCAGAGTATGAGAAGTCTCTGGGACAGGAATCTATCCCTCCAGCAAGTCCTGTTTACTGTGGTGACAAGGTTTAGGTCCCTAGAGCATGTAGCTCAGAGGGATTGGGATTTCTTTAGGTGTAGCATGTCCAATTGCTCTGGGTTTGACATAGCTTTATATGTTAGGCAGAGATCACCTCTGAGTAGGCGATATGCTACACAGTAAAGCTGGAGTTTTTTGAGACAATCAGTGTAGGGCATCTGTTTGAGGCCAGTAATTCTCTTTGTGAAGTACTTCTGTGGCCTTTCCAGCTGCTGCAGATGTCTTGTGAGGTACATTCCAAAAGGGGTGTTGTACTCTATAATGGGTCTAATGAGTGTCGAGCAGAGGGGAACAATGACCTCTTTTTTCCTGGATGAGAACCCTTTTGTGATTAGGTGTGCTATGTAGAAGGATTTCCTGACTACTGTGGCAATGTGATTATCAAAGGAGAGACTACTGTCCACCT
Organism: Protopterus annectens; assembly: GCF_019279795.1. Taxonomy (NCBI): domain Eukaryota; kingdom Metazoa; phylum Chordata; order Ceratodontiformes; family Protopteridae; genus Protopterus; species Protopterus annectens. The sequence goes on from NC_056733.1 coordinate 1,599,659,586, forward strand.
GGGTCCCAAGGTCTCATCACACATCCTGTGTTAAGAAGACTGCCGCCTATGTGGTAGTTCATGGGTACAGAGTTTTTACCAAAGGGGATAACAATGCACTTTTTGGCATTGAGCTTGAGGCCAAGGCTCTGACACCAGGCATCTGTCTCAGTGAGGCCCTTCTGTAGGATGTCCACATCATTTGGGGACTTGACTATAGCTCCTAGTTTGCAGTCATCTGCGAACTTCGTTAGCCAGAGGCCTTCTGTGTTAGCCTGTACTTCAGAGAAGTACATAAACAGGAGAGGTCCCGGGACTGAACCCTGTGGTACTCCACTTGTCACTGGTTTGAAGTCAGATTTGGAGTCTGCAACTTTTACAGTGTGGGTTCTATCAGTGAGCCAGTTGGCAACCCATCTTGTGACATAGGGATTTAGAATGGCAGAAATAGGAGCCGTGAAAGGATCTAAACTCCTTTGAGATGCCCAAAAGGAAAAAGTTTCCATTTGCTGCAGTAAATCTTCCTGGTGGAAGACTTATGAGCTGCCACTAGAATAGACCTGACTGAAGAGGATAATCCAGAAGTTTTAGTGACCATGGGAACTGGAGCAGTCAAGCTGTGAGCTTCAAACTGTTCAGGTTCGGATGAAGAACCCCCAATGGGTGTGAAATAAGATCCTGAATGGGATCCAAGATCCAAGGTGGAGCCAGAAGACGAGACCAAAGGAAGGGAAATTATATCTGGCAAGGCCAAAATGGGGCAATAAGGATCACTTTGCTCCCCAGTCTACAAGATTCTGTAGAAACCTCGGAATAAAAGGTACTGGAGGGTAAGCATACAGAAGACCGGGAGGCCAAGCATGGACTAGGGCATCTCTGGAGGACTCCCCCAGCTGAGGGTTCAGAGCGAAAAACTCGCTGCACTTCGCGTTGGAGGAGATGTGAAGAGATCGCAGCAAGGCTGACCCCACTCCAGAAAGATCTGCTCCGCTTATGAATGATTCAGAGATCACTCGTAAGGCATCAGAATAGTCCAACTTAACCTGTCCGCTAGCTAACAGAAAGCGACCGGTGGAGATCGCCCATTTCCACACTCTCATGGCCTTGCGACAAAGGGGGTAAGACCTGGTTTCTCCCTGTTTGTTGATGTACCAGACCACTGACATGCTGTCTGATTGAATTGCAATGGTTCCCAGAGGAAGAAAGGTATGAAGAGCCTGCAACTCCAAAAGGACTGCCCTCATCTCCAGAACGTTTATATGCAAACTGGTCTCGACAGGGGACCACAGGCCTTGGACTGTCCTGCCCAAACAATACCCCCCCACCCAAGTTGGGAGGCATCTGTGGTCACTATGGCTTGGACAGGGGCTAGAACAAAAGGTTGTCCCTCCAAGATTTCCTTAAATTACATCCACCACAGAAGGGACAACCTGCAGACTCGACTGAGGTGTACTGGATACGATAATGGAAAATCCAACAGGGACCACTGTACTGCTAGTGTCCACTGTAGTACTCGCATGTGTAACTGAGCGCACGGAAGAAGTGTTATGGTTGCTCCCATTGAACCTAAGGCCCTCAGCACAGATTCTGCTGAGGGAAGATTAGAACGGTAGATCAGGGAGACATGCATTCTCAGGTTTCGCACTCTCTCCATGGTCAGGAAGATTTTGCATTGTAGTGTGTTTATCCTTGCCCCAAAGTAGTCTATCACCTGGACAGGATTTAGAAGGGATTTGGATCCACTGATTGTAATCCCCAATTGAATAGCAAGCTTTAAGAAATAATCCCTGGTTTGAGAAAGTAAACACCTGGTGGGAGCAGTGAGGAGCCAATCTTCCAGGTACGGAAAGACTTGAATCGCCTGAAGCCTCAGGTGAGCCGCTACTACCCATCCTTTTGGTAAATACTCTGGGGGTTGTGGTGAGACCAAAGGGTAAGGCTCAAAATTGGTAATGATAGACTCCTAGCCGGAAGCGGAGGAGCCTCCTGGAGCTTCTGTGGATCTTTGTGACAGTAGGCATCCTGGAGGTCTAATAAGCACATCCAGTCGCTCTCTTGCAGGAACGGCATGATGGACTGCAATGTGACCATCTGGAATTTTTCTTTGGCAACTGACAAGTTCAGGGTAATAGGTCCAGAACAGGCCTTAAGTCCTCTGTTTTCTTTGGCACCAAAAAGAACCTAGAGTAGATGCCCAATCTGGACTGATCTGGGGGGATGGGTTCAATGGCACGTTTCTCTAGCAGCTTGGAGATTTCCAATGCTGCTGCCTCCCACTGCATGGGTGGTACATCTGGGAGGTGTTTGGGAGGCTTGAGAGGAACCACAAAGAGGATAGAGTATCCTCTGGATATGATCTGAAGCACCCAGCGGTCTGATGTTACAGACGCCCATGCTGCCAGGTGCAACGACAATCAACCCCCGACTGCCTCCAGAGTAGAGCAGTCGGGCAATCCCTCAGGATTGCTGTCTGGGCCTGCCTGAGAAAGATTCTCGAGACCCAAAATTCTTTGGACCCCCTCTGCCTCTGGGACGGCATCTATCCTGTCCCCCTCTGCCTCTGAGGGAAGAAGAGCCCTGAGTGTCCCAGGAACACTGTGACTTCTGGAAACACATCTTCTGCTGCCCTCTCTGATTTTGAGAAAAGGATCTTTGAGGGTTCGAGAAGCGTATTCCGATGGCAGACAAGTGTCTTCCCATCCTTCTCACTCTGGACCAAAATCTCTGACGGTCTTACCAAAAAGAGTAGAGCTGTCATAAGGGGCGTTGGCAAAAGACACCTTCAAAGGTTCCAAAAACTGACATAGTCTGAGCCAGGCGTTGCGCTTCATGGACACGCTGGTCCCAGCCACCCTAGCCGATCCTTCGGTAGCATGTGAGAGGAGTCGCATGGACATATTGGATACTGCTTTTAAAGTGGTCATCCTTGCGGAGTACATGTCTGTCCTCCTGCGACATGGACTTAGGAGACTCAGCCAGTTCTTTGACCAGATCACGCTGTAGTCTCGTGACGTGGGCCAGGTAGTTCAGCACCCTGATGGAAATGGTTGCTGATGCATAAACCCACTTCCCTAAGCAGTCCATCATGAGACTCTTGGTCAGGGGGATGAACCGAGGAACTCTCTTGGGCTAGTTCCTTTTTTGTGACTGCTGCTACCACCATAGTGTCTACAGGGGAGCCCTTGTTCCATGCTGGTCTATCTGATGGTGGACTCAAGATCTTTTCAGGATGTTTAGGGATTGGTTCCACGGTGTCCGGCTCCTTCCAGGCCCGCGAGGTGACCAGGTCCACCAGGGGATCTGCGGGAGGGGACATCCAGGAAGTAGATGGGCCCATGCCAAAAGCCTCCAGGAACACGGATTCATCAGAAGAAGGTTTGGGGGGCAGACCAACCTCCCCGCTGGCATAGGATTTCCACGATGTCTGCAAAGGAGACATCCTCGGGAGGTGACCTGGGGGAACCTTCCCTATCATCCAAATCCATGTCCTCGGTGAGGGACTCAGGGGAGTCCAAGTGCCTCCTGTTACAAGTATGCTTGCAAGACACATCTCTGGTGGGGCTCTCCAAGGGGAACTCGCAAGACACTTGTTCCTCAGGCGAAGCGCCTGGGGCTCCTCGAGCACGGGCTGTCCCTCTGGTAAAATAATGGGATTCGTAGACAGAGCGAAGGGAGTCAAGGCGGAATCTGAGGAAATAGTCAAGGCTCTCGATCCAGTGGAGAGAACCCTTTCTACCATGTCAAACGCCATGGGAGAACGAGCATCCTCGGGTACTATTACAGAAACCGCTCTCTCCTGATCTGACAAGGGAATCAGAGCCGGGCCCGAGGTGAACGAAGCTCCGAGGGTGGAAACTTGGCCTGACAACACCGGAGCCGATGGAAAAAGTTCCGCTCCCTCGGATCTGACACCCAAGCTCCAGCTCTGAAAGCCACTAGGATCCAAACTGGTCGGATCCGACACTTTCCAGGCATCTACCGGCATCGAGGAGACAGGTACCATCAGCGCCGACCCCCTGACTAAGGCCATCCTCAGATCTGAGTACTATGAAACAGGTGGACGGATCGGAGAAGGAGAAATTGGTGTGAAAAAAGGAAGCGGGAGAGGGGGCCGGCAAGATCCCCATCTATATTTGAGTACGAATGAACCTCCTCATCATTTTATCCATGTCAACCTCCGATAAGCTACGTGTGGATCTCAATGAGGCCACAGACTCCGACCTAGTGGGTCGAGGAACCGAGGCCTTAGATGGAAGATGTGTGTCCTCCGGCTCCGGGAAATATCTCGGAGAGCTGAGCCGAGGGGAGTCATAGATCCTAGCCTGACTTTTGGTGGAAGTAAAAGGAAGGTCCAGAGACCTCTTGCCTTTCTCTGCTTTGTGTTTGTCTGATTTATGCTCTCTCTCCTTCTCTCTCTGCCCCTTTTGTCCTCCACTTCCACAGGCTTAGAAACAGGAGGTTGAGTCCCAGTCTGGGAGGGAGGAGAAGCAAGGGCAAGATAGGAAGGAGAGGCGGCCACAGCAGCCACTGTGACCGAAGCAGTGGACAAGGCAGCCGACTCAGAAGTGGGTAGAAGGCCTTTTAGGGCCACCTTAGCCTTCCTGTCCGTAATAGCATGCAGCTTAAAACACACGCAAATAGTATAGTCAGTATTTAAATGGGCTATGCCCAAGCACATCACACAAAGAGTGTGGCCATCTGCTGGTGACAATTTGTGGCCACATTCAGTACACCTTTTGAAGACAAGCTTGGGGTCAGCCATGTCTCTAAAGAAGAAAATAATCACACAAAGAGAAGGAAAAAGGAGAAAAAAATACCTATTTCACACTCAGACCCTCTCACCACACACTCAAGGCACACAGAACACTGAGGGGAGAGGGGAAGCAATACACTCTTAAACTAATAATACAGGAAAAAATTCTAATACACAACGCACCAGCAAGGGGAGGCAGAGAGGGAACCTACACTAAACACTTAACACTCAAAAAATTAAGAAAAAACTGCTTAATAAGCAAAAACCCACTCACTAACTCGGAGCTCAGGAGATCACGATGCTTCAGGCATGCCACGGCAAATGAGATCTGGGGGCTGAAAGGTAGTGGAGGTGTATTATGGGTAAGGGGAGTAGCTTGGAGCACATGCTAGTGAATTTGCCAGCACGGATCCAATACAAATCTGATATCCGCAGGTTGAAGACCAAATGAAGTAAACTACTTCAGATCAAAACTTATGATATTCACCCCTTCTAAATCAACCACCATAGAAAAAACTCCTTCTCCATCACTAGCCAGAACAACACATCTTTCAAATTAGATTGTGAAGCTAAACTCCTATGAGTCCTCATTGACGACCAACTTAAGTTCGACACCCACCTACAAATAAATATTAAAAAAAAACCACCAGAAACTTGGCATGCTTTATCGGCATAATCTCTGTCTCACTCCCTCTACCAAGTTCACGCTCTCTACCATATACCTCATTCCTTCTCTACTATACAGTGCCCCACTCCTTACTAATCTGCAATCCACTCTTTAGATAAAACTATCCTGCTGTTACAAAAAAATTACCAAATTCGCCTGAGGATACAAATATTCTACTCATCACTGCACTGCTCTACACAAACTTCATTGGTTATAACTACCAAATTATCTCACCTACATTCAACTCATTCAAGCTCAAACTCATCTTCATTCCCTCCCTCTGTCCCTCCCTTTCCTCTACCTTTAAAATGCACCTTCCAGAAAGAATATCAAGATCCAACAACCAGAATCTGATTGAATTGCATAAACCATTATGGCCTCCAGGCAAAAACCTTTAGTCCTTCACCTTAAAACGCCCATGGAACTCCCTACCCCCACTTATCTGTACCACCACAAGTCACTCTACCTTTAAAAAAGTTACTTCACTCACATCTAAAATCTCAATGGGAATGCGCCTGTTCCCATCCCACATAACACCATTACTTCTTACCTCCCCCACTTACTCTCCCACCTCACATCCCCACTAACACCAAAAGGCACCCCAAGTGCTAATTTTCCAGCTGTTTTACAGTAGTAACAAATATATTTGTAAATATTTGTAAATACTTGCTTATATTTTATAGTTATCTTGGTGGATTCCTATATTAGTGTGGATTTTTATTTACTGTATCCTTGTTTTATTTGTATTACTGTCCTACTACATTACTGTCAATTTCTTGTTCATGAATATTGTCTTTATGAAGCTTTTCTCCCCAGGACTCCATTGAAAATTGTTCCTTTTGGCCCAATTGGACCATCCTGGTAAACCAACTGCAAATAAGTAAAATAAATCACTATATATATATATATATATATATATATATATATATATATATATATATATATGCAATGTATTCTAGAGCTTAAATTATCTCTACACAACATTGAAAGGTTTAAAAATATTTAATAATAAATAATAAAAAAACACAAGACAATACTTACTACACAGTGCTAGTCAAGAGTTCACAGATCACAGGAAAATGCTTAAAATAATACAGTAGAATATTCCTATCAATTCAGAAATCAGCTAGACTAAACTTACTACTTTCTAACTACATCTAAGAGCAATCACAGTTCTAAATAAACTTATATAGAGAGCAATATCAGAGTACTGGTGAGTTGTTGTCAGCTTTAGACAAAATCCAAAATGCTCTCTGTCTCTGAGAAAGTCCTTTAAATTGATAATACACCCTGCTGATTCATTGCAGATTACATCATTCTTAACAATTCTCTGGTTTCCCAGACTAACAGAAACTCTACATTAACATTTCTTAGTAATCTTGCACCTGATCACAGGAAACCACAGTAATTAAAGACATTATATATGTAAAATCTAGCAATTAACTCTGCTCTCAAAACAATAGAAAGAATCTGCTGGTTCAGACACCACGGCTCCGAGCCCTCAGATCAAAACAGTCATAAAAAGCTTCACTTATCAGCTTTATTGCAGCAGAGTGCACTGTTGTTACATTTTTGCAGTTCAACATCCAATACAGTCTTCTCACATTTATGAGAACACGCCCATGGCTTTTATTGATATTTACAAACACACAGAATTAACTACAAAATTCTATCTAGGTAGGCTGGCAGCCTTCACATATCTTCACCCCCCACCCCCCGAGAACTCAAGCTAGTTTTTCAAGTGTCCCTTGAGAAATGTTGCTTGAGAGGGTTAGGTCTATCTGAATATACCTTACCCCATGCCCTGTCTTGAGAGCCTGTGTTGGCATTGCTACTCCCGCTATGCTGCACTGACATATCATATGCTTGCAACCCTAGGCTCCATCTTAGCAACTTGGCATTTTGCTGGCTGGCTCTATTTAACCATGTTAGAGGATTGTGATCTGTCACTACAGTGAATTTTCTTCCATACAAAAAAGGCTGAGGTTTCTGCAGTGCCCACACTATAGCTAGACATTCCTTTTCTACAGCTGCATAGCATACATCCCAGGGTTGGAGCCTGTGACTGAAATAAACCACTGGGTGCTCTTCTCCCTCTGAAGATATCTGGCTAAGTACAGCCCCCACCCCATGGTTCAAAGCATCCCACCTGTACAACAAATTATTTGCTGTAATCCGGACTGGCTAACACAGGAGGTCCTCCCAAAGCTTCTTTAAGCTTCTGGAATGCCTGCTCACATGATGGGGTCCACACTACCTTATCTGGCCTGTTTTTCCTTGTCAGGTCTGTGAGTGGAGCAGCTATGGTACTATAACTGGGGACAAACTTTCTGTAGTACCCTGCTGTTCCTAAGAATGCCCTCACCTGTTTTCTGGTAACAGGTGCAGGCTATGCCTGAATGGCTTCCACTTTGGCAGGTTCTGGCCTGATCTTACCACTCCCCACTCTATGTCCCAGGTAGGAGACCTCTGCCATACCCACCTGACATTTCCTGGGCTTAATGGTCAACCCTGTCCTCTGTAGTCTGCCCAGCAACTCCCTGACATGTTGAAGGTGCTCTTGCCAGGAATGGCTGTAGATGGCAATATCATCTAGGTAAGCAAGGAAAAACCCTCCTGCTCCTCCTAGGATATGATCTACCAGCCTCTAGAAAGTCACTGGGGCATTTTTCATCCCAAAGGGCATCTTCGTGAACTCATACAAGCCAAAAGGAGTCACAACGGCTGACCTCTTCCTAGCACTGGGAGTCAAGGTCACCTGCCAGTAACCTTTGGTAAGAGCAATGGTGGTAAGATACTTAGCCACATCCAGCTGCTCTAGGGCCTTATCGGTCCTAGGCATGGGGTAAGCATCAAGGCATGGGGTAAGCATCTGACTCTGTGTGACTATTTAATTTCCTGTAGTCCACACAGAACCTACTGCTGCCATACTTCTTTGGCACCAGCACCACTGGGGTGGCCCAGGGACTGTTGGACTCTTGAATTACCCCTAGTTCCAACATCTCCTGTATCTCCTCCCTCAGTGTCTTTTTGACTCTCTCAGGCACCCTATAATGAGCCTGCCTAATAGGCCTTTGGGGTCCTGTATCCACCTGGTGCTGCACCAGGTGGGTGCATCCTGGTTTCCCAATGAACATGTCCCCAAACACCTGTAACACTGTTCAGATTTCTCAAACCTGGGTAGGAGATAGCTGCTGGGACATTGCTACCCCTTCGACTGAGGTGTCAGTCCGAGCCTCACTGAGGAGATCAGTCACCATATCTCACTCAGACACCTCCTGCAGTCCACTGCAAATACTCAGCACAAGGGCCTCCCTATCATGGGAAGGTTTCACCATGTTAACATGGTACAATTTGTGCTCCTGCCTCCTAACTAGCAGTTCTACCATGTTCATAGGTAGGTACTAGGCTATTGGCCCTAGGGCCTATATAAGCCTAGCCAAAAAGGTACCCTGGCTTTCGCCACCCAAGAAAATTATTTTCCTGTGCCCCTGTCGAGCAGAGGTGATCCCCGTGGTGAATTTCCTACATCCCTCCAATCATCAAGATATTTCTTGAAGAGTGCTAATGAGGAGCTTTGTTTGCTATAGATAGGTAGTTTGTTCCAGAGTATGGGAAGTCTCTGGGACAGGAATCTATCCATCCAGCATGTTCTGTTTATTGTGTAGGTCCGTAGAGCATGTCCAACAACTCTGGGTTTGACATAGCTTTGTATGTTAGGCAGAGATCGCCTATGAGTAGGCGATATTTGACGGAGTAAAGCTGTAGTTTTTTGAGACAGTCTACATAGGGCATCTGTTTGAGGCCAGTAATTCTCTTTGTGAGGTATTTCTGTGGCCTTTCCAGTTACTGCAGATGTCTTGTGAGGTACATACCAAAAGGGGCATTGTACTCTATAATGGGTCTAATGAGTGACGAGTAGAAAGAAACGATTACCTTTTTTTTCCTGAATGAGAAACATTTTCTGATGAGGTGTGCCACGTAGAAGGATTTCCTGACTACTGTGGCAATGTGATTATCAAAGGAGAGACTACTGTCCACCTGTGTCCCAAGGTCTCATCACACTTGTCGGTGTTAAGTAGACTACCACCTATGTGGTAGCTCATGGGTACAGAAGTTTTACCAAAGGGGATGACAATGCCCTTTTTGGCATTGAGCTTGAGGCCATGGCTTTGACACAAGGCATCTGTCTCTGCGAGGCCCTTTTGTAGGATGTCCACATCATTAGGAGTTTCGATTATGGCTTCTAGTTTGCAGTCATATGCGAATTTCGTTAGCCAAAGACCTTCTGTCTTAGCCTGTAGTTCAGAAAAGTAGATATAAAACAAGAGAGGACCCAGAACTGAACCCTGTGGTTCTTGTCACTGGTCTGAAGTCGGATTTGGAGTCTGCTACTTTCACAGTGTGGGTTCTGTCAGTGAGCCAGTTGGCAACCCATCAGGGATTTACATCTAGTTTAGTGAGTTTATCTATAATTCCAGAGGGGGGGGGGGTGGTGGTGTGAAAAGCCTTGGAGAGATGTGGATAGGCTGTGTGAACCACCTTACCCTCCTCTACAGCTTTGGTGACTGCTTCAAAAAAGTCTATCAGGTTTAGGAGACATGATCTGCCTTTTACAAACCCGAACTGTGTGGGGTCCAGAGTTTGGAGATTACCAATGTCTTTGTTTATAAGTTCCATGGCCTTGCAAACCAGGCTCGTTAGGCTAATGGGGCGATAGTTCCCAGGGTCTCTGGTGGCTCCCCCTTTGTGGAGTGGGACAACCGTCGCTGTGAGCCATTCAGTGGGCACAAAGGCTGAGGTGATGCTATGATTGAACATGGTGCTTAGGTGGGGTGACAGTTCATTCTGCAGTTCATGTAGAATGCAGCCTGGGATGTTGTCAGGTCCCATGGATGCTGTGTTCTTGGCTTTGGAGAGTGTGCTTTTTACCCGTGCAGCCATGATTACAAGAACTTTGCATTCTTCCGGTATAGAGATGGGCCCATTAGGGATGAGAGAGGGGTAAAGTTAGCACTGAACCTATCTGCCAGGATGTTGGCAATATCAGTTGGTTCTCTATATTTAGTGCCATTGTGCTGCAACTCAGAGCAAATCTGAGAGTTGCCATTGAGATTCTTGACATAGCTATAGAATGCTTTGTGGTTGTCTTTAGAATCAGTGGCAATTTTGTTTTCATAACTAGCTTTGAAGGATTTTATAAGGGATCTCAGCTTTTTATTGAGGCTGACCAGGGAGTTCCTCCAATCATGGGATTTTACTCTTTTTTGCAAGTTTCTTTCTTCTGTTGTAGAGTTTGTTTATGGCAGGGGACCACCAGATTGGCTTCCTTTTTATGGAGGATAGCATCTTGGTTCTGTTAGGGATAGCACGATTCATGCGCTTGTGTACGTGCTTATAAAGTGCGTTTGTGTAGGATTTAGCAGTCGTACCTCTATTGTCCGTCTGCATGGGTGTCGTGAAGTTTGCCACTTCTGTCTTAAAAAGCATGAAGTTGGCTTTGGAGAAATTTTTTACAATGGTTTTCTTAATGGGGGTGGGGGTGGGATGTGGATGTCTAGGGTGATTAGCTTGTGATTGGATATGACCAAAGAGGAATTGAACTCTGGTGTGGAACACTGGTCGCCCATGCTGGTAATGACCAGGTCTAGGATATTGCTGCCCCTGGTGTGGGTGTGGATAAGTTAATCCAAGGCGTTGGAATTTATGAATTCCAGAAAATGTTGAACAAAAGAGTTGGTACATGAGTAGTTTTCCCAGTTAATGGTGGGGTAGTTGAAATCGCCCATTATGAGGGTGTTGGGTTGTACCCTAATATTTTCTAGTGTATCAAGAAATGAGGAATAGGAATCATAGGGCATGGTGGGGAATCTGTAGCAAGTTACAATTTGGATTGTGGTCTTGCCCAAAGTTAGTTGCACTTGGATAATCTCGGATGCATTATGCTGAGCAACTAAGCCTGGAGGTGTGGATATCCTTAATGAATATGGACACGCCTTTAGTGTTTCGGTCCAGGTTAGGTGGCCGAAAGTGTGGTATGAATTATAGCCTGGTAATGCAGGGGTGCTCTCTGGAGCCTTGAACCATGTCTCTGCCACTGCACAGATGTCAATGTTCTCCATTTTAAGGAGTGCCTCGAGTGAATGCATTCTGAGGTTTAGACTTCTAGCATTGAGTAACATTACCTTTAGATTTTGCTTGCTTGTATCTGTTACCGTGGTGAATTTGTCATTTGAACTTTGCCTAAAAAAGGCACGACAGGGGTGGCAAGAGCCTTAGCCAGTATCCGGAATCCCAAGGGCAACAGGTGCAGGCCATCTCTGGCAAAGTATCATGGTCTGTCGATCTTGTCATCCCAGCAAATACTGGATCCCCTTAGAATGACTCCAGAAGCTTAGCCAATTGTTGAAGTCAATCATTTTGTCCTTGTACTGTGGTATCATTCTGGGTGATGGCAGGATACTATTCAGGGCTAGGGTCGTACCTGCCTGGTCTACAAGATCGGAGAGCTCCTCCATGTCTCTTTTCATGTAGTCCAGGGAGGTACGTCTCAGGTCATTCACACCAACATGGACAGTGACAAAGTCATATATGTACTTGTTGTAGAGTGACCTGATTGCGTACATTATGTGGCGGATCCTGGCACCCGACAGGCAGCTGACAGTAACTTTCTCCTGGTTTAGCCTGGTGAGTGGAACATCAGTGTGCCTGACTATAGAGTCACCTATGACTAGAGTGTTGGGTACGTTGTTATGACTTATGGGCTGTGGTTAAGTGGCACACTGAGTTTGTGCGCTATGTGTCATTTGGGTTGTGTTGGGGGGTGGAGGTTGCTTGCGTTTCTGCTTTGGAAGTCTCTGCTGCTTGAGCAGATTTTTATTGACAGCCTCTGTGAATGTAGGTGTGTGTTTTGTGTTTCTATGTCTCTGTTTTGATTGTGTACGTTTTGAGGGACTATGTGATAAGTGTGGTGTGGTGCAAGTGTTCACCTTCTCCTTTTGACTGTCTAGTCCAATGAAGAGAGCTAGAGAGTAGTTAACATCACTTACCTTTCTTACCACCTTGTAGGGTCACTCCCAAGCTGCTTGCAGCTTGTTGCGTCTGACAGGAATGAGCGCCATTACCTGCTGCCCTACAGCATACTCTCTAGCACGAGCATTCCTGTCATACTATACCTTTTTCTATTGTTGGGCTTCTGCCAGGTTCTCCTGGAACAAGCCCATGAGTTCCCTGAGCTTTGTCCTGAGATTTAGGACATATGCCACAACAGACTTCTTGTGAGATTCACACTCACCTTCCCACTCATCACAAATTAAATCTAGGGGTCTCCTCACCATATGCCCATACGGCAACTCAAAGGGTAAAAACCCTGCAAATTCCTGGGGAACCTCTCTGTAAGCAAACAACAGACGGGGCAAATATTTGTCTCACTGCCTCTTAAACTCGTCTGCAAATACCCATAGCATGGACTTGATTGTAGAGTTTAACCTCTCAACAAGACCATTAGTCTGGGGATGGTAAGGGGTCATCTTCAGGTGCTTCACCCCACAGTATTCCCACAGACAAGCCAGCAGGTCTGACATGAAATTGGCACCTCTGTCGGTCAGTATTTCTTTTGGGAAACCTACACTGCTGAAAATCTCTAACAAAGCATTTGCTACCTTTTCTGCCTCAATGGTGGACAAAGCCACTGCCTTGGGGTATCTTGTAGCATAATCTACTACCACTAGGATATACTTTTTCCCTGTGGAACTTGGGGTACTCAGAGGGCCCACAATATCCATAGCTACCCTCTGAAATGGCTCCTCGATCACAGGCAAAGGCATCAAAGGAGCTCTCACTTTGTCTCCTGCCTTGCCTACCTTTTGGTACTGCTCACAAGTCCTGCAGTACCCTCTTACATCTCTGGAAATTCCAGGCCAATAAAAATTCTGCATAATATGTCGCTCTGTACGTTTTATGCCCATATGACCTGCAAAGGGAATATCATGGGCTATGACTAGAAGCACCAGACGCTAGGCTCTAGGTACTACCAACTGCTGCATTCTCTCACCTTCTAGCCCTCCCTCAGGGGTCCACTCTCTATATAGTAACCCTTTGTCCCAATATGCAGATTCCACCCTTCCCTTGAGAATCAGGCGCCTCACTAGCTACCTGCCTCAGGCCTTGCAATGTAGGGTCTGAGAGCTGAGCCTATCTCAACTCTCTCTTTGCAACCCTTCCCAGCTCCCCTTCCTCAGGAAGTCTGGCATCCTCAGACAGTGGTGCCTCACTGTCAGCCTGGGTACTACTACTCACCTCTACCTTTGCAGTCACTCTGTCCAAAGGAACCTCAGTACCCACAAACAGCTGTGGCTGAACTTCTGTCTTACTGCTACAAAGTAGCTCCCTCCCTGAAGTAACCACCTCACCAGTCCTGGCTGCAAGTATGCAGTCTGTCCGGGTCTCCCCCAGGCTATCGGACCCACATGCTAGTCTAGAAACCTGACTGAGTGTAACTGCATTAACATATGGTGCTGCCTCATCAAAATCCTTCCCTATCAGGACATTTGCAGGATGGTAATTCGGTACCCCTGTTGTCTTAAGACAACCTACTATTGGCATTTTTTCTTTCCCACTTATTGGCTTTCTCATCTTTTCTTCCCCACCTTGCCTCCGTAGACATATGTATGCCAAATGGCATCACTGGTTGCATTCAAAACATTTAACCCTAGGGCCTGGACGTGTAACTGGACAAGTGGCTTCCCCTACCACTGGCAGATTCTGTTGGGGCAGTCTGGGCTGCCCACCATGGGTTCAATTAGATCATGAGCATTACTGGGGGTCCCTTTCCTGTGCAGGGATGCCCTGCTTGCTAGGTATACCGTATAGGTCTCCCTTCTTCCCCAACTCATCTGAAGTAGCACATTGTCTATCAGCTAACTAGATCCTCATGTCCTTGTCCCTCACCAAAAGGTCTGCCAGCCCTTCAAAAGCAGTGACCTGACATCCTCTCACACACCTATGAAAATAACTGCTCAGTTCACCAACATATTCAAACACATTTTCATCTGCTTTGTGTCCAAGCTCACAAAACTTTTTCCTACAAGTTTCAGGTGTTAGATTACAAAATTCTAACAGACAATTCTTAACAGCAGTATAATCAAAGAATTTATGATTGGAAATTTTAGACAACACACTTACAGCTTTACCATGGAGTAAGGGGGCCAGGAACTGTACCCAGAACCTTTGGTCAATATCATACTGTTTACATACCCTCTCAAAGATATGAATAAAACTATCAAAATTAGCCCCCTCTGTAAACTGCGGGAAAAAATGTACTGACTATTTGTGCTTCTGGGGTCCAGTTACTCCCTTTCCCATTACCTCCATGACTCTGGCAAAGAGTTAGCATCTCCTTTTCATGCTGCCTCTGCCCTTCCTTCTCCTCAGCTTCCAGGCGTAGCGGTTTCTCATTCTCCTCAGCCTGTGGACATCTCAGTCTCTCTGCTGCTTCTGTTTCCAAACACCTGGCCTCCAACTCAAGTCTCTTTAGCTCCAGATGGCTTTTTAAGTCCTTTGCAGAAAGGTTGAGCTGTCCATTCTCTGAGTGTTGTACATCTCCACGGCCAATCTGATCGCCGTCCTGATTGCTGTTTTCTGATGCAACTGTGACCAAAGCTGCAATCATGTCTGACTGTTTCCATGCACCAGTCCCTTAGCATGGCACTTCTCAGCCAACTGGCTCCTTGACAGCTTGCCATGCTCCTCTGCTGACATGCTTGCCTGCTCTCCCTGACTAACTAAGCTGAACTCTGAATATTCAATGAGTGGCTGATTTAGAGTACAAAAACACCTTCAGTGATCACTGTACACAAGCTACAAGAATTCACTATCCACACCACTACAAGCCAATTACCAACCAATTAATATGTGGTGTGGGTATCCCACCACTGCCAAACAATTAATATGTGACACCCATGCACTGGCCCAATAATCAAGAAGCCTTAATCCTCACCACTGAGGGGCGTCCACATTGGGAAGGATAACAAGTACACATACAGTAAAGTACAATTTCCCTTAAAAGCACTCAGAGATCACAGTCAGTCTGGGGCTGGTTTCTCTCTCTCTCTCTCCAGATTCCCAATAAGGCACCCAAATACCAGAGTCAATGTTTTTGTGCACCAGCTGCTGTCGCCTGCAGTCTGCCGTCAGTACTATAAAGCAAGGCAGCCAATGTCATTACATCAGTTTTTCCTGCCCTAACCCATCAGAAGCACAAGGGAAAAGAGAGATGTGGTCCTGGTGGCTAACAGCCACCTTGGGAAGCATGTGTCCCCCTAAGGGAAGATGTTAAATGGGGGATGGAGGGAGGGAAATCAAGACTGCAACAGTGAATACACTAGAACAACTACATTTATGGTAAGTTTATACAACTGTACTATGTTCTTCGTGTTTCACTGTTGCAGTCATCACCTGTAGGAGGATTCCCAAAGCTGAGGTAAAGGACGGAAGGATAGGTAGCGTCCTAGGTATGGGTCAGGAGGCCCTGCAGAATTACAGAGGCAAACCCTGCCCTAGACTTAGAAAAGAGAGGTAGGTGATAATGCTTTGTAAAGGTATGGACAGAGGTCCAGGTGGCTGCTTCCAAGATGTCTCTGGTAGGTACTCCTCTCAGGAAGGCAGTTGAAGTGGAGGTTGGCCTAGTGGAGTGGGTACGGATAGACTTAGGGATGGAATTCCCATGCAGTCTGTAGCAAAAATGGATACAGTGTGAAATTCATTTGGAAATGGTTTGTTTGGAGATAGGCTTCCCTTTTGCCCCTGGGGCTTACAAAAAAGCTGGTAAGTTTTTCTGAGTGGCTTTGTACTGTCCAGATAGTATCTGAGTTGTCTGTGCTCGTCTAGTGAGTGCAGAATTCTTTTCCCTTGTTTTGAGGGTGGGAAGGTTTATGGCCTGGTTAATGGTCACATCAGATACCACCTTGGGCATAAAGGAGGGATTAGTCCTCAGGGAGACTCAGTCTGCATGGAAAATTATGAAAAGGCTCGACAGCCATGATAGCTTGAATCTCCAAGGCCCTTCTGGCTGAGGTGATTTGCTGTAGGAAGGCAATCTTCCAGGAGAGGTATTCCAATTCTGTTGAAGCGGCAAGTTCGAAAGGAGGCAAGGTTAGCTTCTCTAACACATAATTCAGGTCCCAGGGTGGAATAGGAGTTCTTCTGGGAGGCCTAATATTAGAAGCCCCTCTGAGGACTTGCTTAATCAAAGGTTGAGAGAAGAGGGATGGCCGAGGCATGGATTTTAATAGAGGAGAAGGAGAGGCCACTATTGAGCAACTCTGCTAAGTAATCCAGGATGAGTGGGATGGAGGGTTGGGAGGTACTGCCCCCTTTTGGTTCTTTCTAGGAGCAGAATCTTTTCCATTTTCCTGCATAAGATTTTCTTGTGATGGGCCTTCTGGCCTCTGTTATAATGTGCAGGACCAGTTTGCTTAACAGGGACTTCTTGTTAGTTTTTAGAGTATAAGCCATGCTGAAAGTTTGAGAGTCTGTAGGTTTGGGTGCAGTACCTTCCCCCCTCTTCTGGGTCAAGAGGTCTGACCTTAGGGGAAGCAGCTTCGGAAGCTGTAAGGTCAGACTGTGCAGTAAGGGGTACCAATGCTGTCTGGGCCAATCTGGAGCAATAAGGATGGCCTTTGGTCTCTCCTCTCTTATTTTGATCAGAACCTTTGGAATAAGGGGCAGAAGAGGGCATGCATACACAAAGAGGGAGCTCCAGGGGAAGGTCAAGGCATCCACCTTTCATGCTAGGAGGTGATACTCCCTGGTACAAAATTTGTGCACCTGGTGGTTGAGGTGCGAGGCAAAGAGGTCCACCTCTGGGGTCCCCCACTCCCGAGTGATTTGCAGGAAGATTTCTCTGTGGAGTTGCCATTTGTGGGGGTCCACTAAATTTCTCCTTAGGTGGTCTGCCAGTGTGCTGCTGATCTCTGGTAAGTATTGGGCAATTAGATGCAGCCCCATGGAGGTGGCTGTAAGCCAGAGACTCATGGCTAACCTGCATAGGGGGTAAGATTGGGTGCCCCCTGCTTGTTGATGTACTACATTACTGTGATGTTGTCTGTTTTTATACGGAGGACCCCTGGCCTGAGATGGAGGTGGAAGGAAGTCAGAGCATTTTGCACTGCCATCATTTCTTTCTGGTTGATGTGCAAATGAAGTTGCTGGGCATTCCAAATGCCTTAGGTACACCTGCCTGCTAGATGAGCACCCCAAGCTATGTCTGAGGAGTCGGTGGTGATGGTCTGGCCAGAAGGGCAGGGGATGAAGGGAAGACCCTTGTTCATGGCTCAGGCCTCTGCCCACCAGAGAAGTTCATCCCTTATGCAAGGGATCAGTGGGAAAGTGGTCTCTAGGGATTGAGAGTGCTGACACCAAAGGTTCTTTAAGTACAACTGAAGTTTTCTCATGTGAAGCTTGGCGAGACAGATGAGAAGGATGCAAGATGCTATGTATGCCAGGGCTTGCAGGAACTTACTCGCAGTGAGGTGATTTCTAGAAGCCAGCTGGGTGAAGTAGAGAGGCAGGAAGCTCTGCTTTTCTGGGGATAGGAAGGCCATTAGGATTACTGTATCTAGTACAGCTCACAGGAAAACAATTTTCCTGATGGGATTTTGCTTTGATTTTTTTTCGCTGATGGTGAACCCTAGAGAAGTTAGGTGTTTCTTGACAAACAGAAGGTTCTGGAGCAACCTTTCCTTGCTGATGGCCTGAATGAGGCAGTCCAGGTAAGGGTAAATCTGTATATTTCTCTGTCTGCAGAATGCTATAGCCGGGGCCAAGCATTTGGTGAATACTCTGGGAGTAGCAGATAAGCCAAAGGGCAGTGCAGAGAACTGAAAGTGCTGATTGCCTGCCCTGAAGCGCAGGGATTTTCTGCACGATTCCCTGATGGGGATGTGGAGGTAGGCATCTTTTATGTCTAGTGTCACCAGTCAGGCATTTTGTACGGGCATAGGAAGGAGCTGCTGCAAGGTTAGCATTCTGAATCTGGGGACCTCCTTTCTGGGAACAAGGAATAGTCTGCAGTAAAAACCTTTTCCTGATTGACCTGGAGGGGCCGGCTCTACTGCCCCCTGGAATATTAGTGTTTGTACCTGTTTTTAAACCTCTGCCCACTGTTTTGGGGGGAAGGACTGGGTACCCTCTTGGAATAGGGAGTTTGCTGAAGGGGAATCTGTATCCCTGAGAAAAGATTTTAATACCCATTAGTCCTTGGTTATAGAGATCCAATTGTCCTTGAAGAGGGTGAGCTTTCCTCCTAGTTTTAGATGCGTGGAAGGAGGGCAGAGGAGGGAGGGAGAGTCATTGTGAGTGCTTGCCATAGAAGCTTGGCTTAGAACTCCCAGCCTTAGAGGTGGAAGTGGTCCATTGTTTGCTTCTTTGCTGACCCTGGGATAGGGGTCTGGATGTCCTGTCTCTGCAAGACTTACCCTGGCCCTGTGTGCTGGGAAGGCCCAGTGCTTAGAGGGAAAGTTCCTGCTGAACCTGGGCGGTTGAACTTGAAAGAAATCTTTTACTGTTTGCATAGATTTTGCTTCGTCTTCCATCTTTTTAAGCATCTCTTCTGCTTTTTCCCCAAACAGGCATTCCTTATCTAGGGGTGCATCAATAAGTTTAGACTTGACATGATCAGGGAGAGGTTGTTCCTTCAGCCATGCATGTCTTCTAATAACAGATCCTTTCACTGCTACCCTGCTAGAGGCTTCTAGGGCATCATATCCACATTGTAATGACTGCTTGGCCACTTGACAAGCAGAGTGTAGTAATTCTGTCAGCTCTTTTGAGTTGGCACCGTCAGAAGAGGTAGCAATCTTCTGTTTTAATTGTTCCAAAGTGTGTTGTTGATATTTAACATGGAACTGACAGTTGAGTGCTTTGATAGCTAAGGTTGCAGAGGTGTATAATTTCTTACCCCATCTGTCCAGAGCTCTGCAGCCTTTGTCAAAAGGAAGAGGATTCTTGGCAGAACTAGTCTTAGCTCCTTTGGGTCCCTGTGTAATGACTTCAGGGTCTGCAGCAGGGTTACTGTGGTATTTATGAGAATCCAGTAACTCTGTAGTACCAGTCAGGTTTAGCTGGAGCAGGAGGCAGGGCATCAGGAACTAAGCTGGATTCATGAAAAACATCAACCACCACTTCCAGAATAGGTGGGATGGCCTGGGGTCTGTGCTGGGGCAGGTCCAGAAATTCTCCAAGTCGTTTCTTTGACTGTGGGTAGTCCTGAGATTCCCACTGAAAATGCTCCCTGAGGGAGTGAAGGGTTTCCCCAAAGGAGAGGTCCTCTGGAGGGGAGGCAGAGGGGATGGATTACTCTGCATCTGAATCCTCACAAATATTTAAGGACTGTTGTTCCTCTTCAAAAGCAGAATAATCAGATTCCTCAGACTCTTGGTCTATCCTAATTTCTGGAGAAGGGTGCCTTTTCCTTTTAGGAGTGGGGGCCTTAGTACCTCGGATAAGGGACTTGAGATCCTCTGCCATTTTAAGCATTTGAACTTGGGGTTGGGGGGCAGTAGCAAGATGGTGGCTAGAAGCAGATTTCCTAGGAATGGCCTGGCTTCTAGGCCTGAGAGAATCTGTCGGTCTTTGAGAAATGGTAGTCGGAAGAGAAGACGTTTTTTGTCTAGAATCAGTAGTGCGAACGGCCTCCTCAGAAGCCAGTGCCTGCGTCGCGGCTCCAGACCCAACCCAGGCAGAGACAGCCAAAAGCTCGGATGACCAAGTAGATTTCTGTGGCATACCTTTCTCCGAAATGGTCTCGGCAGAGACCTGCATGGAAAGTGAGTGGGGCATCATGGGCTGTGAAACCGCCTCACTGAAATCTGGAGAACTGATGACTTGCTTAGCGGTAGCGGCGTCGGAAGGCTTAGCCTTGTGTGGCCTGCCTCTATCTTGACACTTTTTCAGAATGTCGACAAATTGTTGGCTGATGGATAACATATCAGAATTTGAGGATGGAATAAGAAAATAATTATCAACAAAAAGAGCTTTTTCGCACATCGGTTAGAGTGAGAAAAAAGGGTCCCCAACAGGGTACATAGCTTTAGACGTTTTCTACTGAAATTAGACTTCTGGTAGCAACCGACTGGCACCCATGCGAACTGCTTCTGCTACAGGCTCCACAGCAAGAAAGACTGATGTAATGACGTTGGCTGCCTTTCTTTATAATACTGACAACCTGACAGACTACAGGTAACAGCAGCCAGCGCACAAAAACACTGACTCTGGTATTCGGAACGGCCGAGGGCTACCACAGCAGGGATAACCCACAGGTGATGACTGCAACAGTGAAACACAAAGAACAGCCTTCAACACCCTCTCTGTTCAACCAGTGCTTCGTGTTCCTGCCCAAGTAGCTGACACACACACATACACACATACATACACATACACACACACACACACACACACACACACACACACACACACACACACACACACACACACACACACTTTAAGATACGAGTTATATGCAAACAGACACTCCTGGGGAAGGCTAGCACAGGTTCTCCAGCTATGCCCTTTCCTGCCAGGCTATAAGGTAGTAATCACCACCACCAACCACTAATTTCAGCTACCAATAAGGCCCTTACCAAAGGGTGTCCAATTATTACTGTGCATTATTATTATCCAAATGGTAAAGGTGACTGAGCAGCAAGGCTTATTTGGAGTGGGTTTGTACAGTATCACTATAAACTGTACATGCAATGTATTCTAGAACTTAAATTATCTCTACACAAAATAGCCACAGTTGAAAGGTTTTAAAATATTTAATAATAATAAATAAAAAACACAAGACAATACTTCTTACTACACAGTGCTAGTCAAGAGTTCAGAGATCACAGGAAAAGGCTAACATAATACAGTAGAATAGTTCTGACATCAATACAGAAAACAGCTAAACTTACTATTTTCTATCTATATCCAAGAGCAATCACAGTTCTCAATAAACTTACATATAGAGCAAAAGCCCAGTACTGGTGAGTTGCTGTCAGCTTTAGACAAAATCCAAAATGCTCTCTCTCTGTCTGAGAAAAAACGTTAAATTGATAATACATCCTGCTGACAAGTCCTTTAAATTGATAATACACCCCCACTTCTTAAATATACCAACTCCGAGATCATGCGACACTGACAAAACAGTGCAGAATGGGAAGTTTTCCTATTCCCTGGTGTAGCGTGATCTCGGAGTTCTTATATTTAAGTAGGGAGGTGCAGGGGGGCTTGCCCCCCAGCAGTAATGTCTTCTTGTTTTTTTTTCTTTATTTGTTTTTTTACAATTTGAAAAAATCGATGATCTGAAATATCGATCATATGGTCTCGGCCATATGGTCTTCGATATTTCAGCAGTTCGATGTTTTCAAATGTAACTCTCTCTCTTTCTCTCTCTCTCTCTCTATATATATATATTACACATAAATTTGTGTGTGTGCATATATATATATATATATATATATATATATATATATATATATATATATATATATATACATATATATATATACATATACATATACATATATATATATATATATACACATGTATACATACATATATATATATATATATATATACACATGTATACATACATATATATATATATATATATACACATGTATACATATATATATATATATATATATATATATATATATATATATATATACACATATATACATATATATATATATATATATATATATATATATATATATATACATACACATATATATATATATATATATATATATACATATATATAGACATATATATATATATATATATATATATATATATATATATATATATATATATATATATATATATATATATATATATATATATATATATATATATATATATATATATATATATATATATATATATATATATATATATATATATATACATATATATATATATATATATATATATATATATATATATATATATATATATATATATATATATATATATATATATATATATATATATATATACATATATATATATATATATATATATATATATATATATATATATATATATATATATATATATATATATATATATATATATATATATATATATATATATATATATATATATATATATATATATATATATATATAGACACACACATATAGGGGAAAAATATAAAAAAACACACAATAAGCTGGTTGCATAAGTGTGCACAACCTTAAACTAATACTTTGTTGGAACAATTTTGATTTAATTACAGCATTCCCTCTCCCCATTTGCACAGACATGCATGACATTGAACAAATGTTGCACAGCAACTGGAACATTATCACCAGTAATAAGGAACTCTCTAATATTTTGGGTTCCCAGCCCACCTTTTGTTATTAAAAAAAAAAAAAAACAGAACTCTCCACATCATTTTTGAAGGGAGGGACCCTCCATTTTTTACACTATCCAACTCTTTACAATTTTTCCAACCAGCAAGTTGCTGTCCCTGCTGTCTGTTGGTGTGTGGCTTGCCCCTACATTCTCCAAGGAGATCGATACACAGTCAAGAATAACAATTTTTTTGTAATATGTAAAAACAGGTTTAACTGCAACAGTACTCCAGTGGTTTATGTTGGCATTTGTGACACTTGTTCGTCTTTTTATGTTGGCAAAACTATAAGGAGATTGGCGGACCGGATTAAAGAACACAATACAGCTATTAGGCACCAAGATTTGTACAATGTGCTGAGAAAACAGTGTGTGTTGTGACAATTTTGTAGCATTTTATTTTTTTTGTTTTGGACCAAGTGCCGCCATTTTTTGGCGATTATAATACTCTTCTTGAGGTAACTGAACTGAAGTGGCAGTTGCTCTTAGATGCAAAGTTTCCAATGGGTTTGAATGAAAGCCTTAACATTAAATGTGCCTTGAAGTGGTGTGGGTGAATTATTCACTTCCACCACCACATAACTATTTAACTTTTTCTCCACGGAGCTTCATTTCCCTTTGACCAAACAGTTAACTTTTGCAAGTAGGTTGCAATACATCTAGTCTTTAAACTGCGCTGCATTCCTTGCCAGAGATTTGAGTTCATGTTTTAAGTGTGACTGACAGGTTTTGCTGTATTTACTGCAGTGTACTTTACAGTTTGCTTATTTCTGAAGATGTTCTTACAATTAAACAACGAAAGCACTCAAATGCACTTATATGATCACAGGAAGTTACTAGGCTAATAGCCCTATGGCCCTTACAAGCCTAGCCAAGAGTTTATCCCCAAAAAAGAAACCTCAGTGAGCACCTGTCAATGAGGGACACAGGTGGAACCCCTGGGACAAATCTGTGGTTTCCCATCCACTTATTATGGTTGCGCTTGAAGAGGATTAACGAGGTACTCTGTTAGACAAGTATGGGGAGTCTATTCCAGAGATGGGGCAGCTGCTGGGAGACAAACCTCTCTCTCCAGCAGGTTTTGTTGATGTCACATACTAGATTTAAGCCTTTAGAGTGGGTAATACGTGAGGAGTTAGACTTACGGATATAGAGCATCTCTAGTAGGGCAGGGTCCAATATTGCCTTACAGGCAAGACGTAGATCACCTTTGAGCAATCTGTACAATACTGAGTAGAGTGATAGTGATCTGAGCCTGTATGCACAGGCCAGATGTTGGAGGCCATGGATTCTCTTTGTGAGGTATTACTACGACCTTTCCGTTGGTGCAGGTGTTTGGAAAGGTACATAACAAAAAAGAAGTTATGTTCTTATCATAACGTTCCATCTGTGTTGTTGATCTTCACTCATTCATTACTGATGGGTACCGATTCCGTCCTCAGAATCGGTTTAGCCGTTATATCAAGCTCGCAGCAACCAAAAAAAACTCTTGAGCTAAGCTTACCCGGAGTGCCCTCTCTCTGTCACCTCAGACAGAGTTTCCCATAAGAAAAGAGAGAAAGCGAAGGCTTTATCTGAGCAACTTCCCTATCATAAGGTAGGACCAAATTTGAACCTCCAAGAGTCTTTCAGAGGGGGATGGCAGGTGGGATGTAATGAATGAATGAAGATCAACAACACAGGTGGATCATTATGGTAAGAGCATAACTTCTTTATTTGATGTTGTTAATCTTCCTTCATTCCTTACTGATAGGACAGAGTCCCTAGCTACTTTATTTCCTGGGAGGCCATATGGAAGGATATTCCTGAGCACCACTGAACTAAAGGAGGCTCTCCCCCTGGAGACCAAATCCAATTTGTAATGAGAGATAAAGATATGTGGGGTACCCCATGTTGCTGCTGCACAAATGTCATCCATGGAAGCTCTTGCGTGGAAGGCAACAGATGTCACAACTGATCTGGTTGAATGCGGTGTTGACCTTAGTTGGTAGACAAACCTTGTTTTGTTGGTAGATGAAGCAAAAGCAATCTCTCAACTATTTAGAAAGAGTCACTTTGGATACAGATTTTCCCAATTTTGGTCCTGAGAAGGATACGAATAATTGGTCAGATTTTCATAGTGATTTAGTTTTGTTCAAGTAGAACCGCAATTGTCGTCTATGCACATCAAGTAAATGCAGGGAGTAATCTCCATTGTTAGAAAAATTTGGAAAAAAGACAGGCAGGTCAATTATTTGATTAACGGTCAAATCCAAAATAAGCTTGGGTAAGAAGGTGGGATTAGTCCAGAGTGATACTCTGTCTTTATGGGAAATCATGTAAGGACGTTTTACGCACAAGGCCTGTAACTCAGATATTCGCCTTATTGAGGTAATACCTACCAAGAATAAGGTTTTCCAGGCTAAAAATTTTATATCGCAAGTGGCAGCAGGTTCGAAAGGGGGACGAGTCAAGGATTGTAGAACTAGTGTCAAATTCCAAGGTTCAACTGGCTCTTTAAAGGTGGGTCTAATGTGCATGACATCTTTCAAAAAGGTTTTACAGAAACGATGAGAAATCAAGGTTGAGTCCTGGAAACCATTGTGGAAGTTAGAGATAGCAGTCAGGTGAATTCAAAAAGTTGAAGCTGCCGCTCCCGAATGAAGGAGATTCAATAAATAGTCCAGTACAGAAATAAGTGAAGCTGAAAAGGGGTCTATTCCCTTCTCTCGAGACCAAATTATGAATCTTTTCCACTTGCTGAGATAATGTTTCCTGGTGGATGGTTTATGAGAAGCCAGAAGAATGTTACGTACAGGGGAGGATAGATTATTTTCCCTGACAATTACTGGAAGGGGAAGAACCAAGCTGTCAGCTTGAGACTTGATATGTTCGGATGTATCAACCCTTGTGGGTGCGACAGCATTTCCAAAGTTGCATTCAGAATCCATGGTTGATGTACTAGATGAGGACAAAGGAAGGGAAACCAAACTTGTTGGGGCTAACAGGGTGCAATGAGGATTATTTTGCTTCTCAACCGAAGAGCTTTCTTTAGAAATTGTGGGATCAGAGGAAGGGGAGGGAAGGCATAAAGCAGTCCTATGGGCCAATCATGTACAACAGCATCCCTTGGGGACTCCCCCTGTAGGGGAATTAGGGCAAAGTAGCTGCTGCATTTGAGGTTTGTGGGGGATGCGAACAGATCGCAGCAAGACTGGCCCCAGTGACTGAAGATCTTTGCCGCTATGACAGTGTTGAGGGACTACTCGAGAGGCAGGAGAATGCATCTGCTCAGTTTGTCTGCAATCACGCTGGAATCGCCAGGAATGTCCACTGCTTTCAGAAAGCAGTTGAAAGATATCACCCATTGCCAAATTCTCACTGCATCCTGTCACAATGGGTAGGACTTGGTTCCCCCTTGTTTATTGATATACCAGACTACGGACATGCTGTCTGACTGGAAAGCAATTGTCCCTGACGGGAAGACAGATTGAAATGTTTGCAATGCTAGAAGCACTGCCCTCAGTTCTAGAACACTGATATGCAGATTGGCCTCCATGGAGGATCAAGTGCCTTGGACCGTCTTTCCCTGGAAGTGCCCCCCACCCCCATCTAAACAAGGAAGCATCTGTGGACACTATGGCCTTGAGCTGAGAGGGGGAGAAAGGACGACTCCATAGGTCTTTTCCTGGCTTCATCCACCAACATAAGTCTTGTTTGCATCGATTTGTGATGCGGATCTGAAAGGACAAAGGATGAGAAAAAGGGGACCACTGTGTTAGGAAAAGCCACTGTAGGAGCCTCATGTGTAGTCTTGCTAGGGAACTAAAGTAATCAATACTACCATTGATCCTAGTAGCTCAAGTACTGCCCGAGCTGAAACCTTGTTCTGAGAGAGTATCACCCAGAGTTGAGACCTTAGTCTTTCTAACCTGTGACTTGAAAAGGAGACTAGGCAAGACTGAGTGTCGAATGTTGCCCCTATGAATTCCAGATTCTGAGTAGGAGTCAACTTGCATTTTTTTTGTGTTTATTGAGATGCCTAAGGATTTCGCTAACTTTAGGGTATAATGTAAGGCTGTAACCAGTAGACGCTTGGCAGGGGGGGTTAAGAAGCCAGTCATTTAAATACAGAAACACCCGAAATTCTTGCAGTCTGAAGTGAGCTGTTACCACTGCCAAGCATTTGAAGAACACTCTGAGGGCGGTAGAGAGACGAAAGGGCAGCGCTCAGAATTGGGACGAAAGCGGAGGAATCTCCTGGAGCGTTTGTCCATTTTATGTGGTAATACGCATCCTGAAGATCTATTGAGGACATCCAATCATCTTTCTCTAGAAATGGGAGGATAGACTGAACCGTGACCATCTGGGATTTTGTCTGTCTTGACAAATTTGTTTAGGATGCTGAGGTCCAAGACTGGCCTCCAGTCCCCTTTCTTTTTGGCACTAAAAAGAACCTTGAGTAAAATCCGGATTTCATCTGGTCTGGTGGGACTGTTTGGATGACTCTTTTTAAAAGCAGCTTTTGAATTTCTTGAACTGCTGCTTTCCATTGATCAGTAGGATGTCGGGAATATGCCTTAGTGGCCTTGGGTAAAGATAGGATGGAATGTGATAACCTCTGGTAATTAAAAAACATAATGCCCCAGGAGCCAGAGTAAAGTTTAGCGCTTTCGTCCCGTTTATTACAGAACTTCTTCTGAACATTCAAACAAACAATTCAATTTCCTTTTATACTATCAAAATTAGTTTAAATACTTGGGATCAATAGTTCAGAGTAATGGTGAGTGTGGAAGAGAGATGAAGAAGCGAGTACAGGCAGGATGGATTGGGTGGAGAAGAGTGTCAGGAGTGATTTGTGACAGTACCAGTAAGAGTGAAAGGGAAGGTCTACAAGAGGGTAGTGAGACCAGCTATGTTATATGGGTTGGAGACAGTGGCATTGACAAAAAGGCAGGAGTTAGAGCTGGATGTGGCAGAGTTAAGATTTGCACTGTGTGTGACAAAGGTGGACTGGATTAGGAATAAGTATATTAGAGGGTCAGCCCAGGTTGGAAGGTTTGGAGACAAAGCCAGAGAGGCAAGATTATGTTGGTTTGGACATGTGCTGAGGAGGGATGCTGAGTATATTGGGAAAAAGATGCTAAGGATGAAGCTACCAGGAAAACAGGAAGGCCTAAGATAAGGTTTACGGATGTGGTGAGAGAGGACATGCAGGTGGTTGGTGTGACAGAGCAAGATGCAGAGGACAGGAAGAAACAGAAACAGATGATCTGCTGTGGTGACCCCTCACGGGAACAGCTGAAAGAAGATGATGACTACCAGTCATCATGACATAATTTCCTCAGTTGATACACAAATTGTACATATAAAAATATATAATGTAAAAAAATTATTAATACAAATACTGATATATAAAATAACTATTATACCAAAGATGCTTAAAAATACTTAGTTGTAATTTGTACTTTTTGTAGTAGAGAAGGTTAACAAAAATAGGTTTGATGGCCCATTTAATAACTATCTAGAAAAAATAGAACTCAAATGGCAGATTTTCCTGAGGGCGGATGTAACCCCAGGAATTAATGATAACATTTCTATTAAAAGAGTCACTTAAAATATGTCAACAACTAAGTATTTATAAGCATCTTTGGTAACATAGTTCTTTTATACATCAGTATTTGTACTAATACTTTTTTTACATTAACATTATATTTTTATATATATATACAATTTGTGTATTAACTGAGGAAATGGTGTCATGAAGACTGGTAGTATAAAAGGAAACTGAATTGTTTGTTTGAATGTTCTGAAGAAGTTCTGCAATAAATGGGACGAAAGCGCTAAACTTTACTCTGGCTCCTGTGACATTTTGTTTTTTAGTTGGTTCTTTTCATTGGTATATATTTTTTTAGTGGCTCTGTGGTCACATAGAGAGCTGCATTCATGTTAACAGGAAATTGCTTCTGTTGGTTATAATTCAACGTTACCTCGTTGGTTTTATGGTTTAACTCTTTTTAGAGCTAGTCTACAGTCGGATTGGAGAACAGCGTCTACCTTAAATACACAGTTATTCTTGCCTTTCAGCATTTTGGTGATTGTAAGCTCTGTCTCCTTTCAAAAGCTCTTTTTAGAGCTGGTATTTTGCCCGATAGGACGGGTATAAGGATTTACAGCTTTTCACTAATGCTTGGCTTGTAAAGAACATTATTGTCGTGTTGAACAAAGATATCTCTTTTTACATCAGCGTACTGTCTCCTTTAAAAAGCTCTTTTTAGAGCTGGTAATTTGGCTGTAAAGATGGGTCTAAGGATTGACAGTGATCCTAAGTGAGCTATAGAACACTGAAACCACATACATATCTATATATATATATATATATATCTATATATCTATATATATATATATATATATATATATATATATATATATATATAGATAGATATACACAGGTCTACCTGATAACATCGACATGCGAAAACACCGACAATGAAATTACCGACACCACAAAACCAAAAGTTCAAAAACACGAAACTTTACATGCCCGACAAACCACAATCCTGACAATCAACAAACAAAACAAATCCCCTGTCCAAACAGCACACACACAACACAAGCACACCAAAACCTTTACAAACCTACACTAAACCTTACTTACACAACTATCTATGCACTAACCTTAACCCAAACCCTAACCCTAAGGTCCGCCTCTATCGCACACTCACCTAACCCGTGCCCTAACCCTAACTCACTTAACCCACCCCTAACTCTACAGTCTGTCACTATCGCACACTCATCTGACCCACGCCCTAACCCTAACTCACTTAATCAGCCCCTAACCCCACACTTACCTTAACATGTCGGCATTCTCAGCGTCGGGATTTTCAACTGTCAATTATCTCCGTTGTCAAGTGTTCTTGTCGTCGGTGTTTTGCAGTTTTGGCATTATCATGTAGACCCATATATACATATATATCTTCTTGAGGTGCCTTGAATAGAAGCCCTTTTCACAAGCTCACCTTCAGACTAAGGAATTTTTGCTGTACAACGCATTTTGTTAAAAAAATGGTTTTGCCATCTAGCTGGTACATTTGGCATGGTTTACTATCACTATGACTACCCAAAGTTCCTTTAATGCTGATGTCAGCATCTACCCGACACCAGAAGAGGTTACAACACTAACTTGCAATTTGCAGGAAGTTATTGAGAAGGCGCAAAGTATTCTAAAAAAAATGGAAGTGAGTTTTGGAGCCCACCGTAATATTGGCAAAATATCTGATGATTCGTCAACAGATGAGGGTACCATCGTTGCAGATGAAGTGTTTATCAGTAGTCGACCCATTACTGAATTATTAGAGAATAAAGAAAGAAATCCTTTCAGTGAACTGAATAATGATGGCGGTCACCTAACAGGCGCTACTCTGCAACAGAAGGATATACCGGACTTTAAAAATCAGTTTCTCCTTTTGGAGAAAAAGGTACTGAAATTTAAAATCTTGACTTGTGAAAATCAATATTTAAACAAATGTTGTGAATTGGGAATAGTTCCCTTTGGTTTAAGGATTTATGCATTTCCTAATGGGGTAAGATTTGATGGTGGATTGTTCAGTAAACTAAGAGACCTATATAACAACAAAAGGTCTAGAAGTTTTAAAACTTCTTAATCAGTGGAATGTCGAACAAATCAATGTGTTGAGAAATGAAATTAAGAAATTAGATTTATTAATCAGAGAACATCCGTTGATACATACACATTATTATTTGTTTGACAAATTACAAGGCAAAATTAACAAACATGTTGAGAGTTTGATTTTCGAGAAAAAATAAATTAATTCGGGACATTAATGCTTATCAACATAAAAAAGCATATGTGTTAAATAAAAAGAAACTTAATAACAGTAATAATTTCATTCATAGAAAAAAATCATTTTATAAAAATAATTCTTTAAATAGGCTTGACTCGTTTTCTGAAGTGAATGTACCTTCAGTTAGTAATGACAATCATAATAACAATGGAAGAGAAGTTGTGTCTAGTGTTTCCAGCATTAGTAGTGAAGAGAGTTCCCCTTTTACATCACAGATAAGTGGGACCAGCAGTCCTCCTCCCAATCAGGAGGCATTCACTGTAGTGGGCAAGAAGAAAGTGAAGAACAAGGGACGTTAGTTCATAAGCAGAAAATCTTTAATTTGAGTAATAAAATATTTAGTAAAGAAGAAACTGAAGTCCTTGAAACAGGGTTTACATTTCTGCCAGCGAGTAAAACTAGGATCACAGACACAATTTTGGATTTTAAGTTATTTGTCAGGAAACTGAATTTAAAATACATATATCATGGCATTCCAAACTCCAGTACAAGTGGTTTCAAAAAGAACTGTAGTGTTAATTCCCCATTAGTTCAGACATTGAACACTTTTTCTACAGTGTGTCAAAATGAATGATACAACTTGCACAGTAATGGTAGTCACATCAAACAGGGTAATAACACAAATTTAACAAATGGTCAGATGGCAGTTTTAAGACAATTAATGACATACAGTGAAATTAGGTTTATGAAAGCAGACAAAGGGCAGGGTTTAGTTATAATGGAAGTTACTGATTACAATAAAACTATTGAGAATATGCTTTCTGATGTCGACAAATATAAAAAAGTTTCAAGAAGTTGACTTAATTTTATTAGATTTATTATATCAACAATACATTACTGTAGATAGTTTTGAATTTCTTACAGTAGAACAACCACAGTTGGGAACTCTGTTTGGAATTCCCAAAGTAGGTATCTTGATGAAATACTTTACCCTATAGTACAAATTAGCAAATGTTTTTTTGCAAGACTCTTGGATGTTTTTAACTGAACTGAAACAGTACAATTTCCAATGAGATGAGGCTATGTTATTTACAACTGATGTATGTTCACTATACACTGCAATAGAACAAACCGAAGGCCTTGAATTTATGAGGCTCTATCTTAATAAGTATAGAACTTTTCTCAAACAAGATTTGTTTGTAATTTGCCAGTTAATGGAAATAGTACTATGAACAATTTTTTCATCTTTAAAGAAGGTATTTACCAACAAATTAGTGGAGTTGGGATGGGTGCACATGTTGCTCCGGTTTTTACAAATCATGTTACGGGTTGGTGGGAAATTGAGTTTCTTACAAAACTAGGATTGTTTAAGTATGTTAGAATTTACAAGCGATATAAAAATGATTTGTTTTTTTTTATTTGGGCAGGTAGTAAAGAACAATTTGAAAAATTCTTTAATGAACTCAACAAAACTGTTTCTTGGCTTAAGTTTACTTTAGGAGACATTGGCATAGAATCACATTTTCTTGATGTGAAAATAACAATGGATGTTAATAAAAAGGAATTTAGTAGCAATATCTTTTGTAAGAAAACATTTGCCAACAGTTATTTACATTTTGACAGTTATCACCCAAAACACATGAAAATTAATGTATTTAAAGGACAAGTAATAAGACTCAGTAGGATGATTAGTGAAGATGATTATTTTGTTAGGGAACTAAATATTCTCAAACAGTGTTTTATAGAAAAAGGATATGGACAGGGAGATCTTGATGAAATAATTGGTTACATTAAAGCAAATAGATATGAAAGGTTCCCTCCTATTTTGAGAGCAGGGTTCCAGAAAAATACTGAAAACGTGAATGAAAATGGAGAATTTTTCAAATGTGCCTTTCCTGTACCTATGAGCACAGATGGACCTGACATTAGAAAAATTATTATTGATAACTGGAAGATTATTTTAGGTAATGAAGATTTAAGCGAAACAGTAGATGTACAACCAAAATTTATTAATAAGAAAACCAAGAACTTAAAATAATTATTGGAAAGTTCTTTTAGGTCCACAGGAATTAAAGGTGATTTTTCACATTTTGGTACATCTCCATGCACCAATTGTACTCGGTGCAGATTTATGATGGGAGTACACAGTCACCATTTTAAACATTTAAATTACACTTTAACAGCAAAAGGTAGACATAACTGTCAAACTGAAGCTTTAGTATATCTTGCAGTGTGTTCTAACTGTGAGAATTTCTATATAGGTAAAACTATTAGGAAATTGAGTCATAGGGTTAGGGAGCACAGGTTAGCCATTAAGAAAAAGGATTTTAGCAATGCTTTGGCTAAACATTCAGTTAACTGCATCAGTTTAAAAAATGTGTATTTTTTGTAGTAGAGAAGGTTAACAAAAATAGGTTTGTTGGAACATTTAATAACTATCTAGAAAAAATAGAACTCAAATGGCAGATTTTCCTGAGGGTGGATGTAACCCCAGGAATTAATGATAACATTTCTATTAAGAGTCACTTAAAATATGTCAACAACTAAGTATTTATAAGCATCTTTGGTAAAACAGTTCTTTTATATATCAGTATTTGTATTAATAATTTTTTTTACATTAACATATTTTTATATATACAATTTGTGTATTAACTGAGGAAATGATGTCATGAGGACTGGTAGTATAAAATGAAATTGAATTGTTTGTTTGAATGTTCTGAAGAAGTTTTGTAATAAATGGGAAGAAAGTGCTAAACTTTACTCTGGCTCCTGTGACATTTTGTTTTTTAGTTGGTTCTTTTCTTTGGTATATACATTTTAGTAACCTTTGGTAATTATCATCTGCACCCAAGAATTTGTGGTTATGGATTGCCAAGCAAGGTGGTGCAGAGAAAACCATCCCCCAACTACTAGAGGTAAGCAAATGGGCTGCTCCTCAGGGGCATTGATAGGGCTGTCCAGAGAAAGAATCTCTGGATCCCCGATTATGTGGATACCCTCTGCCTCTGGAGGGGCATCTTCCAGATGAGTTTCCCCCTCTACCTCAGGGGGTAAACTCGCCATGTGTGTCACGAAAGGGACCCTGGCATTTCTTGTACCGCATCTTTCCACTACTCTGATTCCTCAAGTAGGATTATTGGGGGGTGGAAAAATGCACAGCCAAGGCAGACAGGGTCTTTATGTCCTTTTCACACTTGGCTAATGTGTCTTTTATCTTTGTGCCAAAAAGAGAAGAGGCTTCCATGAGAGCATTGAGAAAGGAAGATTTAAAGGGATCTGCAAAATCACATAGGCACATCCAGGCGTGACGTCTCATGACAACGCCTGCACCTGCAGCTCTAGCCACCCCTTTGGTAGTATGAAAAATCAACCGCATGGATGAATAAGATAATGATTCCAGGGTGGCAAGCTGTGAGGCAACTTTCTCACGTACCTCATTAGAAACTGCTCCTGCTAGGGTTTCTGGGAGTTCCGAGATTAGGTCTCGCTGGAGATGGGTAAAATGTGCCAAGTAATTCAAGGACTGAATGGCAAAGGTCAATGAAGAATAGACCCACTTCCCTAACCTGTCCATCGCCCGAGACTTCCTGTTTGGAGGATGGAGATTAGGGCTCTCCTCGGCGAGCTCTTTCCTAGATGCCACCACCACCACCACCACCACAGCGTCTACTGGTAAGCCTTTGGACCAACGTGGGCTGCCTTCTGCTGGAGAGAGAATTTTGTCTATTTTCCACGGTATAGGTTCAACGGTATCATGATTTCACCAAGCGCGCTGCACGATGAGCTGAACTAGGTCAACTGCAGGTGGGGTCACCCAGGACGTAGATGGACAAGCACAGAAACCCTGCAAGAATACAGACTCCTCAGAGGAAGGGTTGGTGGGCTTCCAGTCTCCCTGCTGCTTTAAGATTTACAATATGTCTCCAAAGGAGACATCCTCAGAGGGCGACCATGGGGACCCTTCACCTTCACTGTAGTCTGTATCTTCGGAGGAATCCACATGCTTCCTTTTACAAAATCTGTTATGGGGTACCCCCTTCAGTGGGGACATTGGAAGAGGACTCTGAGGAGTAGGTACCTTGTGGAAGGGTATCTTGAGGTTCCCGTCCTCGGTGTCCCAGAGTATGGACAGTGTCAGCTGCGGTTCAGAGGACATATATATATATGTATATACATATACATATATGTGGCAATCCAGCACTGAAGAACCAGCTGTGAGCCTGAAGAGGTAAGTGCCCTCTCCATCACCTGGAAAGCAGGCCTGCCCATAGAGGGATTGGAGCCTGGAACCGAGAAAGACAACCTCAGGATAGGGGTCACACCCCGCTCTGACAAACCCACCCCCAGGAAAGGAGCCATGAGAGGACTCGGTGCCACCAAGACAACCAGAACTGCAGTAAATGGCGCCCTAGAAAAAACAGGTGCTGTACTAGGGATCACGGTGGTGGCAGATCAGTCAGGATCCCGAGGATGGCTTGCCTCCGTGCCAGTCAAAGACCATAGGGTAGATTCCAGCCAAGGTAAGGTCTACCACTATTACCGAAGAAGCTGGTACTGGGATAGGCACTGGCGTCAAGGGCTCCGATATATCCAAGGAGGTCAAAGGAGGAATATATGTTGGAGTCTGTGGAGAAAATTCCTCAGCTCCGGGTGGGAGGATGCATTTAGAAGGAGTTAGAATTCCTCTGGCTGCCAGGAGCTGATCCAATAGTCTCACTCACTATGTCGAATTCCATAAGGCTCCAGGGGAGACTCAGAGCATTCTAGGAAAGGACTGCAAAAGGGGTCTGTCGACAGGGAGTATTGGGTCCAGGGTAATATTTTGCCCTTCGGCACCGTGATCAAAGGACCAGTAAGTTGTGTATGGGGGGTAATGACCTGAATTTTGGAAACTATTTTTGGTGCCGAGAGGGTTGTCGGTACTGTAGCAGGAGTAGACATTTTGGGTGGTTCCGTAATAACGAACGGCATCATAGTAGGTGTCTGAAGCACTGGTGCTAAGGATGGTACCATAGCAGATGTTTGATATCTTGGTGCCGAAGGCGGTACTGTAGAAGGGGTTTGAGGTGCTGGTGCTGAGATTACAGGAGTGAATTTAGGAAGTTTTGCCTTCGGGTCTGTGGGAGATTTAGCTGATTTAGAGTCACTGGCATGTGGAAAGGAAGGTCCGGACTGACTCCTCTTTTTATGTTCCTTTTTAGGAGGGGGTCAGCCCTCTGCCTCAGATACAGCCTCCGAGAAAGGAGTTTTTAGGAGACCTTTAAGAATCAATTTATTTTTCCTTTCTGTCAAGGTACGGGTGCTAAAGCCCTTAAAAAAGTTGCATGGGGGTTGAACTTTTAGATGTTGTACCCCAAGACAAAAAACACAGGACAAATATCAGTCAGCATACAGCATTTTTCTTTTACACTGATCACACTGCTTGAAGCCTGTTGCCCCCTTTTTTCAGCCATTGTCAATAATAATAATAATGAAAAACCTATGTCAAAAAATATACGGTCACCGACACAGACACAAAAGTAAGAGAAAGGAAAAAACTTTTTTTTTTTTTTTTGGTTACCAACAATGATAAATAAGAAGTACCTAATGGGTAAAAAATGATAAAAGTAGAAAAGGGGGGAGGATACCAGCAATGGTATTAAAGATCATCACGGAAGTAAGAAAGGTCTGTACCAACAATGGTACGAAGAATACCAAAAAACTTGGTAAAGAATCAAAGAGAAGCACTCAAACAGGAAGCTATGGGTAGCAAACACTAAACAACTACTACTAAAACAAAAATTTACAAAAAGTGAAGAAAAATTATTCAAAGGAAGTATAAACTTAGCTTGAGAGCTGGTCGGACGTGTCCTGATATTATACACAGCAAATGAGATCTGAGGTGCTAGACAGAGGGGCACCATGGGTAAGCTTATCTCGAGAGTTTTTTTTTTGGTTAGTGCAGCCTTGTTATAATGGCCGACTCAGTTCTGAAGACAGAACTGGTACCCTTCAGTAAGGAATGAATGAAGATTAACAATATCAGATCTGGGCAATATACACAATTACTGGGCTAATGAGGGAGGAGACAGAGAGGTAATAACTTCCTTTTTTCTGAATGCAATCCCTTTACTTATGAGATGAACCAAGTAAAAGGCTTTTCTGACCACTGCCGCTACATGATAGTCGAATGTGATATTGTTGTCAACCTGAGTACTCAAGTCTCTCTCAGGTTGTGTGCATAGGCAGTGATGGCAAATCTTTTGGGCTTGGAGTGTCAAAAATTTCAAAAATGCCTATCTTGACTCTTCTGGCACGTCACCCTCCCCCCTATCCCCACCATGAACAAAAGAGAAACAATTTGTTACACATTCATTTATTAAAAAAAAAGAGTCCAATCGTCTGCTACTATGAATTATAAAAGTAAAGAAAAATCGGTAACTTACAATAGAGAAAACAACAAACACACTGAAAATTGGGCTTAAAATAGTGCACCAAAAATTACCCTACTTTTTAATAGTAATTATGACTTGAACTGAAAAAAATAAGTAACACACTGCATTTGATATGATTAACATCAATTAATTACTTTTTTTTTTTGGTTACTGAGTTTTAATACATAAGTGCAGGGTCACACACTTCTTATATTTTTGTTCATTCAGTTTCTTTGGTAACTCAGGTGTTGGTGAAAGCTGGTGTGTCACCCAAAACAATGTCACGTGTCATAGGTTCACAATCACTGGCTTAGGGGGTTGCCGTTGATGTGGTAGTTAGTAGAGCCGTGCTTTTGCTGAATGGTATGATAATACATTTTTTTTATGTTTAACTTAAGGCCATGACTTTGGCACCAGTCATTTGTTGCTGTGAGACCCACTTGCAGTATGTTAACATCATCTGGGGAGTCAATGACAGCACCCAACTTAAACTCATCCACAAACTTTGTCAGCCACAGGCCTTTTGTCTTTGCCTAGACCTCTGAGAAGTAGATGCCAAGCAGTAGTGGCCCCCGTACAGATCCTTGGGAGCACTACTAGTGACAGGTCTGCTGTCAGAAGTGGAGGCAATTATTTTGACCTAGTGGGTCCTACTGGTGAGCCACCTGGCCACTCATCTGATGAGACAGGGATGTATGCCAAGTTGTATTAGCTTTTCGATGAAGCCCGAGTGTGGGATTATATCAAAGGCATTGGCCAAGTCCAGGTAAGCTGTATGTACTGAAGTTCCCCTCATCTAGTGCCTTGATGACAGTCTCAAAAAGTCAACCAGGTTCAACATGCAAAATCTGCCCTTGACAAATCCGAGTTGGAGGATGGAGAGTAGGGCTCTCATCGGCGAGCTCTTTCCTAGCTGCCGCCACCACCATCACAGCATCTACTGGTAAGCCTTTGGACCAACGTGGGTTGCCCTTTGGTGGTATAGGTTCAACGGTGTCACGATTTCTCCAAGCGCGCTGAACGATGAGCTGAACTAGGTCATCTGCAGGTGGGGTCACTCTCCACTCTGCTGGAATGAAGCCTGTACTTAAGCTGTGGTTGAATACGATGCTTAATGGCAAAGCTAGTTCTTGCTGGAGATGGTGCAAAATACAGCCTGGGATAGTATAAGGTCCCAAGGAAGCTGTGTTCTTTGCCTTGGATGGGGCCTTTAACACCTGATCTACAGAGATAGTAAGAACGAAATCACGAACAAAAACCAAGTGTCCCAACTGGAAAATAGGCAAAAAAGGTAATGAAGCACCAGTAGGACAGCCACGGCATTAAAAGCTTTTAATTAGAACATAAATCATAAAATAAGACAAGCGCTTTCGCGTATCAAGTACGCTTCATCAGATCTTCTAAGAACAAGTAAAAAACATCAGTTTAAATATAGTGAAACAACCAATCGGCAACCTTGAACAATAAAAATCAATTAGAGTTTAAAAATACAGAACACAAAACTTAGACTTTCTTCAGCCTGCATCCCTTTAATACAGGCTTGATGCAGACACTGTTATTTAGCCCTGGATGTTTATGTGCTTGAAACCTCAGAATCCAATGAAGTTCTTTTTTATTCAAGAAAATTGTCGGTATCACCCCCCTCTAACACTAGCATACACTGGTTGTAGGACTCTAAAAAATAAACCGATGTTCTGGGAATATCATCACATGTTTGGCCAGGGCATTCATATCATTCTTTTTACGCATTTCATAAAGATGTTTACCAATATGTTCCTTCAACCTCTGAGTGGTTTTACCCACATAATAACAAGTGCATGTATCACAAGTAGTCAAATATACCAAATTACTAGTATCACAGTCAGCATAAAACATTGGTTCAAATCAGAATGAGGTATTTGGGCAAGTAGATGTTTGTTGAGTACATAAAACATTACAAAACTTACATTTCCTACATGCATAGTTACCTAGTCTTCTACTTTCCATGCAATAATACCGTTACTGGTACACAGAGGTGGATGGATGTTTTCAAGAAACAAGCCAATCCCTTTCTACAGTTGTCCTTTGAATGAGCTTCTACTACTGAGCCTTCTGCTGATGTGGGCGAGGTTGAAAGTTTTACTAAAACTCTAAGAGAACTTGAAAATGATTTATATAAGCTGAAACGTTCTGTATGGCAACGATTACACTTTCAGGCATGTCTTCATTTTCGCCTTATCCCAAGAGGTATGAGAATAGAGTTGATTATAATAGTTTGATGCTAGAAATGCTGGATAATACTGACTTCTATCAAAAAATTACATCCATACAAAGTAAAAATATGATATCGAGGGTAGAAAAAGAAATTAGACACCTTGAGGAACTAGAGCTTTGTGATAATAATATGGTCAAATATTTAGTAGTTACAGATCCAACTATTCCAAAGATTCAGGGGTTGCCTAAACTCCATAAAAATTCCATCAGACCCCCAATGAGACCAATAGTAGCCGGAAAAAATTGGTATACTGAACCGGCTTCAAAATTCATTGAGAAAAATTTGAAGGCCCTGATATACAAATCAAAGTATATCTTGAAAGATACAGAGCATTTTCTCAGAGATTTATATGAATTTACTAATGAGACAAATGTATCAGAACAGTACTTTTTCGTTACATTAGATGTAGTATCGTTGTTCACAGTTATACCAAATCCAGTTGGTATTAGAAATTTGATACATCTATTAGAGATGAATAAGGAATTTGGAAGTAGAACCATAGGAATATTACAAAGACAGTTAAAAATAGTGCTTGAAAATAATATTTTTGTATTTAGGGAAGATATGTATTGGCAAAAGAATGGAGTGGCAATGGGCACTCCTTGTGCTAATAGTTATGCCAATGCTGTTATGTCCAAATGGGAAATGGAAAATGTTATAAAAGGAAAATTTGATAAAATTATTAAGTTTTATAGGAGATTTTTTAGATGATCTCTTTCTTTTATGGAGAGGGACAGAAAGTCAGTTATATGAATTCTTAGAATTCATTAATAACTCTACAGAATTTCTTAACTTTACCATGAATTGTTCTACTGATGGTATCAGTTTTTTGGATGTTTATGTAGAGAAAGATAGTACAGGCAAGATTAGCACAAGAATGTACAGAAAGACCTGCTATGCAAACAAATTATTAAGGAGAGATGGTATGCATCCCAATTTTATATTCAGAAACGTAGCACAAAACCAGTTCCTAAGGGCGTCAAGATTAAGTGTAAAAAACGAAGAATATGAGAAACAACTAATTTTGACAGGAAAAGAATTACTAGATACAGGCTATGATAACAGAATGGTAACTAAAAACATGAAAGATGTGATGAGTAAAAGAGAGAATAAGGCTAAACCATATTTCTCAAAACAATTAGTGAATGGGAAAGAGAAAGTGACTCACAAGAATTTAAGGATGTGTTTAAATTATTCAAGAGATGTTGGGCTGTACACTAATATTATAAATGAACATTGGAATATATTAACATCAGATTGTAAAATGAAAGAGTTAGTAGGCACAAAGCCACAATTTAGCTTTAAAAATAAGAAGAATTTAAAAAGAAGGCTCTGTATAGACAGAGACCTGAAAAGTAGAGAAAATGAAAAGGGCACTAGACCATGTGGCAAGTGCAACTTTTGTAGTTTTATTTGTAATGATTCACAATTTAAACACCCTGACACAGGGGAGACGTTTTATCTGCGAACCTATGCGAAATGTGATACAGCACATGTAGTATATCTGGCTATCTGCCAGGCATGTCACAAATTTTATGTAGGGAAAACAGATCGTCTTTTAAAAGATAGGATAAGAGAACACCTATATCACATTAAGAAAAGAAGTAGTTTTAATGCACTAGCGAAGCATGTGTCAGTTACCAATGAACAACATGTTTTTAAATTTGTTGTCTTATGTAGAACATTCACTGATATAAGAGGGGGTGATATAAAAGCAAGGACTGAGGAAAAAGAAGCTGAATGGATTATTTGGTTAAGGGCTAGTTCAGGGCATGGACTGAATGATTCTGTTCCTATAAGACCAATATTAAAAAAGAGACCATTGCATAGGTAAATGTTGAATTTTTTAAAACTTTACGTATGCTTTTAACATATATTTTTTATATTTTATATACTATATAAGTTTAGAATTTGTAAGAGTGGATCAAGAAAGTAACACTTAGAATGTGTATATATGCCTTTAAAAATGGTTAAGCAGAGTCATGTGACTGACTTTAAGTGTTATATAAGGTGTGTCTATTTTAATGGTTGTTATACACCTGAAGAAGCTGTTTGTGAAAGCGCCTGTGTACCAATAAAACTGTGTTGCAGCCGAGTGGAATCCAGATCTTTGTTCTGTGGTTGGAGAAATCTGAGTATACACCTTATTAAGCTGAAGTTGCTGTTTTGGAGTATATTTATTTACTAAACTGAAGCTGCTGTTCTGAAGCCTCACCTTTGCAGTTCATGGACTTTGTGTTTACTTTGTGTAAGTAAAAAAACAGTTTAAATATAGTGAAACAACCAATCAGCAACCTTGAACAATAAAAATCAATTAGAGTTTAAAAATACAGAACACAAAACTTGACTTTCTTCAGCCTGCATCCCTTTAATACAGGCTTGATGCAGACACTGTTATTTAGCCCTGGATGTTTATGTGCTTGAAACCTCAGAATCCAATGAAGTTCTTTTTATTCAAGAAAATTGTTGGTATCACCCCCTCTAACACAAGCATACACTGGTTGTAGGACTCTAAAACTAAACTGATGTTCTGGGAATATCATCACGTGTTCGGCCAGGGCATTCATATCATTCTTTTTACGTATTTCATAAAGATGCTTACCAGTACGTTCCTTCAACCTCTGAGTGGTTTTACCCACATAGTAACAAGTGCATGTATCACAAGTAGCCAAATATACCAAATTACTAGTATCACAGTCAGCATAAAACATTGGTTCAAATTAGAATGAGGTATTTGGGCAAGTAGATGTTTGTTGAGTACATAAAACATTAACAAAACTTACATTTCCTACACGCATAGGTACCTAGTCTTCTACTTTCCATGCAATAATACCGTTACTGGTACACAGAGGTGGATGGATGTTTTCAAGAAACAAGCCAATCCCTTTCTACAGTTGTCCTTTGAAGGAGCTTCTACTACTGAACCTTCTGCTGATGTGGGTGAGGTTGAAAGTTTTACTAAAACTCTGAGAGAACTTGAAAATGATTTATATAAGCTGAAACGTTCTGTATGGCAACGATTACACTTTCAGGCATGTCTTCATTTTCGCCTTATCTCAAGAGGTATGAGAATTTTATGTATGCCGACCTGTGGGGAGGCTTATCCAGAACTATTGTGACAATGGCAACAGTTGAATCTGGACTTTAGTTTTAAGTACATTACTCTTATGCTTGACTTTTTTAAGCTCCATGAAGAAGAACTACCTTTGCGAATTAAACAAATGTTCTCTAAATTGCGAACCCGATACCAAGGTGAGCATTTTAT
This sequence comes from Protopterus annectens, assembly GCF_019279795.1. Lineage (NCBI taxonomy): Eukaryota > Metazoa > Chordata > Ceratodontiformes > Protopteridae > Protopterus > Protopterus annectens. Next base: position 1,599,702,104 of record NC_056733.1, read on the forward strand.
AAATTTATTGGATAATATGTGCTCAGATGTACTTTTATATGAATCATGACTGCAGCAAACTAAACAAAGAAAGCTCCAGCGGGATCACAAAGATTTTTATGCCGGTAATGTTTTTGTATTGCCAAGGTCCCACAGTGAAACAGCAATTGATAATAATAGCACGTCAAACGATATTAGTAAGATGAGAAATACCACAATAACTCTCTCAACCACCCAAGTAGTTCCCAATTTGGGAACTAATGAGTCACAAACTACAGCTCCAGTGATGTAATTGATTGATGAGACAACAGGGGATGGGCCTTGCAGACTCCATGCCTCCTTCGAATCAACAGGCATTAACCTATGCACAAGCAGGAGCATGGCCTAAATCCTTAGCTCCTGTACAACCTGGGAGTAATGAGTGTTTTTTTACCTCTACTGATTGAGCAGAGGGTTTTCAACCGCTCTGTCAGTCGTGGGAGACAGAAGCGGAAACTCTCAGGAGAATGTGGCCAGACGAACAATTGGAGGACACGCAGATAGGTAGCCTTGTTGTTAATTTATCTACCTATGACTTATCTTCCAGTGAGATGTCCATATTAAACAGAGGTTTGTCCTTTGTTCCAGCAACGGCAATGAAATTAACTGACATTTTGACTGATGTAAGACTTTTTGCTCAGAATGCCTGCAAGTTAATGTTTAAAAATTCCAATGGTTCTGATAGCAATGTTGATACCTTTGTGTATTGTAGGCCAAGTACTTTTTCTCCACCGCTACCTGCCCATATTGAGTTGTTTGTAAACATGTGTGAAGAATCTTTGTACAAAGACTCAAAAATTTTAAGTTCAGGTGCATTTCATAATTTGACACACAGAGAAAGAAGCTCTGCAAGGTCTAATGAATAATATGTTGCTAGTCATTAGACCGGCCAATAAAGGTGAGGTGATTGTTCTTATGAACACCACTGACTATACCAGAGCTATGAATATGTTATTGGTTGATTGTGATACATATGCTAGAGTAGATAGATCTCATATCAGGATAGCTACAAACAAGGTCTTTGAATATCTAGATTAGTTATTAATGAGCAGACTTATCAATGAAAGACCTCAAAGATCTTTTAGACCAAGAAATTATTGAAATTGACCTTTATTCTTATTTGGACAATCCCCATCCCAAAGTACCTACTATTTTTGGGGTGCCCAAAATCCACAAAAATGTGCAGGATCCTCCTCTTAGACCTATTGTGGCTGCCCAGGGGTCCAAAACCCACAACCTTTCAAAATTTTTGGATTGGAAATTAAAACAGTTGTGGGGTAAACAGCAACATCTACTCAAGGACTCCTGGGAATTTTTACGGGGCATCACCAATGACCTATACAGGCCTAAACTATTGTTTGTCACCATCGATGTGGTAGATTTGTTTTCAGTGATCCCACATACGATTGGGTTGGCCTGGATGGAGGAGGCGCTTTGGGCATGTGAGGGTGTCACTAATAATGATGTACATTTGGTTCTCCAACTATTGGAGTTGGTCCTGGGTTACAACTACATATATTTTTGCGGTGAATACTTCCAGCAGATATCAGGAGTCTCCATGGGAGCTAACTGCGCCCCCAATTATGCTGACATTATTTTGTCAGTTTGGGAGAAAAAGTTTGTCTTTCATAGTGAATTTTCCAAATATTGGATTCACTATACTAGGTTCTTGGATGATATCTGTATCTTTTGGACAGGACCTAGACACTGTGTTGAAGAATTTGTAACTTATTTGCATTCAACAACAAAATTCCTGAAGTTTACATACAATATATCAGCAGATCAAGTTAATTATTTAGATGTCACCCTTTGTAAGCAAGTTGATGGCTTTAGTTCATGTATATACAGAAAACCTTCATTTTCTAATAGTTATTTGCACTATCATAGTTCACATCCCAAGTTTCAAAAAAGATCCATACTCAAGGGTCAATTTGTCAGGGTTTCCCGCATGACATCAGATGATTTTCTTTTTCAAACTGAGGGGGACAAGTTGAGTTCCTTTTTTGTTGATAGGGGATACCCTATTGCTTTGATCAATTCAGTTCGAGAAGAAGTTTGTTTAGCTAGGGGTACTAGATTTTCCCCCATTTTAGGGAAGAGTCGATTAGACAAACCTGATGATTTTACCCACAGTTCTTTTACTACACCTGGTTTCAACCAGGTGTTTGTTACAGAACACAGTGAAGATGTGGGACAAATCAGGTATATTATTCAAAAGGAACTGAATTTATTTAAGGATTTCACAGACTTGAGTAATTTAAAAGACTTGTCATGTAAATTTGTATACAAGAGGGGTTTCAACATCAAGAGGGTTTTGGAGCATAACACCAGTCCAGGCGCCCTTGATCATCCAAGGAAAGGCACGTTTCGCTGTGGACGTTGTACGCAGTGTAAACATGTCATTAATCAAAAATACGTTTATTTAGAAAGTAGGAACAGGAAGCTTTGTTCCCACAATTTTTATAACTGTAATTCCACAGGTATAGTTTACCTGGCTGTCTGCCGGTCTTGCCAGGCGTTTTATGTAGGCAAGACCGAACGGCAGCTAAAAAGACGCATTTATGAACACTGTTATGAAGTTCAGAAACAATGCAACACCAATGCGTTATATAGGCATACAGTTGTATGTGAATCTGCGGTTTTTATGTTTTTTGTTTTGGAAGCAGTGCCCAAATGTATCAGGGGAGGACACTGGGCAGCTCGATTATCGCACAGAGAAACATGTTGGCAGATTCTTCTTGAATCCAACAAACCTCCGGGGTTGAATGATTCTATTTCCATTATGCCTTATTTAAAACTTAAGGCAGAACAACTGTAAGGCCTAAATAAGTTTATTTCAATATTTTAATATTGGATGATACATGCATGTTTCACAGTATATTTTTCATAACACAACATATATATTTTTCAATATATTTTTTAATATATTTTTATATACACGGAAAAATTGATGACAGTTATTGTCTTAATTTATGACAAATACAATATGTATTTAAACAGATTGTTCAATATACAAGAGTTTAACAACTGTTATTCTTTAACCATGTATTTGGTTGTAATTTTAAGTAATAAGTTTAAAACCTACTGTTAGATTTGAAATTAATTTATGAGTGATTTTTATTGTAACTGTGGGTTTTTGCTTTGGTTTTATTGTATATTTTATATTTATTTACTTATCAGTTTAGCTATTGCTTTAAGAATGTCTTACTTCATTAGATATTTAATCAATTAATTAATTAACCAGTGTTTAAAAATGTGTGGGTGTCAATGGGTTTCTATCTGATGAAGTTGCATTGTCGACGAAAACGTGGATTATTTGTGGCGTTAATAAAAGGTTTTCTTTTCCTGTGGAGTCCGTTTTTTCCTGCAAGTGGATTATTATTCTGAGTTCGTTGTGTCTTATTGTGAGGTTGGCTACTCCTTGGCGGTTTCTCCTGGCCTGCTTGCTGTTTTTTGGTTGTGGAGACTTAGTTATTCAGCACTTTCCTTGGTTCTCATATCAGTATCAGAATAGCTACAAACAAGGTCTTTGAATATCTAGATTAGTTATTAATGAGCAGACTTATCACTGAAACTTTATATGATTTTCTGAAGGTAACCAATCCTGTTATTCCAGTGATTAGGGGACTCCCCAAGATACATAAATCTTTGGTATCACCCCCTATGAGACCTACTGTATCAGGGGGTGGTTGGGTCACTGAATTACTTTCTATATATGTTGGAAGATAAATTAAAGAAAGTGATTCCCATGATTGACACTATACTGAAAGATACCATGCACTTTTTAAATGATATTAACGAGTATACCACCAATAATGATGTGTCTTCCCTTTTGATGGTTACCATGGATGTGAAGAATTTATTTACTTGTATACTGAATATTACGGTATAGACGCTATAAGGGATGTTTTATTACACCAAAGAATTCTCTCTGGTGTTGAAATTGATATGGTTTGCACTTTCTTAGATCTCATCTTAAACAATAATTTGTTCTTATTTGGTGAACAAATCTTTTTGCAGAAATGGGATGTCACTATGGGCACCCCATGTGCGATTTCCTATGCAAATCTTGTCATGCATTTTTGGGAGTCTAATCACATGCACACTATTTCCCATAATGATAGAGTAAAGCTGTAGCAATGATTTGTGGATGATGTTTTTATGTTTTGGGATGGGGACCAGGATTCATTGCTTCAGTTTGTTAATCAGTTAGAGTTGACCACTGATTTTTTGAAGTTTACTGTTAATAGCTCTTATGAACAGGTTGATTTTTTGGATATTTCTATATATGACTCAGGATGGAAATGTTAGTACTACATTATTCAGAAAACCTTGACAGCAGAATGGGCTTTTGAGTTATGACAGCATTCACCTCTGCCATATTTTTCCAAATATTGTTAAAAGCCAATATCTGCGGATTCATAGAGTATGTAAAGGGAGTATGACTCTTGATTTGGAGAAGCAAAAAATGAAAAGCATGTTTTAAATAGAGGTTACAAGAAGGACATGATACAAAGAGTTGAAGGAAATATATTAATATATGATAACAATGTACACTCTGAAGTTACAACAGTGTCCCTACCCAACAATAATGTATAGACACGAAATAAGAAATATCTTTCTTTTACCACAAATTATACCAGTAATAATAAGGTGGTAGAAAATATCATCTCTAAACATTGGCCCCTTCTGGTTACTGATGAATCTACAGCCAGGATTATAAGTGAGACTCCGCATTTTACATTTCGTAATAGTGCTAATTTAAAACAACTTTTGTGTAAAGATGTGAAAAATAAATATTGTATGGAAAGTAGGAGACTAGGTACCTATGCGTGCAGGAAATGTAAGTTTTGTAATGTTTTATGTACTCAACAAACATTTACTTGCCCAAATACCTCATTCAGATTTGAACCAAGGTTTTATGCTGATTTGGTATATTTGGCTACTTGTGATATATGCACTTGTTACTATGTGGGTAAAACCGCTCAGAGGTTGAAGAAACGTATTAGTAAACATCTTTATGAAATACATAAAAAGAATGATATGAATGCCCTGGCCAAGCATGTGATGATATTCCCAGAAAATTGTTTTCTTTTTAGAGTCCTACAACCAGTGTATGCTAGTGTTAGAGGGGATGATACCAACAATTTTCTTGAACAAAAAGAACTTCATTGGATTCTGAGGTTTCAAGCACATAAACATCCAGGGCTATATAACAGTGTCTGCATCAAGTCTGTATTAAAGGGACGCAGGCTGAAGAAAGTTTAAGTTTTGTGTTCTGTATTTTTAAACTCTAAACTGATTTTTATTGTTGTAAGTTGCTGATTGGGTGTTTCAGTATATTTAAACTGATGGTTTTTACTTGTTTTTAGAAGATCTGATGAAGAGTACTTGATACGCGAAAGCACTTGTCTTATTTTATGATTTATGTTCTAATTAAAAGCTTTTAATGGCGTGGCTGTCCTACTGGTGCTTCATTACCTTGATCTACAGAGATGTGAGGTGCGGGACAAGTATTGGAGATGTCGAATCGGCCTTTGGGGGATGAAGTCTGCGCTGAACCTATCTGCTAGCAGGTTGGCTAAGTCAACAATATCAGTTTAAGTGGTACTGTTAAGTATTACTTTGGAACAAACCTGGGCTTTGCCATGGAGGTTCCTGAAGTTACTGAAGAATGCTGAAGAAGGCTTTGTGGTTTCCCTTTGTTTCAGAGGCTAGTTTCAATTCATAATTGGCTTTCGAGGTTTTCACTAGTGATCAAATTTAAATTGCTTGTTGAGGCTGAAGAGGGAGTTTTTCCAATTTGAATTTGTTCCTTTTTACCCTTGGACAACACTTTCTTCTTTTTCTTGTAGAGCCTGTTGATAGATGATGCCCACCAGACAGGTTTGTGTTTCCTTGAGGTGCAGGCTTTAGTTCTGTTGGGTATGGCTGAATCCATGCAGTTGAACAGGTGTTTGTATAGTATATACTGGCGTACTGTTCAGCATAGTTGTCTGCATTCTCTGAGAGGGGTGGTGGTATGAAGCTTCTGATACTCACCATTAGGAAGGTTGTAGTCAGCTTCTGATAAGTGTTTTAGCCTGGTTACAGCTGGCGGGGGAGGAGGGATAGAAATTTCAAATGAGACAGACCTATGATCTGATCTCACCAAGGAAGAACGTACTATGGAAGTGGTGCAGCGGTCATACATGTTGGTGAAAACAAAGTCCAGAATGTCATCTCCCCTTGTGGGGGATGAGACAAGCTGGTCTAGTTCATTAGAATGATGAAATCAAGGAATCGTTGGGTGAGTACATTAGTGCAGGAATATTTCACCCAGCCTGTGGTGGGGTAGTTGATGTCACCATGGATCAGGGTGTTAGGAGGTACCTTCATGAAGTCAAGTAGGTGAAGGTAGGAGAAGTGGGTGTCCTGAGTCATGGGGGGGGGGCTATAGCTGGGCATAACTTGGATGGGTGTCTTGCCAACTGTCCGTTGCACCTGAAGTAATTCCAATTCATCAAGCTGGCACACCAGTCTGAAGGTGTGCCTCTCCTTAATGAATATAGAGACTCCACCACACTTAGCCTTCCTAACCTCATTTTAGAGTCGGAATATGTTGTTTCCACAGCCCTGAACCAAGTTTCCGTGACCACACAGACATCGACATATTCCAGTGCAAGGAGAGCCTCTAGTGAGTGCATTTTCAGGTTAAGGTTCCTAGCATTAAGCAGCATGACTTTCAATTTGCTTTTTGACAGATCTATTATGTTGGAAGATTTGTCTTTGGGACACTGCCTAAAAAGGCACAATGGGGGAGGCAGGAGCACTGGCCAGGATCCGTAATCCCAAGGGTGACAGCAGGCCATCTTAGGCAAAGCATCGAGGCCTGTCAACCATGTCATCCCAGGCAGACAGATACTGGATCCCCTTGGAAAGACACCGGAAACTAAGCCAATTGATGAAATAAATTATTTTTTGTTGGTATTGTGCCATCATTCTTGGTGAAGGTAGGATCCTGCTTAGTGCTAGAATCATACCAGCCTGGAACACATACTTTGAGAGCTCAATCATGTCTCTTCATAAAGTCAAGGGAGGTACATCTCATGTCATTCACACCATCTGCAATGAAAGTCATACTTGCACCTGTCATGGAGAGACTTAAGTGCATGCACGATGTGATGGATTCTGGCACCTGACAGACAATGGACAGTGAACTTCTCCTTGTTGAGCCTGGTGAGGGGGACATCACTGTCTCTCACAACTGAGTTGCCAATGAGTAGTATGTCTGGTTTATTGTTATGCCTTATGGCTATTGTACTGCACGTTTCTTTTGCCTAGCTAATTTGTTATGAAGTTTATTTTATAATACTTCTTTAGTTACTTCTCCTTTTGTGTGCGGTGCTATATATATATATATATATATATATATATATATATATATATATATATATATATATACATATATACATATATACACACATATATATATATATATATATATATATATATATATATATATACACACACATACAAACATACATACACACACACTATATATATATATATATATATATATATATATATATATATATATATATATATACAAATACACACACAAACCTATGCACACTATATACAGATATATACACACTAGAGAGACATACACACACACACACACACACATATACATGTATAATTAGAAGGGTGTAGGAGGTGCAATCTACCACATGAGATTGCTGGGTGCCCCCCCCCCCCCCAAAAAAAAAGTACTGAGAAAAATGTGGTTTAATTTTGTCAGTTTTTTTAATGGTTTTACGTGTTTTTAGATTATCTCAGACTTTAGCAATGTTTTTTGCACATGGACAAGCTGCCCTAGAAGTCTCGACACCCCCCTGTTACTTATATACATTAACTCTGAACTGTAAGGTATCAAAAGAGTGGGGAAAGGGCATAAAACCCCACCCATGTATAACTTCAACTTTCCAAGCCTGGCTAAAATTTGCAAAACAATACATCAAGTCTCCCAAAAGAATGTGTGATTGGATATTTTCTGTCAATCTTATCTTGTTTAGAAGTGTGTGTGTGTGTGTGTGTGTGTGTGTGTGTGTGTGTGTGTGTGTGTGTACAGTGGATATAAAAAGTTTACACACCCCTGTTAAAATGCCAGCTTTTTGTGATATAAGTGTGCACACCCTTAAACTAATACTTTGTTGAAGCACCTTTTGATTTAATTACAGCATTCAGACTTCTTGGGTACACATCTGCCATCAATTAAAGAGACTCTGATTAACCCCAAATAAAGTTTAGCTGTACTAGTAGGATTTTCCTGACATTTAGTCAGTTGCCTGCTACAGCAAAAGCCATGGTTCGCAGAGAGCTTACAAAGCATCAAAGGGATCTCATTGTTGAAAGGTATCAGTCAGGAGAAGTGTACAAAAAAATTTCCACAGCTTTGGATATACAATGGAACACAGTGAAGACAGTCATCAAAAAGTGGAGAAAATATGGGACAACAGTAACGCTGCAAAGAACTGGACAGCCCTCCAAAATTGATGAAAAGACCAGACAAAAACTGGTCAGGGAGGCTGCCAAGAGAACTACAGCAACGCTGCAGGAATTTCTGGCAAGTACCGGTTGTGTACTACATGTGACAACAATCTCCCGTATTCTCCATATGTCTGGGCTATTGGGTAGGGTTGCAAAACGGAAGCCTTTTCTTACACAGAAAAACGTCCAAGCCTGGCTAAAATTTGCAAAACAATACATCAAGTCTCCCAAAAGAATGTGTGAAAATGTGTTATGGTCTAATGAGACCAAGGGAGAACTTTTTGGCCACAATTCCAAAAGGTACGTTTGGTGCAAAAACACTTCGTATTACCAAAAGAACACCATCCCCACAGTGAAGCATGGTGGTGGCAGTATCATGCTTTGGGGTTGCTGTTCTTCTGCTGGAACTGAGGCTTTAGTCAAGGTGGAGAGAATTATGAACAGTTCCAAATACCAGTCACCTTTGGCCCAAAACCTTCAGGTGTTTGCTAGAAAGCTGAAGATGAAGAGGAATTTCACCTTTCAACACAACAAAATGACCCCAAGCATACATCCAAATGAACAAAAGAATGGCTTCAGCAGAAGAAAAATTAAAGTTTTGGAATGGCCCAGACAGAGCCCAGACCTAACTCCAAAATCTGTGGGGTGAACTGAAGAGGGCTGTGCACAAGAGATGCCCTTGCAATCTGACAGACTTGGAGCACTTTTGCAAGGAAGAGTGTGCAAATATTGCCAAGTCAAGATGTGCCATGCTGATATACTCCTACCCAAGAAGACTGAATGCTGTAATTAAATCAAAAGGTGCTTCAACAAAGTATTAGTTTAAGGGTGTGCACACTTATGCAACCAGTTTATTGTACATTTTTTATTTTTTATATTTTTTCACCTAACAGATTTGTTTGTTTTTCAACTGAATTATACAGGTTATAGGTCACATTAAAGGTGGGAAAAGTTTTGAAATGATTTATTGCGGTCTCATTTTTTATAACACAAAAACCTGGCATTTTAACAGGGGTGTGTAGACCTTTTATATCCACTTTGTACACACACACACATACACATATATACACACGTATGAAGGTATATATACATTTTTTAAAGTAAGGGATGGGTGGAAGTGCAGAAGATAAATTCCAAAAAGGAGACAGCAAAAGAACAAAAAAGTTGTTACTTAACTAATCCATGAGCTTGAGCAAGGAAACCATATTTGTTGCAATTATGGGGCATAAGAGATTTCAGATCTATCTCTCTCTTACTGCACAGTATTATGGGTAAGGTACGGAGACTAACCCATCTGCTGAGGAATGGATGGGACATCTGCTGAGGAACGTATGGGAGAGAGAACATCAGATCATCTGACAACATTATTGGAACAATGATAATCCAGAGAGAAGCAAAATGTAAGAAAATACCATGGCTGTTGGTGGATTTTGATGCAGAGAAGGCATTCAACAGAGTAAGGACAACAGCAATGAAAACATTTGCATTCCTTGACACAATAATAAGGTTAATTAGGAGGATATATGAAGGATCTATGAATTAAAGTGGGAGGCTCTCTCTCCAATAACTTGTGCCTTAATAGAGAAACCATGCAGGAGTGTCCTCTTCTTTGTTATTTGCTTTATATTCAGAACCACTGGCAAAGAAAATAATGGACTCAGCAATTCAAGGATATAACTGGTATGGTAATCAAGAAAAGTTGGCTTTATTTGTATATGGTATAAATCCAATAAAGGACATCTATGTGTTGTGGAACATTTTGAAACAGTTTCAAGGCTTTTCGGGAGATAAAATTAAGATAAAAAAAGCTATGGCTGTAAATTATGTACCCACTCATGACTTGTTTCATCAATACCCATATTTATGGGAACATGGTAAGATAGAAGTATTTAAGAGTATGGATTAAAAAAGCTTCTGCTATGACAGCTTATATATGTGGGAAAACAATAAATAAAAAGATACCAGTTCGAGAAATAGAAGCTCTTGTTTATGGTCATAGATAGTAAGATACAAGGAGTGAAAATGTTTTTTGCCCCTTTCGTTTTATATATAGGTCAGACATATTTTTATCAACCAGAGGAGAAGCCGTGGATGACAACTGATAAAGAGCTAAAGGAATTTATCTGGAAGAAAAGAGGCCAATATTTAAGTGGGATAAGGTAATCCTCCCAACAGAACAAGGTGGCTTAGGATATTCTGATTTGAAGGGATATTTTACAGCTACAGTTATGGCTCATATACATAACACAAGATGTATGTTATAATTCAAAGTGGCAAAGGATGATAATGAAGCACAGGGGGAGTTCAAGAAATAAGGATGGAATGGCATTTTGGATGCAGATCTTAAGGACAATAACAACTATCACCAAAAAGAATATTTTTATTTATTTATTTTACATTTGTTGACTGGAATAGTCCAACTGGATGTATGTCCATTTTCAGCAGAGGCCCGGGGAGAAAAGCTCCACATTAAGACAATTTACAAGACAGAAATCTTGACCATATACAATACAGATAATGTCAGACAGGTAAAACATTTCAAATACAGGAACATTTATATAGTACTGTTACAGTAAGATACCCGACTAAATAAGTTAAAAATTTTGAGTAAAAGGATTAATAAAACATTTTTTTAGAGTAACATTGTTTATAAAGGTTACCAAACCTTAGGAGGTGAACTACTACTTCTTCTTTCGGATTTTCCCAGTTAGGGGTCGCCACAGTGGATCATCTGTCCGCTCATGATTGGCAGTGAAGTTTTTACGCTGTCGAGTTGCCAGCCCGACGCCCAAGCTTCCACAGAAGGCACACACACTCATACCTAGAGCCAATTTAGAGTGTCCAATCCACCTACTGCATGTCTTTGGGATGTTGGAGGAAACCGGAGCATCCAGAGGAAACCCATGTGACCACAGGGAGGACATGAAGACTCCACACAGAAGGCACCCCAGCCGAGAATTGAACCGGAGAACCTCTTGCTGTGAGGCGGCAACGCTAACCGCTGCACCACCATGGTCGCCCTTGCTGTGAGGCGGCAACGCTAACCGCTGCTACTACAGTAGGAATTAACAGAGAATATAAGAGCACCTGAAATAGCATGTTAAAGATAGATAGTAAAGAATGGTCCTGCTAGGGGAGAAAGTGTCAGTCAGGATTTGTGCATGGGCAAAGCCATTGGGCTTTAAGGAAGATTCTTAATTGCTTCTTGAAAAGTGGGTTAGAAGAAAGGGCTGTTAGTTCAGTTGGAAGAGTGTTCCAGGAGTTACCAATAGAGTTTGAGAACAAGCTATGTCCAGATTTGTTGTTGGACTTTAGGGTAGCTACTAGTACCTTATTAGCTGATCGAAGGGTTGTTAGATTTTTATATGGGCAGATGAGGGTAGAGAGTATGGGTGTATCTGTGGGATGGTGTAAGATCTTGTGTATAGTAGTAAGCTGCTAGAAAAGAATCTGGCTTTGCAATTCCAGCCATCCTAGCAATTTAAGATTTAGGCAGTGGTGGGTTCGAAAAGGGGCACCAGTGGCAAATCTAGCTATGTTATTACAGGCTGTTTCCAACTTATGAAGATTAGTTTGGATAAGTTGGTATAGATTGGGGATGCATAGAGAAGGATGGAGATTAAGTGAGTTCGGGCAACAGCAGTCCTAGCTAGAGGTGTGAGATAGGGTTTAAGTCTGTAGAGGAAACCAAGTTTTTTATTAACTGATTTAATGGTTAGGTTGATATGTGTGTCGAAGTTTAGATTATGATCAATTGTTACACCTAAAAGTTTGGTGGTTATGTCAGGAGTTATTACAGTACCATTATTAGAAGTAATTGTGAAGGTGATAACAGGAGACTTCTGAGTGGGAGAGAATAGTACCAATTTGTTTTTTTTGGGGGTTAAGGAGGAGACCTTTTTTGGTTGATGGAACCATTTTTCAACTAAGGTAAATACTGCTTGGGTACTCGAATTAAGTCCAGCAGGCAAGCAAGCTGAACATATTAATGTCGAGTCGTTGGCATATCGTATGCAGGTGGTTTGTGGAAGGGAGATTTTCAGATCATTTATGAAAATAGTGAAGAGGAATGGTCCCAGAATAGAGCCTTGTGGGACTCCAAGAGTTATAGGGAGAAGAGTAGATAGTTTATTTTCCCAGAGGACTGCTTGTTGTCTATTTCCTAGATAGGACTTGAACCAATTAACTGTCTGGGTATCTAGTGAAAGTGATCTGAGTGAGTTTAACAGTAATGATAATTAACCATATCAAATGCTTTTGAGAGGTCAATAACGAAGGCTGAGGACAGTAAGCTGTTATTACAATTTTTATTAATGCAGTCAGAAAAGGATAGTAGAGCAGTTGTAGTACTAAGGAAAGGCCTAAAACCATGCTGGCAGTCAACTAGCAGGTGGTTTGGGAGAAAATGATCAAGTAGCTGACGGTGAATACATCACTCCATAATTTTTGCTAAGGGGGAAAGTAGGGCTATGGGGCAGAAGTTTGAGAGTTCATTTGAGTTCCCACCCTAATAAGTGGGATAATATATGAGACTTTCCAGAGGGATGGGATGGAACTTTCTGTAATGGTTCTGTTAATTAAGATGGAAACAGGGTAGGCAAGCACTCCAGCTGCCATTTGAAGGTATTCAGCTGGGAGGAGGTCAGCTGATGGACTGCATGGTTTAAGCTTAAGAGGTAGGGAGTGTATGAGGGATGTTGGGACAGGCTGCAGTTGTAATACTTGGGGTAGGGTGGTTGGCAAGGATGAGTCAGTAGTGGTAACGGGTGGTAAGGTATTTGCTAAAGATTGAACAGTTTCTGAAAAAAAATTGTTAAAAATATCAGCAATTTGGTTGGGAGAATTATGAGTCAAGTTAGAAGGGGGTAGGTGTTTTGGTTTGTCAAGATGGAGTAATTTATTTAATCCTAACCAGAATTTTTGTGGGTTTAGATATTGGGTTTGTTGGAATTTAAGGTAATAGTTTTTTTTAATTGAGGAATGTTGATTTTTTAGTGGCATTCCTGAGCTGTCTAAAGTTTAAATGATCAATAGGGTCTTTGGTACTTCTTCATATATTCCAGATTTTATTTCTCAGTCTCATTTTTTGCCTGGTCTCATTTGAGAGCCAGGGAGCAGGTTTGCTCCTAATTTTAATAGTACAAGAGAGGGCATGGTGCTCAAGGATTTTTAGGAATGTATTGTTAAAAAAAAGACTGCTTCATTGAGAGGTAGATATTTTAGGGGTGACCAATTGCAGGCTTTTAGCTCTGCTTGAAAGTTACCTAGGTTCAGGTTCTTTTTATTCCGGGTGGTTCTAAAGTTTAGTTGAGTGGGAATGGTGATCTTTTGTCTAGTTATAAAAGTAAGAGAGTGGTCACTAATATCATCAGGAAGTATGCCTATTTTGTAAGATTGGGGGTTATTGTTGACTAGTATCCAGTCTAAGGTAGTTTGTTTGTTGCTGGGTTTAAGGGTTCTGGTAGGGTCGGTGATAGATTGATAGAAGCCATAGAGATTAATGTGAGATGTAGGTTTGTCAGAAATACAACAGTTCCAGTCAAAATTAAAGTCTCCAAGGAGAAAACAGTTCCAGTCAATATTAAAATTTCCAAGGAGAATGGTTTCTTGTGGGAATGATGTGGAAAGCCAGTTAAGGATATTTTCAAGAGTACTTATGTTGTTGCCTGGGGGGATGTAAGAGCAAATTATGTATATAGATTTATTAGCAATAATTTGGAGCTGAGATATTAAGATTTCAGCATTGCTAGGTGAGGGAGGGAATATTATATTCATAAATTTGCAAAAAGCATTCTAAAAACTAAGCCAACACAAGAACGATGAAAGGAGATTTTGCCAATAGGGATGACTGCAAGTCTTGATATAGAAAAAAGGCAAGAGGGGGATTCAAATTTACTGGAGAAAACTGGCAAAGGAAACAAGGTACTTGGGAGCAAATAACCAGAGAGAAAGAAGTAGAATGGGGTCAAACAGAATTTTGGACTTTTGTTTAGAGAATATCTTCCCTTATCTGAGACTGATATCAGAACACAGGCAAGGAGAAAGGGATAAGGAAGTCTCAAGTGAAAGACCTACTGTAGTAGAGTTTTTAGTTTAATCTAGAAAAGAAATAGATGTTAAAAGGGAATAATTAGTGAGGTATATAAAACACTGCATGATAACCATAAGAAGCAAATCAGACAAGGTTAGAAAAGATTGAGAATGGAGACTGAAAAATCAATCTACACGGAAACAATGGTAGGACACGAATGGCTCCCAAATATGCAATCAAGTCCAGAAGGTATAGAATTTTTGCTTGGAAGTGTTTGCATAGGTATTTTTATACCCTAAGCAGACTTCAAAGAATGTTTCCTCAGATAGACAGCAAATGTAGGTGGTGTGTCGGGGAAGAAAGCGGTATCTGAAACCATGTTTTTGGGACTGTAATGAGCTGGCAAATTTTTTAAATTCCCAACACAGTACTCTGTCAGAAATATTGGGGAAGTAAATGGGTGCAACTAAGGAAATGATTCTTTTGAACTGTGACAAAGGATCTAAATTGACTAGACATAGTAAGGCCTTATTAAGTTTAATTCTGTTGGTTGACAAAAAAGCAATTGTTACAAAATGAAAATCAAAATCTAAACCAATTGTATTTAAGTACTGGATATTGTAAAAGAGATAAAATAACTGGAAGAGTGATCTTTAGAAAAGGGAATGAGCAACTTAAAAAATGTTCAGGAGAAGATATGAGGTTTAAGAAATGGCAATAATTCAGTGATTTATGTAATACTGGACTGAAACACAGATATAAGAAAGAAAACATGTGCAGTGCATCTAAATGGAAACAATGTAATATGGTTTGTTTTCTTTTCTGTATGTGTGCCTAGCTCTTAAGTGATAAGTTAAATAAAGGTGTACAAAAAAAAAGAAAAAAGAAAAAAAGGCAAAACAAAAAACAATGAGGTTTTTCCTTTCCAGTGAATCCTGCCTGACAGAAAGTGAATGGGCCATGCAGTGTTCCCAACTCTTAGCAGCCACTGACTGGGATGCACCACAGGAACCAGGAGAAGCAAAGTCTCAGAGCTGCAGAAGTGCCAGAGTGGATTTGTCCATTTCAGATTGCATATCTGAAGTTATCACTTAACTTAAGTGATAAGTTAATAAAGGTGCACAAAAAAAAAAAAAAGAAAAGAAATGAAAAAAAAAAGCAAAACAAAAAACAATGGGGTTGCCCCTTTCCAGTGAATCCTGCCTGACAGATGGTAAATGGGCCATGCAGTGTCCCCAGCCCTTAGCAACCAACCACTGACTGGGATGCACCAGAGGAACCAGGTGAAGCAAATCAAGTCTCAGAGCTGCAGAAGTGCCAGAGTGGATTTGTCCATTTCAGATTGCATAAAAAGACTAAGACACCCAGGATTCAGCACTTACACTCTTTACTTATTTTTCCTTTGGGGCTGGGAAGGAAGGTCCACTGCTGGAGAATCAGGTGACTTACTGCCTCATACCAAATGTGATTAGCATTACACGTACCGGAGGTCAACCAGTCACTGGTTAGATCAGACCATAAACTAATCACCCTGGATGTCCACACCCCACCACAACCCCAACCATGGAAATCACAGTGAAAAACTTTTCTAAAGCAAACTTCACCTTACTTAAGTCAGAGGTGGTAAGTTTCACAGCCCGCACGCTAAAGGATAACACTGCCCAAGATGCAGAATCCTTTACAATTGCACTCTATGAGCACCTACAAGGATGCATGGATCGTGCCATCCCTAGCAAAACCAAGACTCACTCCCCTAAGAGAAGGAAACCAGTCTGGTGGACCTCTGCCATAAACAGGTTACAAAACAAAAGGAGGAAACTAGTTCAGAAAAAAAGCAAATCCCAAGAAGGAAAGACATCCCTGATCAGTATCAGTAAGAAACTAAGGTCCCTCATAAAATCATCCAAGGCTAACTTTGAAAGAAAAAATAGCCAAGGACTCGAAAGATAACCACAAAGCCTTCTTTAGCTATGCCAAAAATCTAAGTGGCAACTCGCAGATATGCTCTGAGATAGTGCAACATAGCACAAAATATACTGAACCTACTGATATTGCCAACATACTGGCAGATAGATTCAGTGCAAATTTCACCTCCCTCTCACCTTCAAAAGGGCCCACAACAGTGTAGTGTCCCTGAAATCACAGAAGCACAGGTGAAAAAAACCCTTTCAAAAGCCAAAAACACAGCATCAATGGGGCCAAATGGTGTCCCAGGCTGCGTCTTGCACGAACTACAGAACGAACTAACCCCCCCACCTAAACACGCTGCTCAACCTCAGCCTCTCCACAGACTACGTGCCCACAGAATGGCACACAGCAATGGTTATTCCGCTCCACAAAGGAGGAGCCACAACTGACCCTGGTAACTATCGCCCCATAAGCCTGACTAGCCTGGTCTGCAAGGCTATGGAGCGCATCATTATGGAACTCATTAACAAAGACATTGGGAACCTCCAAACACTTGACCCGACCCAGTTCGGCTTTATTAAGGGCAGATCATGCCTACTAAACCTGGTTGACTTCTTCGAGACAGTTACCAAGGCCATAGACAAGGGAAAGGTGGTTCACACAGTCTACCTTGATCTCGCCAAGGCGTTCGACACCATTCCTCACTCGGGTATTATAGAAAAACTCACCAGCCTGAACATAAACCCCTACGTCACAAGATGGGTTGCCAACTGGCTTACAGACAGAACTCACACGGTAAGAATAGCGGGCTCCAGGTCTGACTCTAAACCAGTCACAAGTGGTGTCCCGCAAGGCTCAGTTCTGGGACCCCTACTGTTCGACATATATTTCTCAGAAGTACAGGCAAACACAGGAGGACTATGGCTAACCAAGTTCGCCGATGACTGCAAACTGGGAGCCATAATTGACTCTCCGGCTGACACGGACTTCCTCCAAAAAGGCCTTACTGAGACAGACGCCTGGTGTCAAAGTCATGGCCTCAAGCTAAGTGCCAAAAAATGCATAGTCATCCCATTTGGGAAAAACAAAACACCCACGAATTACCACATAGACGGCAGCCCCCTTAATACAGAAGAGGTAATAAGAGATCTGGGGACCCAGGTAGATAGTAATCTCTCCTTTGACAATCATATTGCCAAAGTAGTTAGGAAATCCTCCTATGTGGCCCATCTAATTACTAAGGGGTTCGCATCTAGAAATAAAGAGGTTATAGTGCCCCTCTACTCGTCACTCATCAGACGCATCATAGAGTACAATGCCCCATTTGAGATGTACCTCACAAGACACTTCCAACAGCTTGAAAGACCACAAAAGCACCTCGCCAAGAGGATTACTGGCCTCAAACATATGTCCTATGCAGCCCGACTGAAAAAACTTTGGCTGTACTCAGTGGCATATCGCTTACTCAGAGGTGATCTCTGCCTGACTTACAAAGCCATGTCCAACTCAGAATTGATGGACATGCTCCACCTAAAGAAATCCAAGTCATTGCGAGCCACGTGCTCTAGTGAGCTAAACCTCACCACAACAATAAATAGAACATGCTGGAGGGATAGATTCCTGTCACAGAGACTCCCCATGCTTTGGAACAAAATTCCTAACTACATTAGGCAGAGCACCTCACTAACACTCTTCAAGAGAAGCCTTGACGAGTGGATGGGTAACAGAAAGTACACCCCTGGGATCACTTCATTGGCTCTGCTTGACAGAGGCTCAGTTAATTAATCAATGGGGCGGCGAAAGCAGACACACTCTGGCTAGGCTTATAAATGCCCTCAGGCAGATAGCCTAGTACATACCTATGAACCTATAAGGGAGTTGAACCTACTTTTAGGGGTGAAAAACATTGAAGGCTGACATGACCTTACACTGTGTTCCTCACCTAAGCAAAAATGACAACCAGTATGAGTGCTCTTGTAAGGAATTTGCCTATTTCAAAAATGCCCTTTCTTGTAGCTATATGATTACTGTTTTCCAGTATCCATACAAAAGAAATGAAAGTTTCTCAACTGGGTAATTGTTTGGTGTTGTAGCTGAAACCCATCCACTTGCACTAAATGCAACTAAGCAGACAACACTCTACATATGCATACAAAGGCAAAAAAAATCCGAGTTTTGTTGAGCCCATACATCCCTCATACCAGCAGGTAATCTTGTGCCAAGGGTAGACAAACAATGCACAAGGATGGAACCTGAAGCTTTAGAGACTGGACTGACATCCAATACTCTTGGCAGGATACATTCTATATAGTTATGGCTACTGAAACAGTGATTTAATGAAGAAATTTACCTTCTTGGGCATGAAGGTTGGACTAGTGCAAATGGTAAGCCTGCCCTTGTGGAAGATGAGGAAAGGCTGCTTGCATTTAAGTGCCTGTATTTCCGAAATTCATCAGACAGATGTTAAGAAACCTGGAAAATTTTTTCCTTGTCAAAAATCTGAGGCGGTCTAAAAATTCTGGCGCAAATGGTAATAGTTTCAGATATTTTTCAGTTGATAATTTAGGTCACAGGGAGGGTAGATTTCCTTTGTGGGTAGTATGAAGTGGAGAACTCTTTCAGGAATTAATTCACTGGTGGCAATGTCTAAAGAGAGGGATTTTACAACAGGCAGAGATAACAAATGTACGCACTTTTAATGACCATAAGATAAGCTAGATTTGTAAAGGTCTGACAGGTATTTGGGGACCATGGACACTGCTGTCTGACTTAGGTCCAAGGCCTCTGCACCAAACAGATAGTTTCCATTTAGTTAAATATGATTTTCTTGCATTTGGTTTCACATCCTATTACATAATTTAAAGTGAATTGTCAGCAAATACATGTCTAAAAAGGACAAATGCTAAATCATCAAAGATGTCGGACTAAGTCTTCAGGATGGGATACAAAAGTGAACCTTTGTTCTAACATAAGGGATGCACACAGTGAGGCATCATTAGAGGTTCTATCAAATTTAGGCTCATTAGGAGAGAGAACCAATACTGCCTCGGCCAAAACAGTGCTATCAGCAACTTCCAAGATGGCTGCCCATTGAGTAACAGCTTAATTTCAGATCTCCCAGTGTGAAAACTGAAACTCAGAGAATTTTTTTTTTACTTGCTAATAAGTGCACTGTCTGGACATCAGCAAGGAAGAAATGTATACAACCTGAAAGAAAATCAACTACAAAAGGTGAAGAGAAAACATTGGCTGGGAAGAATCCTACGGCTGTTCAGCAAAAAGCAGTTCAAGCTCCAGTTTTGGTGCAAGACGCGACTTCCAGTAATCTAGAGGAATAAATAAGTCAAATGTGGTTAGAGCTGATTAAAATAAATAAAACACTGAAGGAGTACAACTCACAGAAAACTGGAAAAAATGAAAGAAGCTTTAAGTACCTATTCAAATGAGCTGATAAAATGGTAAAAATCTGAGGGTGAAATGAAGAAAAGGCTGGCTGAGTGTGAAATTGCTTAAGATCAGATGTTTCAAAAAATGGTAGAATTAGAGGACAGAGCACATAGGGAAAAAGTGAAATTTTCTGCTGTACCAGAGAAACTGGAAAGGACAGACTATTAATTTTTAAAAAGAACAAAAACAACTGGACTGGTATTCCACAATTGTTGTTAACTGAAAAGGAACATTGCGTATGTATTCCAAACCTGGCCGTGGAAAAGGGGGCCAAGACCTTCAATAGTAAAGATGCAATCCTACCAGCAGAAATAGTTGATTCTGAAAAAAATGTAGCAGAAGGACAAAGTACTAAAACCTGGAGACAGTAGTGTTTGCAGAAAATGATTACTCACTTGACACTGGGCAGGATGAGAATAAATTTATTCAAACAACCAGTGAAAGTCGAGAAGCAGGTGTTAGATTCAAGTCACTGTATCCAGTTATCTTCATAATAATTTTTTCCTGGAAGGTCAAAGTCATTTTTGATGCAGAACATACGAAGGAAGAAATACTAAAGTTTGTCCAACAAAAACTGAGCTATCAAACAGAAAAGGACTCTTCTTATTCTACTTATAATAAATCTCAGAAAGAGACTATGCCAGTGAAACCTTTTCCAGTGTTCCAAAGGAAAATGTTTGAGAGACAGAGAAAAGCACAGTTGTTGTCTATAACAAAAAAAGAGTACATTGGGAATGAACCAGAGACTGGAGCTGGGAGATGGAGATCAACAGGAAGAAAAACAGCAACTCTGAAATTAATGAATAAATGTACAATTACAATGCATCTGTCACATTTTTGAAATATGCCGGAACAAGAAAACCTGGAAATATTGGACTTTTTTGACCTTGTTAAACTTGACATATATTATATATTAAAGCATTTTCAGTTATTTTTGTGTGTTACAGTGAAACTAAAGTAAACAGGTGCTCCTTTTTATTTTCCTCCTCCTTTCTTTCTTCTTGTTTAGTTTTAAAAAATGTAGGCACTGCTATGTAAAAACAGAAGAAAGCATGGAGAAAAATATGTTTAAGCTAATAGGCTGTAATCTGAGGTTGTTGAGGTGAGACTGGTTATAAAAGTATACAAAACATGATACAAGTAAAACTGATACACTTTTTCTTACTTTTGCTTAGGTGAATAAGTGAATTAAGGCCCTTGGCTTGATCTAACACATGGTAAGTGGATGCAAGCAAATAAAAGTGTATTGAATGCAATGAAAAGTTTTCCTTTAGCAAAGAAATGTTCAAAATGTAACATGAGAAGCTTGCAGCTGAAGGCAACAGTGTATTTCGTTCTAATGTTTCTATGGAGATTTTCTGATAAGAAAGCAAAAAAAGAATACTTTTTTCTTTTAAAGGCTAAAAGATAAAGTTCCTCAAAGCATTCATTGTTTTCTACATCTGGGAGAGGAATAAAGATAAAAGAAAACCAGATAGTGTGGTGCTGCAGTAGCATTGTCGCCTCACAGTTAAGACGCTGTCCAGTTCGATTCTCAGCTAGAGCGTCTTCTGCGTGGAGACATGCGTGAATGGGCGTACCTTCGTTGAAGGTTGTGCATCAGGGCTGGTAACTCGGCACGTAAAAATCAACTACCAATCATTAGCGGACCGGAGTTCCGCTGTGGCGACCCCTAACCGGGAAAAGCCGAAAGACACAACAACTTAATTTAAGTAGACGCACAGGCTGTACCATGCATCTTAGCATGGATAACCTTTACTGTAGTTCAATTAAAGCCTGTGAGTGTAGCTTAAAATCTGGGACAACTGTTCCTATTAGGAGGGTTAAACTTCATTATTTGAAGACGACCATCATTTTTGTGTATTTGTATTAAGTTCATACGTTATGGGAGTGTGCTGGAGATGGGTTTGCTCTTTTGTTTGAGGGTTTTCATTAAAACAAAAAGTCTTGTATGATGTGACATAGTTTAAAATGGATAGGACAATAAACAACTGTATAAAATATCAACCTACCAAACACTGGTGTATGCATTTAACATAAAAGCTGAAACAAGACATTAAAAAAGATGTTATACATAATAGGTGGAAGTAATAACTTGTTATCATAATGCAAACACTTTCTATATTATCGTTGGATGCGAATGGTCTCACAGGTATATACAAAAGATAATGAGTAGTGAACTACATTAAAAAATACAGAATGCAAATAGCAATGTTACAGAGGACTCATTTGGAAAGAAATGCGAATATGATAAAGACAGGATTTCAAAATGGTTAATCAGCAGAATATATGCCACAAAGAAAAAGGGGAGTTGTTGTTTGTCTTTCGGCTTTTTCCCGGTAAGGGGTCGCCACAGCGGAACTCCGGTCTACTAATGATTGGCAGTAGATTTTTTTCCCCGAAATGCCGAGGTGCCAGCTCGACGCCCAACCTTCAACGAAGGCATGCCAATTTACACACACATGTCTTTCGAACGTTACCCAACTGCAGGGAGGACATGCAGGCTCCACAGAGAAGGCACTCCCAAGCCACGCCGAGAATTGAATGGGAAAACCTCTTGCTGTGAGGTAACAATGCTACCACTGTACCATTGCGGCATCACAAAGTAAAAGGGGAATACTTATATTAATTGCTAGAGGAGCTTCAATAATAATAGAATAGGAAAATAATGACAATGGTACATCTGTAATAATAAAAGGATACTGGCAATGGAGGAGGATTATGCTGGTATGTATGTATATTCCACTTAAAACTGCTACAAAGGAGCTTATGAAAATTCTGGGAGAAATAATTAGCTTTCAGCAGGGAATGTTACTAGGTTAGGATTGGAATTTGAATTTGACAGTCAGACCCCACTCTGATGGACCTCCTGCATATCCAAAAAACAAACAGCACTAGAATTACCCATTCTAAAGACTTAAACCTTGCCTGTGATATAAATAGGACCTGCCTGAGAAATAGGTATGTATCCCAGAGACTACCCCGTCTATGGAACAGGCTCCACATCCATGTGAAGCAGAGTTCCTCCCTAACCCAATTCAAATGCAACTTGGACAATTAAATAGGAAACCAGACATTCATCCCTGGTTTGGCACCTATGTCTCTAATGCAAACAGGTAACCTGTAAATGGTTCATCTCCCAGGCCCATGCTTACACTAATTAAGGGTATTAGAACTTGTCAGAGATTTGGGATGCATGGCTAAGCTTAAAAAGGCCCTTGTGGTTGCTAGCCTAGTAAAAACCTATGAACCTACGCAGCAGTGAGGATACATCCGGGGGACCTAGAAGGGAAATACAACAAAAGGGATAGATTTTTGAAGAAATGTATTAAAATATTTGGAATGGAAGATGTGAATTCAGTAGTCGGAGCTCACAGAAAATTTACTTCTTGTTCACCAAGGTATAAAAACTGGGCTAGGTTAGACAGAAATTATACTTCATGGGTACATGCACATTTAATTGAAAGTTTTAATACACATCCAATACCTATTTCAGATCATACACCAATCATAACTAAAATAAAAATGTATGGTAATTAAATAAAAATGAGACACTGGTGCTTCCCTATCTATCTGTTAAACAGAGGAATTTAAGGAATAGGTAGTGGAAATTATTCTGGAGTTATTAGGAAAGAGGCATTTCTGCAGTAAACAGAGCTATACAATTGGATAAAATGAAAGTAGAGTTTAAAAATAAGATATAAATAAAAGAAAAAGATATGGCTAAGAAGTAACAAAAATTACTGAGAGGGACTGACAAAGGTTAAAGTATTGCAGGCCAGTGATCAAGGAGCCTCAACCCTCATCACTGATAATGGTGAGGGACAGCCACTACGAACAAAAATGGATACACAGTAGTTCAGATGGAGCTCTCTGCACCAAGCACAATTTCCCTTAAGTGCACACAGGGAGCACCCTCCAAACCTGGGGCTGGACTCTCTGTCTCCCTCCAGGCACCAAACAAGACTCCAGACTGACCACTTTGAAGCTCTGTGTTCCTGTTCCAAGTAGCTGGCACACACCCTTGGATACGTTATTTACACACACACACACACACACACACACACACACACACACACACACACACACACACACACACACACACACACACACACACACAAACACCTGGAAAAGACTGGCACAGATTTGCCAGTTGTGCCCCCTCTACCAAGACTATAAGGTAATTATGCTACCACTAGTCAACTACCCTAAGGCTCTTACCAAGGTACACAATTATACTGAGCAAAATTAATACTAACACAAATGGTAGAGTTTGAGCAAGGCTGTCAAGAGTAGCCACAGTATCACTAATATACGAATAAGTATTCTTAAGATGTTAAAAGTATTCTCAAAGACCAGCCACAATGAAGGGTATAAAAATATTTAATAATAAAATACAAAACATGAGAATACTGAATATCTAGTTACACTAAACACTAGAGTTTCAATCACAGGAGATATAAAAATAGCACAGATGGATAGATTCACACACTTGCAGAAAAACAATATTTAACTTTGTTGTGTCTTTCGGCTTTTCCTGGTTAGGGGTCGCCACAGCAGAATTACGGTCTGCTAATGATTGGCAGTAGATTTTTACGTGCCGAGTTGCCAGCCCTGACGCACAGCCTTCAATGAAGGTATGCCCATTCATGCATGTCTCCACACAGAAGATGCTCTAGCTGAGAATCGAACAGGACAGCGTCTTACTGTGAAGCAACAACGCTACCGCAGCACCACCATCGCAGTTTTAAAACAGTTGTTGTTGTTGTGTCTTTCGGCTTATCCCGGTTAGGGGTCGCCATAGTGGAACTCCGGTCCGCTAATGTTTGGTAGTGGATTTTTACATGCCGAGTTACCAGCCCTGATGCACAGCCTTCAACTAAGGCACGCCCATTCACGCATGCCTCCACACAGAAGATGCTCTAGCTGAGAATCAAATGCGACAACGCTACCGCAGCACTACTATACTTAACTAATCTTACTTTATTTTCCTGACTGACTTAAGAATTACTGCTCCCTAATTAAGTTACTTACTACAGCAAGGCAAGATGATGAGTGCTGAGTTGCTTACTGCAGCAAAGCAAGATAAGGTGTGTGTTTGTGTGAGGTATCTGTGACGGACCTTTTCTGTCAGATTCCGAAGATCAAAGTGCTGCTGCAAGAGTTCCGTCATATCTCTCACTAATACCTACAGAATCATTTCAGTGCTGGTTACAGAATGACATCATATCGGGTTATCTGACTCTGGTACGATACACAACCAGAGCTTTGCTAAGATCTGTTGCAGCATCTGAAAGCTATAAAACAATTTCAAAAACTTCCACCCTTCCAGGGTAGCAATTAGTTCATCCCCAAGGACAATACAGTAAGATTACTTGTCCTGGTTTTCCATGTCATTTTTGTCTCTGGCTGCAATCAGTCCTGTAAGATAAAATATTTATGGCCTAAATCAACCCATTTAATTTTCAACCTATTTTTCAAAATTAGCTGGACTGAGATTAACCTCTTCTCTTCCAGAATTCTCTGTTAACATTTAATCAGTTATAATTATACTATCTGACATACATGTATATCTCTTTTCTGTCCAGCAGGACCCACTGTCGATGCATTTTTAACACAAGCAACTTTACAAATACATTTTTAACACAAGCATCTGTACAAATCAGTGTGATAGTCAAATTACATAAAATTCTTTAAAAAACTCCAGTTAGCTGTGGTGGCATATGTTACATATGCACTGCCCTACTCTCCCTGACACAGATGGCACTACCCCAGATCTTCACAATAAGTACCTTTAATTTTATGCTTCTCTCAGTAAACAATGCAGAGGCCTCTCAATTTATTGCCTTAACCTCTAGTCAGCTTGTTTCCATGGAAACAAAGCGTTGAGCTGCCCTCAGCTGCAAACATCTCAACTGGCATTGAACATTTATTTGCTTAAAGAAAACAATCCATTATATTGTGGTCTTTCATTTTCTAAAAAGATCACCTGCATTCACAAATAAAAAAAAAAAAAAAAATCTGTCAGGGCATTAATCCAAACATTCACTTTTGCAAGAGTAAAAGAAAACACTTCAGTTCTACAAATATTATAATCAGTGCACATTTACAACCCTTCCCTCAAACCAATAACCCAACATTCAACCTACTGACTTTGTCCAGCCTTTCTACTCTTTTTACAGTGTAATGCCCGCATTTCTTAAAACTAAAAAGAAAAAAAGCACCTGTTTACTTTAGTACTTTTAGCACATGTAACAATAATTGAAAATGTTTTACTATATAGCTTGCAATTTATATCATAGAATGTTTTACACAAATACTGTTACGAAAAAAATGTTTTATTTACATTTTTTCATCCCCCCCTTTTAGTGTCCTTCCAAACATTTATGACATGAAATGGAGCATATGGTTGTCAGTCCCAAACAAGTTTAACAAAAATCCAATCTTTCTCAGCATCTTTTTCTTGTAAAGCCATATTTCAGAAATGTGACAGGGGTTTTACAGTCTTGCATTTATTTACCAATTTCAATGTTGCTGGTCTTCTTTCTGTTCATTTTCATCTCGCAATCCCGGACACTGGCTCAAGTTCAAGTTAATTCCAATTCCTCTAGTCAACTCCTGTGCTTTTTTCTATATCTAAAGCATTTTCCCTTGGAACACTGCAAAAGCTTTCACTGGCAAGTCTCCCTATTAGTCTTATCACCAGAAGAATGGGAATTCTGCACTTCTGTTAAATGGCTCATCCTTTGAGGGCAAATGTTTGTATTTCCTCCTTAGCCTGTTCTGCATTAAAACAAAATGACTTTGACCCTTTAGAAAAATGTATTCTGAAGATAGCTAGATACAACAGCTTAAATCTCATACCTGCCTCTCTAAATTCCATGAGTACTGGGATAAATTTGCTTCTCTTCTGCCTAGTATATTGTGAATAATCATTTTTTGCAAACACTCTACCATCTCCAATTTTTTATATTTTGCCCTTCTGCCACAGTTTTGTCAGGATCACTTTTTTCTGCGGGTATGTTTACATATTTATTAATACAGGTCTTGGCTGCCTTCTCATGGCAAGGTTTGGAGCATACACTCTATGTGACTTTTCAATTAATACATCCTGCTGTAGAATACCGGTCCAGTTATTTTTTTGTGCTTTCATAAAGCTAATACAGTCTGTTCCTTCCAGTTTCTCTGATACAGCAGAAAATCGGAGGGTTCTGGGTTTTAGGCATGCACTGTCCTCTGACACTACCATTTTTGAAACAGCTCTTCTTGACAATTCTCATATATAGCCAGCCTTTTCTTCACTTTGAGCTCTAATTTTTGCAGGTTTATTAGTTCATTTGAATAGCTGCTTAAAGCTTCTTCCATTGTTTCCAGCCTTTTGTTATTTCAGTTGATACAGTACTTCAATGTTTCATTTATTTTAATCATCTATGAACACATCTGATTTTTCCTCTGAATTACTGGAAGCCATCTCCTGCACCAAAGCTGGAACTTGAACTGTTTTTTGCTGAACAGCTGCATGATTTGTCACAGTCAAGGTTCCCTCTTCATTCAGTTTCTCTGTGTTTTTTCTTTGCTGACATCTAGGCAGTGTACTTACTAGACAGTAACTGGATTTTACTAAAACAGGAGGAACTGCTTGTCCCTACCTATCAGTTTCTTTTATCACACTAGGAGTGCTGAAATTATGCTGCTGAACAGTGTGCAGCTATCTTGAAAAGACATTTTCATCTACTTTTCGACTGCGATACAAATATTAACATCATTTCCTTAACATGAAAGTATTTTCTCTGGCTCTTCAGGTATTTTTGCCCGTTTTACAAGTTCATAGGTACTTACTAGGCTATTAATGCAGGAGGATCTTTAGAAGCCTTGACATGCATTCCCATGAAGTTTTTAACCCTTGTAATCTAAGCATGAATAACCCAGAGCCAGTGAAAACATTTATGTTACCCCTAGCTATAAGGGACAAGGGTGCTAAACCAAGAGTGGATTTGCAATTTCCCATCCATTCATCCAGATTATGTTCAAATAGACTAACAGAAGTACTTTGCTTTATGTGGAAATGAAAATTACTCCAAGGCAGTGGTATCCTCTGTGATACAGATCCAACCCTCCAACACGTTCTATTTATATTGCAGAATAGCTTAAGATCTCGTGACAGGATGTTAATATCTCTACTGGACTTGAGGATGTGTAGTACGTCTGAGAGGACAGGAACAAGTTGAGACTCTGTACATAAGACAGAAACCGCTTCTCAGTAGCCTGTATAATACCAAAAAGCAGAACAGGGTTTTGAGGTGGTCAGTGTAGTTTTTATTATTTAGCTCCTTGATTTTCTTAGAGAAAATGCAATGTGGTTAAGTTGTGCTAAGTGTTTGGAGAGGTATACAATGAAAGGGGCATTATACTCCATGATCGGGCTAATAAATGCTAAATACAGCAGAATGATTATATCCCAGGATGAAGACACCATAGCCTTACTAATATAAGCTGCAGAATGAAAAAGGGCTTTCTTACAATAATGGATGCATTGTGAATAAAGGGTGGCTTGTTTCCCATAAAGATTGGAAGGTCCCTAACTACTGAGCCAATTTTCAGGGGTGCACTGTCAATGCGATGGTTACATGGGATATCATGCTTGCCAAAATAGACTTTAATCCTTAAATTTAAGTGTTCCCCATTTGACGTTCTGTTGTTCTGGTTTCTGGGAAATCATTTTCAGCGACTTCACAATATTCTAAAAGAAAAATTGTTAAATGTCTGCACTTTTTTACTTGCACATATCTGTTAACAGCTTCTCCCTTTCAGCTATTTTAACATTAAAATCTTTTTTAATTTTTTTCCCACCTCTTCTATCAGCTCATCTTTGAGATCTATATTTACTACTAAATTATTTAGCAGTGAGACAGTATGCCATATACTTTTCTCTTCTTTGAGACGGTAGGTAGGAAAAGAATATAACAGAAGATATTTGAATGATCACTGCTGCAGTAGCCTTAGCTATATTGGTTATAGCTTGTTAATTGGTAAAAAAGAAAAAAGAAAATCCTAGCCAAGCTAGAGTTTTCACTATGTGATTCCGTAAAACCACTTATAATGGGATATATACAAATGACCCCTTAAGGGCATCAGGCATTTCAGCTATATGGTAGTTCTGAAAGCCCATAACTTTTTTTTCTTTTTAAGTATGTTAATGGACAAATTTGGGTCAATAAATCCAACTCCCACTAGCTGTGGACATGCATGTTTAAGTCTTTTGACTTCATCACCACAGCATAAGTGGACTGTTTGGCAAACCTTTAGAAATGTAGGGTTGTTATACCCAACTAATGTCCATAACCATTAAGATATCTGCAAAATATCCCATCTACCAACTAAATAAAAGTGTAAATAGGACACACAGCCAAATCAATTAGCAAAAAATTACAAGAAAATCCTAGCCAAGCTAGAGTTTTCACTGTGTGAGTCCTTAAAACCTCTTGTAAAACAGGATAATGGGATATATGCAAAGGTCCCAAAGAAAGCCTCTGCAAGTAAGGCGTCTGCCGGGTCCTAAAACACTACTGTAAACCAAATATATGACCAGCAAACCGTAGGGAAAATAAAATATTTAAAGTGTATCAAACAAACCGGTTTCGGCTTGTATATAACACAAAGCCTTTATCAATGTGAAAAAAACATAACAAATACACCCCATTTATAGTGTGTCATCAATCCTAAAGTCAATCACAGATTTTCATTTAACCCAGGTGCAAAAAGCCCTCCTAATTTAATTATTCATTTTTCCTCCTTAACATTGAGCAATTCATGCCACCCAGTTTTATTTGGTTGCAAACCAATACTTTTATCTATAATTGTAAACTGGAAGCTTGCTGTCTTGTGAATTAAAGTGTGTTTATAAAGAGCATTAGTGTCACGCTGGTTCCTAATTTCACTCATATGCTCAGAAATTCTATGTCTCACCGCTCTGAACGCTTGTCCAACATAAAAGGCTGAACATTGACACGTTGCTAAATAAACAACCCATTCCAAGCTACAATTGGTGAAAAAAGGAAACTCAAATACCATGCTAGTATTCTTGCTACTGAAGCACATAGTTTTCAGCATTCTACAGCAATGCCTACAGTGCCCACATGGGTGGCTCTGCTTAACAAGCCCACCTTCGATGGTACTTTGTTTTTTCTCCCTAGGTATAAGACAAGTGTGTTTGTAGTGATTTGCGGTGAGACATATAATTTCTGAGCATATGAGTGAAATTAGGAACCATTAAGGTATCTGCAAAATATCCCATCTATGTTTTTGTATGCAACACCCCTTTGACAAACATTTTTTACATGAGACTGCACTAAAAGAGGGGAACCCACGAGTAGACATGCTGAAATGTCTGACAAATGAACCTTGACAGCATATCTGCCCATGGTTCCCCCTCTTTCAGGGCAGACCAGAGGAAAGTAAATTCATATAAATAATGCAGACCCACAAAAATATTAACCTTGAATGTGTGACTGTTCCTATCTTGGCGATGACCAGAAAATCTTTTCAGTTTATTAATATACAACTTCTAGTGGCAAGTTTTCCTGCCTCATTTAATACATTCTGCACACCCTCAGAAAAAGCTGTCTAAAGGGTATTTAGACTCGATCATTCAGGCAGTCAGCTGTAGTTGTTTGGGGTCAGGATGCATCAAACATCACAGTCTTGTGTGAGTAGATCCAGTCTGTGAGGAAGACTGTGGCTTCCAAAAGAAGGGAAAATCACTGTTGGCTGGGCCAAAAGGAAGTCAACACAATAATCTTGGGGACTCTTTCTTAATCTTCAGAAGAGCCATAGACATTAGCAGAAAGGGTGGACAAGCACACAGGAACATTCCTGCCTAATGAAATGAAAAAGCATCGGTCTTCTGGGCCTTCCTGCATAGAGTCTTGGAGCAAAATTTCACCAAATTACTGCTGTAAATGGAAGTAAAAAGATCTATCTGAAGTGTGGATCAGTTCCTGGAAAACCCCCTGATTTGATTTCCATTTATGAGGGTCTGTCCTAGTCCTGGTTTGTTTGCCACACAATCTTGCTCGGATAGTATGCAAGATGCTTGTACAGTGAGACTGTGCTATATCCCAAGCTACCATAGCTAGTGTGAACAAATGTAAGATCGGGCTCCCCCTTTGCTTGTTTACATACCACATTACCTTGGTGTGGTGTGTAAACACTTCCAGAGGCCTCAGGGACCACAGCTGATTGAGACAGAAATAAGTGCCAGTATCTCTTTTAACTCTGTGTGTTTTAGTTAGTCTTCTCTGTTATCAGAGACCCTGCACTTTTATTGCATAGTCACTGCTCCCCAAGCAAAGTCTGAGGCATTTGTTATGACAGATTGTGCTGAAGCTGACAGGGAGAATGAGAGACCCGGACTTTGAGAAATATGGTGTCTCCACCAAAAAACTTCCCTTTTCAAAAGCCCAGAAACTGGAATCTGAAATGTCAGGGGATGAGTCTGAAACAATACAGACTTCAGGTACCTCTGGATTTTCCTCATGTGGAGTCTTACAAGATGCATCATGAGAATCATAGATGCCACGAGACCTATAATCCTGAGGAATTCCCTTGGTGAAACAGTAGTCCGAGTGGAAAAACTCAAATGGAGAATAAGAGGCAAGTAGTGAAGTGACATTTTGAACTTGGGTACCATCCCAAACAGGTTCAGAAAGTAAAGATCCTAAACTGGTCTCAAAGAATCTTCTTTCTTAGGCACCAGAAACATCCCTAAATAAAATGCTTTCCCAATTGAAGAAGAGAGCCTCTAACGCTCCCTGGGAGAGCATATGCTGAATGACAGGACAGAAAAGAAGGTGAGTGTGGGGGAATTCCTTATAATGGAGGAAGAGACTTCCACTGCCATCAGTAACCTTGATGGGTTACTCTCAGAACATATATGTCTGAAATAATCTGTTGCCAAAGACAGAAACAGAGGTTCAGACTTTCTAAGGGATTGCCAGGGCCGGGAGTCAAGCAAATAGCCATTCAGACATACTAGTCCATTCTTTGTTCAGGAGGAACCTGCTTTTTTGAGAACCTCCCTGTCATTGTTTCATTTTAAATGTTTGCTAACCAGCAACAGCTGGTTCCATTTATTTTGCTATTTACAGAAGATTGTAGGAGAAGCATTAAATCCCTTGGCAAACATGGAGAAAGGCTGAGAAATCTGAGAGATCCCCTGAATCACCTTACCTCTCTCATTACATTTCTTAAGTATATCTGTAGCAGATGATCCAAAAACTAAATCTCTATTCAAAGGAGAATTCAAATGTCACTCTTCAGGTCTTTGGAGAGATTTTGAGAATGCAACCATGGAACCCTCCTCAGAAAAGTTCTAGTGGCAGCAGCCATGAAATGACATCAGCAAAATCAAATGTACATTTCAAACACTGGGTAGCCACCTGAGAAACAGAAGCAAACAAATTACACAAAGCAGATTTCTCCTCAAGAGAGGAAACAGATGACAAAATATTCCTCATATTCTCAAAACAAGCAGGTATAAACTTTAACATATGAGCCTGACATCTGAGAATCCTAAAACAAAGTGTTGCAGAAGAATAAACTTTTTTTCCCAAATCTATCACAAGTCTCCCCCCATCACTGTCAGGAAAAAAGATATCAGTAGTAACCAAACATTTAGTAGCAGCAGCTGGGTTTACTAAAGCAATAGCTGCTGGATGTGTTCTGGGAAAAGTGCATAAAAACTTAAAAGACTGAGGAATTTTATACTATCTGCTTTCTTGGGGCAGCAGACTTCCTGCCAGGCAAGTTATGGGCTATGACAAAAACATACACCAAATGTGAAAGCACAGAGAATTGGGGTAGGTTCTTAAAATTGCAGTTGTAATAAATCATAATCCTTTCTTAGCTACTGAGAAAAGTACAGTTTTGTACCTACCATAAATGTAGATGTTCGAGTGTATACACTGCTCCAGTCATTACACTTGGGTTATCCTGCCGTCAGGAGGTTCCCCAGTCGGCCTGAGTTCCAAAGTCTTGGTCCAGCGTCGGTTGCTGTCGCCTCCTCCCTGACGTCAGTGCGACAGGGGTATATAAGATGCAGCCGACGCCATTTTCTTCAGTTTTTCTTGCCCCAGATGTCAGGTGCCTCTAAATAGGTAGGCAATTCCAATTGCTAATAAAACATACATAAGAAAAGCAAAAAACAACTTACAGCTATCAGCAAATACTCCCCATAGGTAGTAAGGGTAGAAGACATAGGTATGTACCAGCCAGTAAGACGGGAAGAAGGGAGGGTAACCTGGACTGCAGCAGTGTATACACTCGAACATCTACATTTATGGTAGGTACAAAACTGTACTATGTTCATCGAGTTACACTGCTGCAGTCATTACACTTGAGTAGAATCTCAAAGCTGAGGTAGGGTGGCTGGTTCTATAAGGCATTAGGGGTGGCTATAAGGCCCTGCAGCACTGCAGTGGCAAAGCCAACTCTGGATTTAGAGTATAGAGGCAGATGGTAATACTTGGTGAAGGTATGTACAGCACTCCAAGTTGCTGCTTCCAAAATATCCTTGGTAGGTACTCCCCTGAGGTAGGCAGTTGAAGTGGCTGTTGCCCTGGGGGAGTGAGATCTAATTTTTCCATGGTATGTGTAGCAGAAACATATACAATGTCACATCCATTTTGAAATAGTCTGTTTTGAAATGGATTTTCCCTTTGCTCCTGCAGCATATGCTACCAATAATTGCTCAGATTTTCTGAAAGCTTTGGTTTTGTCCAAGTAGAAGCGTAACTGCCTGTGAATGTCCAAAGAGTGCAGTAGTCTCTCCCCTTTATTCTGTGGTTTAGGATAAAAAGTTGGCAGTGAAAAGTTTGGTTTAGAGTCACACTGGATACCATCTTTGGCATAAACGTAGGGTTAGTTCTTAAAGACACCCTGTCCTGGTGGAAAATGAAGAAAGGTTTCACTGCCATTAGTGCCTGTAATTCTGAAACTCTTCGTGCTGATGTTATTGCCAGGAGCAGAGCAGTTTTCCAAGAGATATATTTTAATTCTGCTGTGTTAGCTGGCTCAAAAGGATGTAAAGTTAGTTTTTCCAAAACAAAGTTGAGGTCCCAAGTTAGAGTAGATGCTCTACGGGGTGGTCTTATGTTTTTAGCCCCTCTGAGGTACTGTTTTAACAGAGAATTAGAGAAAATTGGTGGATCCGTGTTGTAATGAGCAGAGATGGCAGAGGCCTGGATCTTGATGGATGAGAAGGAGAGGCCTTTGTCCAGCATCTCAGTGAAGTATTTTAGTATCTGAGGAATGTTTGGGGCAAGAGGGTCAAGGCTGTGAGCTTGGTTCCAGGCACAGAATCTCTTCCATTTATCCGAATAGGCTTTCCTGGTACTTGGCCTTCTGGCCTCCAGAATGACATCCATAACAGCTTTGGAGAGAGGCATTGCTTGCTTGACTAAGGAATCTTCCATGCAGCTAGGTTTAAGGTCTTTAGCTGGCTGTGTAGAATTTGATTGTTGTACTGAGTCAGCAGATGTAGGATTTGAAGCAAAATCCAGGGTGGTTCTTGTGCTAAGCTCCTTAAGATTGGGTACCAGTGCTGGTGTGGCCAGTCTGTTGCAATCAGGATCATCTTTGGCTCTTCTTGCCTGGCTTTTATGAGTACCTTTGGCAGGAGAGGAAGTGGTGGGAAAGCGTACACTTGTAGGTTCTCCCAGCTGAATGAGAGGGCATCCACTTTCCATGCTTGTGGATGGTAACTCCTTGTGCAGAATTTTTGTAGCTGGCAGTTTATTGAGGATGCAAACAGATCTATGTCCGGGCTCCACCATTTCTGTGTTATCATTCTGAATATTTGTGGATTCAATTCCCATTCGTGGGGATCCATGATGTTTCTGCTTAAGTCGTCTGCCAGTGTGTTTTTCTCTCCTGGCAGGAAATGTGCTTGCAGATGAACTTGAAGGTTTATAGCTGTGTTCCACAAGGTCATGGCTTGTCTGCATAGGGGGTAGGAGTGAGTGCCCCCTTGCTTATGTACCACATAACTGTGGTGTTGTCTGTCTTTATCAGTAGTTGTCCTGGATGCAGCAGGTCCTTGAAAGCTATGAGGGCATTTTGTACAGCTAGCATCTCTTTTTGACTGATGTGAAGATGCCTTTGTTCTGCGGGCCACGTGCACTGAATACATTTGCCTGCCATGTGTGCTCCCCAGGCGTAATCCGATGCATCTGTTGTCAGTGTTTACCTGGCTGTGGGTTGTGTAAAAGGCTGTCCCTTGTTGAGGTGACGAGCTTGAGACCACCATTGAAACTCCTGCTGAAGGCAAGGGATTAGTGGTATAACTGTTTCCAAACTTTGAGAGTGTTTAGACCATACATTCTTTAGGTACCATTGTAGTTTCCTCATATGCAGTTTGGCATATGGAATTAGTAGTATGCAGGATGCCATGTAACCCAAGGCCTGCAGAATTTTTCTTGCAGGGAGTTGGGCCTTTGTTGCCATCAATTGAAAGTACTGAGTCAGTTGTCCTTGCTTGTCTGGCATGAGATAAGCCATCTGGGCCATTGTATTCAAGCTGGCACCCAGGAATATAATCTCTTGTGAGGGCACTAGTTTTGATTTATTTTCGTTTACTGTGTACCCCAGGCAACTTAATAACTTTTTTACAAATGCCAGATGCTCTAGAAAAATGTCCTTGCTCTCTGCTTGAATCAGGCAGTCGTCCAGGTACGGATAAATTTGAATTCCTTTCTGTCTGCAAAATGCAATTACTGGTGCCAGGCACTTTGTGAAGACCCTGGGCACAGTAGATAAGCCAAAGGGCAGTGCAGAGAATTGGTAGTGCATTGAACCAGCTATGAATCTGAGGTATCTTCTGCAGTTTTGTCTGATAGGGACATGCAGGTATGTCTCCTTGAGGTCCAAAGTCACGAGCCAAGCTTTCTTGCCCAGCATGGGAAGAAGCTGCTGTAATGTCAACATTTTGAATTTCGGAACATCCCGGTAAGTGTTTAGAGATGAAAGATCCAGAATGGGCCTCCAGGCTTTGTCCTTTCTGGGTACCAGAGTCTTGAGTAAAATCCTTGTTCTTGCTCCTATGATGGTACCTTTTGAATAGCTCTCATATCCATGAGTGCTGTAATTTGTTTTTGAGCCTCTGCCCATTGATTTGGTTTCAGATTTGGCATTCCTTTTAACCTTGGCAGAGTGTGAAAGTGGAACCTGTAACCTTGAAATACAATGTTGAGAACCCATTTGTCTTTGGTGATCATTTGCCAATTGTGGTAGAAGAGTGCCAGTTTTCCTCCTAAGGGGTCTGCCAAGAGGGATTTGTTTGGCAGCTGTAGTGGGAAGTCATTGGAGCTGCTTTTTATATGGTTGGGGCCTGTCTTCCCCTTCTTTCTGGCCTGAGGCAACCCATTGTCGAGGCCTATCAGGACCTTGTGTTTGACCTCTACCTCTTGGACGTCTGTATCTTCCCCTTTGAGGTCTGTCTGTAATTGGAAAGGACCAGTTCTTAGTTGGCCAGTTTCTGCTAAATCTAGGAGGCTGAAGCTGTAAGAAATCCTTCACCATTTGCATAGATTTAGCCTTATCCTCCATTTTCTTTAATACCTCTTCTGCCTTAACTCCAAATAACACATCCTGCTGCAAAGGTGCATCCAATAATTTTGCTTTAACATGATCTGGTAACGTATGTTCTTTTAACCAAGCATGTCTTCTAATGACAAAGCCTGTAACTGCTGCTCTGCAGGAGGCCTCTAGAGAATCAAAACCACATTGCAAAGTATGCTTTCCCACTTGTTCAGCTGCATGCAATAAATCCTGCATTTCTTTAACATTAGGAGGATCTGATTCTGGAAGCATTTTCTGTTTTAACTGAAACAGTAAAAATTGCTGATATTTTAGCAAGTGAAACTGGCAATTTAAGGCTCTCATTGCTAAAGTTGCAGACATATATACTTTCTTTCCCCATCTGTTTAATGCTCTGGAATCTCTGTCAGAGGGAACTGGATTCTTGGCTGATGAGGCCTTAACTCCTTTGGGTCCCTGAGAAATAGTTTCAGGGTCAGCTACAGGGCTTTTATACAGAAATTTATGTGAGTCAGGGACTCTGTAGTATCTGTCAGGTTCAACAGGGGTTGGAGGTAAGGAATCAGGATTTAAGCTGGATTCAGTATACACATCATCCACAATATCTAACACTGGCGGAACAGCAAGGGGTCTGTGTTGAGGTAATAAAAGGAAGTCTCTGAGCCTTTTCTTGGATTCTGAGTAATCCTGGCCTTCCCAGTGGAAATGCTCCCTCATGGTATGTAGGGTTTCCCCAAAGGAGTAGTCCTCAGGTGGTGAGGCTGATGGAATTGATTCCTCAGCATCAGAATCCTCATAAGGGGGTAAAGAGTATCCCAGGTCTGAGGATGAATCAGAAGAGATGGACACCTGGTCGGATGAGTCATAGTCTGCATCCTGTCTAGGCCTTTTATCAGGAGGGGGATGGGACCCCCTGATCAGAGTGATTAGGTCTTCGGCCATTTTGAGCATTTGTTTCTTAGGCATGGAGGCCTGTCCTGGAGAATGCTGTATTTGTTTCTTTGATTTTAAAGGAGGCTTAGACTTAGCTGAGGGTTTAATGCTTAACTGAGTAGGTCTGAAGACACCCTATGAAGCTGTGGGTTGCTCAGCTACTCTGGATCCCTCTGAAAGGTTAGTCTCGGTAAGCTGAATAACCTGTGTGTCCGAAGGCCCAGCCATCTCCACGTGGGAGTCAGAGGCGGCCTGTGGTTCTACAGAAGTGGTCGTCAGGGGCTGCGAAGGCACCTCGCTGAAAACCGGAGAACCGGCGACTGGCCTAGAAGAGGCTTCGTCAGTTTTAGGCCTCGGATGCCTATCCTTGTCTTTGCGCTTTTTGTGTATTCCGGTCGTCGGAAGTTCCGATGGCATGGTATAATTGAATTTTCTACCAAAATAATGTCGGGCAAAATCAAACCGACGTTTAATAGTGCGCTTGTTAAACCTAGCACAAAACCGACAACCAGTGACGTCGTGGTCTGGGCCTAGGCATGGGATACAATAGGAATGGAAATCCTTATGAGGTATTTGCTTTCCACAAGAAATGCAGTTATTAACTTTTACTGACATCGGTCTGAGGCAAGAAAAAGTTTCCCCAACGGGGTACTTAGCTTTGTAGAAGACTTCGGTTCTGGATTCGGAATGAAAATCTCAGGAGACGGCCGACTGGCACTTGCGAACTGCTTTTGCTTTGGGCACCGCGTGACAAGAAAGACTGAAGAAAATGGAGTCGGCTGCATCTTATATACCCCTGTCGCACTGACGTCAGGGAGGAGGTGACAGCAACTGACGCTGGACCAAGACTTTGGAACTCAGGCCGACTGGGGAACCGCCTGATGGCAGGATAACCCAAGTGTAATGACTGCAGCAGTGTAACACGATGAACATCATCACTGTTTTCCCAGTGAAACAACTGATTCATTCTGAAAGAGTTTCAGAGAAAGAGAATCCTAAAAAAGGGACTGGGCAAACCCACACTCTTCGGAATCTATCTGTTCACAAGGGTGGGAGGATGGCACAGCAGTGGTTAAGGTGTTCACTTTATTGGCACAAGATGCAGGGTTTGATTCTCACATAGAGTAACTGGCCGAGCTTGGAATAGCCCACAAAGGCAATTAGCCAAATACTAATTTAGTATGAGAAATTTGGCATAATGGTTAAAGTCTTTTTCTCATAAATAAAAGCTACAGGGTTTGATTCTTCCCTTGGGTTACTGACTAGGCTTAAAATGGCCCTTGAGTGGAGTTAGCCTAGTATACACCTATGAACAATCATTCTGAGGTTCAAAATCTCTGATACTAATGGACCAAGCTGTGAGGAGGTAAAAAGGCAAGAAAAGGAGAAGTGAGAAGAAAGAGGTGAGACAAGGGCTGGGTGGTGATGCTAGTGATATGAAATGAGGCATATGTCATCTGATAAAGACGGAATGATTACTACAAGAATGATGATTGATGGGCAGATGTGGTGATGCTGCAGGAAGGTAAGTGGAGAGATAGGAGACAGAGGGGTTACTGAGGAAGAGTAATGGAATGAGGACATAGTTTGTGCTCAGCAGAGGAAAACAAGAGTGACTATATTAAAAAAAATACTGCAAACATCATAAGTGACTGGAAAGCTAAATTTGGAAGTCAAAGTACAACAAGAATAATGGGCAGACTTCGCCTTGAAGTACGAAACAACACTGAACACAAACTAACAATTCTGGCTTCAGTAAGTACTGTTTGATTTGCTTCTAACTTCAGAATATCTGCCTAAATCCTTTATCCATAAATCAGGGTCTACTTATTAGTTTCCCCTCAACTGGGCAGTGCCCTGTATATACACAGACACATTCAGCTGACATACCTCCTGTAAAAGCACCACGGAAATTTCACCAATACCTAGTTGCATACAGGACAACTAGTTTGCAGTGACAAGCACTGCGCCCCTGAGTTGCAAATTGGATACTCCTGACATTACTTTACATTCTCATTCTGTCTACTCAGTAAAAAATGGTCTGTTGTCATGGTTAGGAACTTTCTCACTATCTCTGTTACCATCTTGGTGGATATAGTCATCTTGAGGAAATGCAGAAATTGTCTGCTGTTTACTGACAACCAGCTAATTCTCAAACAAACTGCTATAGTATGTAAGAGATGTATTTATGCAATGTCACTAGAGGCAAAGCTCTCACATAAAAGAACTCCTAATGTCAATAAGTTTGTCAATGGTACACATGCTGCACCCATCACACACAATTCAAAGCAGGCACAGAGACCCACATATGCCGAGGCACTTAAATGTAACTTTCCCAAGCTCTAAAGACCTCCTAGATGAAGTACACATAACAAATTACCCTCAGCAATCCTGAATGCACTCTTTCAAAACAATACCCAAATCAACACATACAGCCACATCTCATAGATCCTCTACCTCTAAGCCCATAAACCAAGCCATCACACAATTCAACATACTGTTCAATGGAGACTCCACTGTGAGACATACTGATGTCCCTCTCACCAGGATGAGTAAGGAGAAATTCACTGTTTTTTTTTTTTTTTTTTTTTTTAATCAGGGGCCAGGACCAACCACATTACGCATGCACTCAGGTCATTTGACCACAAGTACCAGTATGACCTAGTCATATTCCATGTGGGTGTAAGTGACCTGATACGTACCTCCCTAGACTATATGAAGAGAAACATCATGTAGCTCTTGGAATGTGTCCCAGGCTGGTATGAACCTTCTCCTTGGATGATGCCATAATATGAACAAAAGAATACTTTCGAATAACTGGGCCAGTTTCTGATGTCATTCTAAGGGGGTGCAATATCTGTCAGCATGGAATGAGATAGTCAGCAGACCATGCTGCTTTGCCAGGGATGATCTGTACATCTTCCCTCTAGGCTTTTGAATATTAGGTAAAACACTGTACTCCCCACATAGTGCCTTCTTTAGGCAATGCCAAACTGAAAATACTTCCATCATAGCAAGACAAAACCAATAAAATCTAAAGGTGTTACTGCTCAATGCTAGGAGCTTAAACAAAAAACTCAACTTGCTAGAAGCTCTCTTCATTC
This sequence comes from Protopterus annectens, assembly GCF_019279795.1. NCBI lineage: Eukaryota > Metazoa > Chordata > Ceratodontiformes > Protopteridae > Protopterus > Protopterus annectens. Next base: position 1,599,742,670 of record NC_056733.1, read on the forward strand.
TAGAGAATGCTGATGTCTGTGTGGTCACTGAGGCATGGTTTAAAGCCACGGAAAGCACACCAACAGTGCAAGGTTATAATGTCTTCCACACATTTAGACCAGCTAATACACAGACATGGACTATAGGTGGCGGTGGTTAGATTTAGATTTACATCAAAAATAAATATTCCTCAAGGCTCATCAAACAGGACAATGCACTTGAGCTTCTCTATGTTCAAATCACGACATGCAAAATCCAATAACACTTTTTTGACCTCTACAGATTCCCCTCTATGACACAGGAAACTCACACCACATATTTAACCTTCCTGGAAACACTTACCATCTAATCCAATACCATATTCATGGGCAACTTTAATTACCCCACTATTAACTGGGAATCATACACAGCACCAAACATACAGGCACAGAGATTCCTGGATTCTGTAAGCACAAACTCCCTGGACTAGATTGTTAAATATACAAACTCAAGGATGCAAACTTACATGTTAATACAGGAGAGTGCTGCACATGCCCTATTGTACTGTTTTCTCTGGTAAGGTCAGACCACAAAATGGTCTCCTTTGAATTAAAAATAAAATCAGGAACCACAGCTAACCCAGGAATATTCAGGAGCTACTCTAAGGCTAACTTCCTACTATTAAGTGATAACCTGTCAAAAGTGAAAAATCCCCCATAAGCCCTGAGAACACTGCTAACTATGCAAAACTGTTCACAGAAACCATATACAAGCATGTTAATAGCTGCATGGTTACAGTTGTATCCACCAGGAAGTACAGAACTAACTCAAAAAACAAGCCACCCTGGTTGAATCAAAACATCAATAGGCTGCATAACAGAAGGAAGACAATCATGGCAGAAATTGGGAGGTGCAACACCCAGTAGAATAAAAGCACTCTCAAACTAAACAACTCAGAGGACAAAAAGTCTACCAAAGTCAAATTTGAAGTAAATCTGGCCTCCCAGGCCAAGGACAACCACAAGACATTCTTTAGGTATGTTTGCAAACTCAAAAGGCAATACACAGTTGTGCGCAGAGTACATTGTTAATGGAGCTACCTACACTGCTTCACAAGACAATGCAAACCTACTGGCTGACAAATTCAGCTTCAACTTTACTCCTCTCTCCTCCTCACCCTTCCACCAGGAAATATGATCAAATATAATTCCCCTTGCTATCAATATGGAACATTTCCTTAATGCTCTCTCTAAGGCCACGAACACTGCATCAATGGGCCCACATAATATCCCAGGATGCCTTCTAAACAGCAAGAAACATGACCTATCAAGGCGTTCTGGAATTGCTACTTAACTGTAGCCTCCAAACAGGCTTTATGCCTCATGAATACAGAACAGCAACAGTCATCCCTCTGCACAATGGTGGGCCATCTACAGACGCTGAAAACTACAGACCAATAAGTTTCACTAGTCTCATATGCAAAGCCATGGAAATAATTATCATGGAAATGATCAATGACATAGGAAACCTTCAGACACTGGAACCAAACCAATTTGGTTTCACCAAGGGGAGGTCATGTCTACTTAAAGTGGTGGACCTCTTTGAGAAGGTCACCAAAGCAATGAATGAGGGCAAAATGGTACACACTGCCTACCATGACCTGGCCAGGCATTTGGCACAGTAACCTACATGGGCATTGTTAAACTCAGGAAGTTAGGTACAAACTGTTATCTCACCCGCTGGACAGCCGCATGGCTCACAGACAGGACCCAGGAAGTTAGAACTGGGAAGTCCACCTCTACAAGGAGGCCAGTCATAAGCAGAGTCCCTCAGTAATTGATCCTGGGACTGCTCTTTTTTGGCATTCACTTCTCTTAAGTCAAAACAAATGGCAATGGCCTCTGGCTGACTAAATTTGCAGATTACTGCAAATCAGGAGCTGTCACTGAATCACCCACTGACACAAATGTTCTCCAGGAAGGGTTGACATAGACAAAAATTGGTGTTAGAGCCACAGACTAAAACAAAATGCCAAGAAATGCATAACAGTATCCTTTAGGAATTCATCCACCCCTAGTAACTATAAAAAAAAACACAAAACAAGGCATTTAGAGAGAAATTGAAGAAACAAACTCCAAAAAAAAAAAAAAAATAATGTAACCACAATTTATTTTCTGCTTTCATCCTCCAGGGACTTCAACAGAATAAATCAAACAAAAACACAAGTACATAAAGGTAAAACCATCCAATGAAAAACAAAAACTAATTAGGCAATTAAACTCATTAATTAATCTAAATGACTTAAAATTACACACACATTAAAATATGAAATACAGACTCCAAAATTAAAAGCTCAGTCACATTTTAATAATTTCAATCTTTTAAAAAATGTAGTATTAATAACATCAAGACCAAGTAATTTGTCTGCCCCAAGCTTAAGTTGCCACAATGTTTCTTTCTGTTCCAATTTATTTTTGTAATCTCCCCCTCTCATATTTAAGGGAACTAATTTTATAATAGTGAAGACAAAGCCTTTTGGCTTTTCCCAGTTAGGGTCGTTACAGCAGAACTCCGGTCCACTAATGATTGGCAGTGGATTTTTACAGTGCCGAGTTGCCAGCCCGATGCCCAAATTTCAAAGAAGGCACACCCATTCTTAAAAGTGGGACATATCTGGGAATAACAAATTCACCAGAAAAAACAAAAAATCACCACTGCAAGCTGTAGAGTCAGGCTAAGTGCTTGTTACCTTCAAATAAGTCTAAAACTCCTGTTCATAAAAGCAAGAAGTATTTATTGCACAACACAATGAACTGAGTGCTTTTGCCCACCATAAAGCTAGGCCATCATCAGAGTTGAAAACAGCACATCACTCAATCCTTAAATAAGGAAAATCAGGTTTATGGTGGGCGAAAAAGATCAGTTCGTTGTGTTCTACAATAAATTTCTTGCTTTTATGAACAGCAGTTTTGGACTTATTTGGAGGTAACAATCACTTAGTCAGCCTGACTCTAGAGCTTGCAGTGGTGATTTTTTGTTTTTTTCTGGTGAAATCATTGTTTCTTTACCACATTTGGTAGAGACTGGTTCTTACATATCTCGGAATGTTTATGCAATGCACTTGTTTCTTTTCTAGATGTTACTGCATAGAGATGTTCTTGGATTCTCACCTCTAAACTCCTGGTAGTTATACCTATATAATAGGCATTACAGCTTGAACACAGACTAACTTACACTACCCCCTTATATTTACAGATGAAAAACCCCAGAATCGGAAAGGTGGAATTAAAGTGTTCTAAAGGTCCTTCTAAAATATATCTACACACAGTACAATCAACACATTTATACATAACTTTCTTTCGTTTTAATTATAAAGGCATATAGCCATTTTAGTAGTATGTCTCTAATAATGTCTTTAAATTAAAATTATTTTTATAAATAAACTTAGGACTAGGACCAATACAAGAAATTAACTCAGAATTTCCTTATAACACCTTCCAATTATCTAAAATGATAAATCTAATAATTTCACTATCCAGTCATGGCCAAACAACACATAATACCTGCTTTAACATAACAACTTCCAGTCTTAACCAAAGGTTTTAGTAAAATAGGGGGGTATATAGTCTCCCTTTTTTATTCAAACTTCCTCTGCTTTAGCCTTCAGGAAACAAAGATCAAAACCCCTGTTTAAAAATAAAGAAATAATAAATTCCTTTCTTTTTTCAAACTTATCTGTAGTTAATTTAGAGGCCCTAACAAATTGTTCCCTAGGAATATTATTTTTCATAAAACAAAGTAATTGCTCATAAAATGTAAATAGTTGCTAATATAAGTGTCTTTTCTATATATCTTACTTGCCAACATACCTTTATCATCATTCCATCTCAATTGTATATCTAGAAAATTTACTTGTAACCCACAGTGTCCTAATGTAAACTTTAAAGAACATGTATTTAGAGCTTAAAAAAAAAATGAATGCATCATGCTCAGTTCCTACCAAAATCAAAAACAGATCATCCATAAAATGACTGAAGAGTACAATTTTAAATTCAGAAATAACGGAAACCATGGTTTCATGTTACCACCACCCCAAAACTAAGTTCACATAAGTAGGGATGGCTGCAGAACCCATGGCAATTTCTCTAATCTGTTTATAAATAGTTATCGAACATAAAATAACTGTTGTCTAATAAAATCTCTATATGAAGACAGCAAAAATTTCCTGTGAACTCAAAACTGAAAAAAAAAACATTTAACTAGTTTCTAACATATTAAATCCCCAAATCATGCAGAATACATGTAAAAAGAGAACAAACATCCAAAGTGAAGAAAACATTACTATGCTTAAAAAATGTATAATTAGGAAAAAAAAAAACGTTCTAAGTTTAAATGAAAAAAATCCCAAGAATCTTGGATATTTGTAGGCAATCTCTTAACTATTGGGTTGAGTACAGAATCAACAACTAGGGAGATTCCTTCTGTGACATAGTCAGGGGCAGAAACAATAGGCCAAAAAGGCAGCTTGTTAACATCTTTATCTATTTTGAGTATCCCAAATAGAGTACCCAACAATGGCTGTTCAATAAAGAAGAAATGGTATTCATTAACATCTATGGAACCATCCATAAGACTTTAATAAAGAAAATTGTGTATGTATTTATAACAAGCATATACATTCTTTACAGAAACTTTAGAATATTTATCTGTATTATTTAACATTTCTTTAATTTCTTGTATATAATTTCCTTTATCCATTATAACAAGACCCCTGCCTTTTTCGGCCTTCATGAAATATCGTACATAGACTGAAGCTCCTTTATAGCTACCATCTCATCTTTATTAAGGTTAAAAAAGCCAGGCCCTGGTCTTCTTACTTAAAACATCCCTAATATACTTCTCACATAATGGTTCACACACACTAAGTGTGTTCATACGACTACGATTGAAAGTAGAAGGTATAACAAAGGATTTTTTTTTTAAAATGAACATCCTTCAATATAAAACTAAGGTTTAATTTATGAGTATACTCCTTTACTGATGACTGAGAATTTGATGAGCTCCACCAATAGGGGAACAAGGACTGAAGGAGGAATTGGTTCAGCCAATCGGAATGAGGCTGAAATTTTTTCCATGGGTAACGATACTAGAAATGTAAATTTTGCAGAAGCAGGAACGAACTCGGGTGAGTTTTTTTTTAACTATCGTTGTACTCACAGAATGAATTAAATAAAGAAGGGATCCCTTTAGGAGTGAGACAAAATTCCTTTAGGAGCAAGATGAAGGAATTTCATCAGTCCAAGAGACATAGCTTTCCAGCAACAACAGTTATGGGGTTGTTATGAGGTGGAGAAAAAGTGAATTCACTGACAGACTAAGGTATTGCATCAGGATTTTTCATCTGTCAAGTAAAATCTTCTCGCCTATACAATTAAAAGTTTTAGAGAGGGGTTTGAATTTTGTTCCTATTAGAAGGGCAGAAGTCAGCAGGACTTTGTTGAATTTAAAGGAGTATACTCATAAGTTAAACCTTAAAGTACGCAGGGTTTCCCCAAAGGAAAAATCCTCTTGGGGAGAGGCTGAAGGAATTGAGTCCTCTGCATCAGAATCCTCATAAGTGGACAGGGGTTGCATGTCTTCATAGTCAGATGCATCAGATTCATCTGACTCTTGTTCAGATAAAACTACAGGGGACAGATCTCTTTTCCTTTTGGAGGGGGTAGCTTGGCTGCCCCATATCAACATTATAAGGTCTTCCACTATTTTAAGCATTTGAGACTGAGGCAAAGTAGCAGGTGCATGAGAGTGGGTCGTCAGTTTCTTGGGTGTGATACGAACCCTGGGCCTAAGAAACTCAGTCGTTTTTGAAAGAATGGTAGTCAGGAAAGAAGATGTCGGTTTGTGTTGAGATCGGTGGTGCGAAGGACTTCCTCGGAAGCTGGTGTCTGCTTAGCGGCTCCAAACCCATCCAAGGTAGAGAGACGACTGCAGGATCCTTAGTCGAAGAATAGTTTTGCAGCATTACGGACTCTAAAAGGGTCTTGGTAGCAGCCTGCATATCAACTGAAGTGGGCATCAGGGGCTGCAAAAGCTCTTCACCGAGTACCGGAGGGCTGACGACTAGCTTAACAGAAGCATCGTTGGGAGGTTTGGACATGTGTAGTCTGTCTCTGTCTTTATCTTTACGTTTTTTCAGAAGATCTGCTGTCAGATGCCTTACTGAAGCCATATCAGAATTCTAGGACTGTAAACAAAAATATCTGGCTACAATAAGGGCCTGACGACAGATAGTTCTGGCGTTGAACAAAGCACAGAAGCAACAACGGGGGACGTTGTGGTCTGGGCCTAAACATGTGATGCAGTAAGAGTGGAAGTCTCAGTTTGGTATTTGCTTTCCACAGGTGAGACAGTTATTAACTTTTTCTGACATCGGTTAGTGCAAGAAAAAAGGGATCTCCAACAGGATACTTAGCTTTAGAAGACTTCAACTTCAATTCAGTAGATGAAAACTCAGGTAGCAGCCGACCGGCACTCATACAAACTGCTACTGCTTCGGGCTCCATGGCAAGAAAGATTGATGAAATGGTGTCGGCTGCCTTACTTTACACTACTGATGACCTGACGTCAGTCCTCAAGTGACAGCAAACGACACAGAAATACTAAGTCTCTGGAATTCAGGCCGGCCAAGGGCTACCCTGGCAGGGATACCCAAATGTGATGACTGCACAGTGAAACATGAAGAACATTCTTAGTTTTACATTGAAGGATGTTAATTTTTTTTTTTTAAATCCTTTGTTAAAACTTCTACTTTCACTCCTACTCTTATGAACACGCTTAGTGTGTTTGAACAGTTATGCGAGAATGATATTAGGACTGTTTTAAGTAAGAAGACCAGGGCTAGCTTTTTTAACCTTAATAAAGATGAGATAGTAGCTCTGAAGGAGCTACTGTCTATGTATGATTTTAGATTCATGAAGACCAATAAAGGCTAGGGTCTTGTTGTAATGGATAAAGTGAAGTACATACAAGAAATGGAGGGAATGTTAAATAATACACATGAATATTCTAAAGTTTCTGTAAATGACGTTCATGCTTGTTATAAATACATACACAATTTTTTTTATGAAAGTCTTATGGATGGTTCCATCGATGTTGATCTATACCAATTCTTGTTTACTGAAAAGCCATTGTTGGGCTCCTTATTCGGGATACCCAAAATACATAAAGATGTTAACAGCCCGCCTTTTCGGCCTATTGTTTCTGCCCCTGACTATGTTACAGAAGGTATCTCCGTAACTGTTGATTCTATACTCAACCATATAGTTCAGAGATTACCTGCATATATCCAAGATTCTTGGGATTTTTTAAATAAATTTAGAAAGTTTATTTCTAATTATAAATTTTCTAAGCATAAAAATGTTTTCTTCACTGTGGATGTTTGTTCTGATTTTACATGTATTCCGCATGATTTGAGGACTGAATATGTTCAAAACAATTTAAATGTTTTTTTCCAATTTGAGTTAACAGGAAATAAGTTTTTCCTGTCTTCTTATAGAGATTTTAATAGAGAATTATTTTATGTTCAATAAAATTATTTATAAACGGATTAGAGGAGTCACCATGGGCTCCGCAGCCACCCCTGCTTTCGCAAACTTAGTTTTCAGGTTGTGGGAACATGAAAAGTACAGTTGTGTACACTTACCATAAATGTAGATGTTCGAGGTATTTACTGTTGCAGTCATCATATCTGGGTTATCTGCCTGCAGGTAGCTCTCAGCCGGCCTGAATGCCAGAGTCTTGGATTCCTGCGTCGGAATCTGTCTTTTCTTTCATGACGTCAGGTCGTCAGGGGTATAAAACATGCAGCCGACCCCATTACATTAGTTTTTCTTGCCCCAGATGTCAGGTGCCCCCACAATGGGAAGCAATTATATGTTATGGTACACCTCTAACAAAAAGCAAATACACCAGAAAGCTTAAATACACCAAACAAGAAGGAAAGGTAGAGCCAAGAGAAGTCAGGGGGCTGGAGGGAGGATAACCAGGATTACAACAATGAATACACTCGAACATCTACAATTATGGTAAGTGTACACAACTGTACTATGTTCTTCATGTTTCACTGTTGCAGTCATCACATTTGGATTGATTCCCAAAGCTAAAGAAGGGAGGAGGAAGTTAGAGAGCATTAGGACCAGCTATTAAGCCCTGCAAGACTACAGTGGCAAACCCAGCTCTGGATTTAGAAAAATAGGCATGTGGTAATGCTTGGTCAAGGTATTCTCCTCTGAGAAACGCTGTAGAGGTAGATGCAAACCCTGGTGGAATGGGATCTTATCCCCTGTGGGGTAGGTTTTTCATGGTGCTTATAGCAGAAATTAATGCAATGGCCTTCCCCTCTGCCCCTGCAGCAAAGCCAACTAGCAGCTGTTCAGATTTTTTGGGCTTGTCCTGTCCAAATGAAATTTAAGTTGCCTGTGCACGTCCAAAGAGTGCAGTATTTGTTCACCTTTGTTTTGTGGATTCGGGAAAACAGTAGGCAGATGAATGGACTGATTTTGGGCCACACTAGACACCACCTTGGGCATAAAGGAAGGGTTGGTCCTGAGGGAAACCCTGTCTGCATGGAAGGTAATGAAGGGCTCCACTGCCATGAGGGCCTGCAATTTAGACACTCTTCTTGCTGAAGTGATGGCTAGAAGGGAGGCTGTTTTCCAAGAAAGGAATTTCAACTCTGCAGTTGCAGCAGGTTGAAATGGAGGGAGAGTGAGCTTTTCCAATACAAAGTTAAGGTCCCAGGCTGGAGTAGGGGCTCGCCTGGGGGGGGTTCTTAAATTTTTGGCCCCTCTGAGGAATTGCTTTAGCAGGGGGTGAGAGAAGAGGGGTGGTTCAGTATTATAATGTGCTGAAATGGCAGAGGCATGAATTTTAATTGACAAAAGGATAGGCCTTTGTGGCGCATTTCTGTTAAGTACTGAAGAATATGAGGTAAGCTGGGCACTGTTGTGCCCATCCCTTGAGTTTGGCTCCAGGAACAGTATCTTTTAAACTTTTCATCATAAGATTTTCTAGTGCTAGGCCTCCTTGTTTCCAGAAAAACATCTAGCACCTGCAGGGATGCTATTGGAGAGCTCAAGGGATTAGCCAGGCTGCAAGGTTCAGGGTTTGAAGCTGAGGGTGCAGAATCTGGCCCACCTGCTGGGACAGCAGGGAAGGTGTCTGAGGTGGGTGCTATGGCTCCAGCAGTAACATACTGCACAAGAGGGGGTACCAATGCTGGTGTGGCCAGTCTGGTACAATCAGTATTGTCCTTGGTTTGTCCTGTTTAATCTTTAGCAGAACCTTCAAGAGGAGAGGCAGAAGGGGGAAGGCATAAACCGACAGGCTTTCCCAGGTGAAGGACAGGGCATCCACTTTCCAACCTTGACTGTGGGGAGTCCTTGTGCAGAATTTGTCCAATTGGTAGTTCTTGGGGGAGACAAACAGGTCTATTTCTGGAGTCCCCTATTTTTTCCTCAAGAGGTTGAATATTTTTGGTTCCAGTTTCCATTTGTGTGGGTCCATGAGATTTCTGCTTAGATCGTCTGCCAGTGAATTTAGCTTGCCTGGCAGGAATTGAGCTTGGTAGCTCAAGGCTGTGTTCCACAGAGCCATGGCTAGTCTGCAGAGAGGGTACAAGTGGGTCCCCACCCTGCTTCTTTATGTACCACATAACTGTGGTGCTGTCTGTCTTTACCAATAATTGTCTTGGAAGGATGTGGTCCTTGAAGGCTGTCCGGGAATTCTGTACAACTAACATTTCTTTTCGGTTGATATGCAGGTGCATCTGACTCGGGTTCCATTTGCCCTGAATGCACTGCCCTGCCAAGTGAACCCCTCATGCATAGTCTGATGCGCCTGTTAGGGTTTGGGCAGCAGGGGGTAGATTGAAAGGGAGCCCCTTGTTGAGGTGGCAGGCCTCTGCCCACCAAAGGAACTCTGTCTTTATACAAAGAATGATAAGAATAATTGTTTCTAGGTCCTGAGAATGTTGGCACCATAGGCTTTTTAGATACCATTGTAGTTCCCTCATACGCAGTCTTGCATATGGAATTAGTAGAATGCAAGAGGCCATGAACCCCAGGGCTTGCAGAATTTTCCTTGCAGATAGCTGGGTATTTGTGGCCAGTAGTTTGAAGTAGGTTGTCAAATAAACTTGTTTTTCTGGCATGAGGAAAGCCATCTGGGAAGTTGTGTTCAAGCTTGCTCCCAAGAATACAATCTGTTGGCAGGGTACTAGGTGAGATTTCTTCTCATTTATGGTGTACCCCAGTGAGGTTAGAAGTTTCTTTGCAAATGCCAGATGTTTTAATAGCAAGTCCTGGCTTTCGGACTGAATCAGGAAATCGTCCAGGTATGGGTATATCTGAATATTTCTCTGCCTGCAAAATGCAATGGCTGGAGCTAGACACTTTGTGAATACCCTGGACGCAGTAGATAAACCAAAGGGAAGCGTGGAGCCTGCTCTGAAGCATAGGTATTTCCTGCAAGATTCCATTATTGGAATGTGCAGGTAAGCTTCCTTTAAGTCTAAGGATGCCAACTAGGCATCTTTGCCCAGCATAGGGAGCAGCTGTTGAAATGTTAGCATTTTGAATTTTGGGATTACCAAAAAGGTGTTTAGAATAGAGAGGTCCAGGATCGGACGCCAGGAGCTGTCTTTTCTAGGTACCAGGAAAAATCTTGAGTAAAAACCTTGTCCCCTTTCTTCTGCTGGGACAGGTTGAATAGCCCTGATACTTAGAAGAGAGAGAACATGCTGTTGAGCCTCTGCCCACTGATTTAGGGGTAGGCCTGGCCAACCGTTTGGGGTTGGTAATGTGTGGAAGTGAAATCTGTATCCTTGGAAAACTATTTTTAAAACCCATTTGTCCTGGGTAATGAGTTCCCAGTTTTTTGCATGCAGGGTGCGCTTTCCTCCTAAGGGTGCAAGCAGATGAGCAGGGCTTGCAAGGGTTAAGGTCAAGTCATTGTGATTTTTTTCCATAGGGGGTGTCTTACTACTTTCAGCTTTGGAAGTGGGTGCCCCCCACTGCTTAGGCCTGTGTGTAGCCTGAGACTGTAACCTAGGTGGTCTGCTGGTTCTAGGTTTGGACTGAGAAGGCATGGAAGAGACTGGAAAGGACCAATTCTTAGAAGGCCAATGCCTACTAAATCTGAGGGGCTGTACTTGCAGGAAATCTTTAACAGTTTGCATAGATTTAGCATTTTCTTCCATCTTTTTAAGGACTTTTTCTACTTTGTTGCCAAACAGGCAGTCTTGGTTTAAGGGAGCATCCAGTAATTTAGCTTTAACATGATCTGGCAAGTTTTGCTCAAGCCAAGCATGCCTTCTAAGTACAGACCCAGTGGCAGCAGTCCTGCACAATGCTTCTAAAGAGTCAAAACCACATTGCAAAGTATGTTTACCAACTTGTTCAGCACAATGCATTAAATCCTGCAATTCTTTATGTTCAGTACAGTCAGGAATCAACATAATTTTCTGTTTAAGTAATAGCATATAAAACTGGCAATTTAAGGCCCTAATGGCCAAAGTAGCAGAAGTGTATACCTTCTTACCCCATCTGTCCAAGGCCCTGGAATCTCTATCAGCGGGGGTAGGGTTTTTGGCAGCAGTAGCCTTAATGCCCTTTGGTCCTTGGGAAATGGTCTCTGGACCCACAGTAGGATTCTTGAAGAGGAACTTGGTGTTCTGTAATACCTGCCAGGTTTTCTGGGAGCTGGAAGTAAAGTGTCTGGGGCCAGGCTAGATTCCAAGAAGGCATCATCTACAATGTCCAGAAAGTACAGTTTTGTACCTACCATAAATGTAGATGTCCGATAGGTATGCATCTGCAGTCCTTACATATGGGTTGTCCTGCCTCAGGCAGCCCTTCGGTCGGCCGGATTCCAAAGTCTGGGTCCAGCGTTGGCTGATGTCACCCTTTCCCCAACATCAGAGCGCCTGGGGTATAAGAGAGTCAGCCGCCATCTTCCTCAGTGTTTCTTGCCCCAGATGCCAGGTGCCCTCTAAGGAAAGCTAAATTTGGAGAAATGCAAAATATTCCAAGTATGCACAGTAATAAAAAACAAATGCACCATAATAGATAACCCCAGCTAGCTATAAGAGGGATAAGTACCCAAGAAATACCACAGAGGGGAAAGGAGGGAGGGAAAACCTGACTGCAGATGCACACCTATCGGACATCTACATTTATGGTAGGTACAAAACTGTACTATGTCCTTCAAGGATGCATCTGCAGTCCTTACATATGGGTAGAATACCATAGCCAAGCTGGGGGTGGTAGGATCTAAGAAAATGATGGTGTAGCTAAAATGCCCTGCAGGACTGCCGTAGCAAAGCCTGCTCTGGATCTGGAATATAAGGGCAAATTGTAATGCTTGGAAAATGTATGCACGGAGCTCCATGTAGCAGCTTCTAAAATGTCCTTGGTAGCCACCCCTCTTAAAAAGGCTGTGGAGGTGGCTGTGGCTCTGGTGGAATGAGGCCTAATGTTAGCTGGCACAGCTTTCCCATGATAAGAGTAGCAGAATCGAATGCAATTTCCTATCCATTTTGAAATTGTCTGTTTGGAAATTGCTTTGCCTTGGATGCCTGCAGCATATGCTACCAACAGCTGGTCAGTTTTTCTGAAAGTCTTAGTTCTGTCCAAGTAGTAGCGTAACTGTCTGTGAATGTCCAGGGTATGCAGAAGTTTTTCTCCCTTGTTTTCTTGGATCTGGAAAGAAGGTAGGCAGGTGAATAGCTTGGTTCAATGAGACCCTGGATACCACCTTTGGCATGAATGAAGGATTGGTTCTCAAGGAGACTCTGTCCTGATGAAAAATAAGAAACGGTTGTACTGCCATGAGTGCCTGCAATTCAGATACTCTTCTTGCTGAGGTTATGGCCAGAAGGAAGGCAGTCTTCCAAGACAGGAACTGTAACTCTGAAGATGCTGCTGGTTCAAAGGGAGGTAGAGTCAACTTTTCCAACATGAAGTTAAGGTCCCATGTAGGCACTGGTGGTTTTCTTGGAGGATTGATGTTTTTAATTCCTCTTAGAAACTGCCTTAGGAGAGGATGAGAGAAGACAGGTGGATCAGTATTGTATTCTGCTGAAATTGCTGAAGCATGAATTTTTATGGAAGAGTAAGAAGGGCCATTGTGGAGCATTTCTGCCAAGTATTCCAGGATATGTGCCATGCTCATCACTGTGGCATCTAGGCCCTTTGCAGTGCTCCAAGTGTGGAATCTTTTCCATTTTGCTGAATATGCCTTTCTCGTGGAAGGTCTGCGAGCTTCCATGATGATATCCTTCACTCTCTTGGATAGCTTTTCCTGGTGAGGAGTCAAGGTATTCTCCAGGCTGTCAGCTGCAGGGTTTTCAGGCTGGAGTGCAGAGTTTTGTAATTGTGCTGTGTCAGAAGGAGTGGCCATTGTGGTAGAGGCCACGGTTTCGTGTGTGACAGGCATCGTAACAGTGGGTACCAGTGCTGCCTTGGCCAGTCCGGGGCTATTAGAATCACTTTTGGCTGTTCTGTCCTGATTTTCAGTAAGACCCTGGTCATTAGTGGAAGAGGTGGGAATGCGTACACTGTTAGAGTAGTCCAGCTGAAAGAGAGGGCGTCCACTTTCCATACTTGTGGGTGGTATGTCCTTGAACAGAATTTCTTCAGTTGATGATTGTGGTGGGAGGCAAAAAGATATATGTCCAGCTTTCCCCAAAATTGTGTTATCTGAAGGAAGATGTCCGGGTGTAGCATCCATTCATGTGGATCCATGGTATTTCTGCTTAAGCTGTCCGCCAGTATATTGTCTTTTCCTGGCACAAACTGGGCTTGCAGCTCTATATTGAGTTTTAGGGAAAGTTCCCAAAGATTCATTGCTAGTCTGCAAAGAGGGTAGGAATGGGTACCTCCTTGCTTGTTTATGTACCACATAACTGTGGTATTGTCTGTCCTTATTAGCAGGTGGCCTTGATGTAGAAAGTGCTTGAAGGCCTCGATTGCATGTATCACTGCCAGCATTTCCTTTTGGTTTATGTGCATGCACAATTCTTTCTGAGACCATAGTCCTTGGATGCATCTGTCCTCCATGTGTGCTCCCCATCCATGGTCTGAAGCGTCCGAGGTAATGGTTTGGCTGGTTACTGGTTTGCTGAAAGGCAGACCCCTGTTTGACTGGCTTGCTTGGGCCCACCACAGGAATTCCTTTTGAAGGCATGGAATGAGTGGTATCAAAGCTTCTAGGCTGTGATTGTGCTGAGACCATAAACTCCTTAGGTACCATTGTAGTTTTCTCATATGCAGCCTTGCTTGTGGAATCAGAAGAATGCACGATGCCATGTAACCCAGGGCCTGCAGGATTTTCCTTGCAGTCATCTGAGTTTATTTTGTCAGATTTTTGAAGTAATCCAGTAGTTGTCTTTGTTTTTCTTCTGTGAGAAAAGCCATTTGGGTGGTTGTATCTAGTTCCGCACCCAGAAAAGTTATTCTTTGGGATGGTACAAGTCTTGAATGTTGACTGTGTATCCCAAGGCCTGCAGAAGGCAGATGGCATAATTCAAATGTTTTTCCAAAGTTTGTTGGCTGTCCGCTTGTATAAGGCAGTCGTCCAGATACGGGTATATTTGAATCCCCTGAAGTCTGCAGTGTGCAATTACTGATGCCAGGCATTTCGTGAATACTCTGGGCGCAGTAGATAAGCCAAAGGGCAATGCTGAGAATTGATAATGCTCTGAACCTGCAAGAAATCTGAGGTGTCTTCTGCAACTTTGTCTGATAGGGACATGCAGGTATGCCTCCTTGAGGTCTAGAGTTACCAGCCAAGACCCCTTGCCCAGCATGGGAAGGAGTTGCTGTAGGGTCAGCATTTTGAATTTTGGCACAATGAGATAAGTATTGAGTGCGGACAAATCGAGAATAGGCCTCCATTGTTTTTCTTTTCTTGGGACAAGGAATAGTTTGGAATAAAATCCTTGGCCTTGTTCTGCGAGAGGAACCTTTTCTATAGCTTTCATTTGCAATAGGTTGGCAATTTGTTTTACAGCCTCTGCCCATTGATTTGGTGGCAGGTTTGGCATTCCTTTTCTTTTTGGTAATGTATGGAAATGGAACCTGTATCCTTTGTCTATTATTTGCAGTGTCCATTTGTCCCTTGTAATACTGTGCCAATTTCTTGAGAATAAAGACAATTTTCCACCCAAAGGTGCTTCTAATTGAGCCCTGGTTGGCGGGATCAAGGTGAAGTCATTGAGTCTGTCCTTGTGCAGCAGTTGTTGGTCCTGCACTACCTCGCTGGTTAGGAGGCTGCCATTGACGTCCTCTGTAGGTGCCTCTAGCTTGCCCTCTACCTCTAGCACGCTTGTTCTTGCCTCTTTGATATCTCTCTTCCGGAAAGGACCAATTCTTAGAAGGCCAATTTCTGCTGAATCTTGGTGGTTGTACCTGGAGGAAATCTTTGACTGTTTGTACAGATTTAGCCTTTTCCTCAAATTTCTTTAAGACCTCCTGAGCAGTGGAGCCAAATAACTTTTGCTTTTCTAGTGGAGCATCCAGAAGCTTAGCCTTAACATGATCTGGCAGAGATTGTTCCTTCAGCCATGCATGTCTACGTATGACTGCACCTGTCATTGCTGACCTACATGAAGATTCCAATGCATCATAACCACACTGCAAGAAATGGTTGCTAACCTGTTGTGAATTATATACCCGATCCTGAAGTGACTTACGGTCTAGGGTATCAGGAGAAGACAGCTTTTTCTGCAATTCATCCAACAAATACTCTTGGTACTGTATCATATGAAATTGACAATTTAAAGCCCTCATAGACAGAGTGGAAGAAGTATACACTTTTTTACCCCATCTCTCTAAAGCCCTGGACTCCCTTTCAGAGGGGAGTGGATTTTTAATAGTGGCAACTGCAACCCCTTTAGGACCCTGGGAAATAGTTTCTGGGTCAGCAGAGTGGGCCTTGTAAAGGAAATGATGTGAGTCCGGGACCCTGTAGTACCTATCGGGTTTAACAGGAGCCGGAGGAAGGGTGTCAGGGGTAGTGCTAGACTCAGAATACACATCATCAATGACACTTAAAACAGGAGGAATAGCCAAAGGTCTATGCTGAGGTAAATGAAGAAAAGTCCTTAATCTCTTCCTGGAATCGGAGAATTCCTGGCCCTGCCATTGGAAATGCTCTCTCATGGAGTGAAGGGTCTCCCCAAAGGACAGCTCTTCAGGCAGGGAGGCAGAGGGAATGGATTCCTCTGCATCAGAATCCTCGTGAGGCCGTAAAGGCCTCCTCCTGGTAATCTAATAGAGTAGAGCCATCAGAGGCCTCATCAGAGGACTGAGGATCAGCGGACTCAACCCTGGGCCTTTTGTCTAGAGGAGGTTGAGAGCCCCTGTCCGGATGAGGCTGGGATCCCCTGATTAAGGAAATAAGATCCTCAGCCAAACTTAGTATCTGTGAACCTGTAGTGGATCCCTGAGAAATAGTCTTGGGAGGCAGAGTTTTTTGTTGCTTAGCAGCTTTAGCCCTAGTGAATGCTTTAATGGACATGGATGCAGGGGGCCTGGCTGCTCCACGTGCTGGGGTAGTCTTGTCTAAGGGAATGGTGTCGGTAGTTTCCTGAACACTGGTTTCCGAGGGTAAATCCATAACCGACTCAGAAGAAGCCTCCGGGGCAGAGGCTGTCGGTTGTACCGTTTCCACGGTCGGAAGTACCAAGGACTCTGTTTCAGCCAAGACAGAGACACTCGCGGTAGGCCTAGGCGTGGTTTCAGCCGAAACCACGGTCCGCGTGTGTCGGTCCTTGTCCTTCTGTTTTTTGGTTAAATGAGAAGTCTGAGTCTCCGACGGCATTTTATAAGAGAAACTAGCCCCAAAAAATTCCTCTGCAAACTCCGACCGACGCCTAAGAGTGCGTTGATTAAAGGAGGCACAGGCAGTACAGGCCGAGACGTCGTGGTCTGGGCCTAGGCAAGGGAGGTAGTAGGAATGGAAATCCTTATGAAGTATTTGTTTCCCACAAGTCAAGCAATTATTAACTTTAAGCGTTTGATCTGACATCGGCTGAGGCAAGAAAGAGTCCCCAACAGGGTACTTAGCTTTTTGAAGTCTTCGGTAACTGAATTTACAGGAGCTGGCCGACCGGCACTTGCGAACTGCTTCTGCTTCGGGCACCACGTGGCAAGAAAGACTGGGGAAGATGGCGTCGGCTGACTCTCTTATACCCCAGGCGCTCTGACGTCGGGGAAAGGGTATCAGGGTCTCCGAAAGCGCCTCATTGAGTACCGGCGAACTGGCGACTAGCTTAATGGAAGCATCATCGGCAGTTTTGAACCTATGCGGTCTGTGTCTCTGTCTTTCTCTTATGTTTTTTCAGAATATCGGTAGTCGGATGGCTTACCGAAGCCATTTCTGGATAGTTAAACAGAGTACCAAAATAATTTGCTGCGAAAATAGACCGACAAATAGTTTGGGGGTTGAATAAGGCACAAAACCGACAGCTAGAGATGTCGTGGTCGGGGCCTAAGCAAGGAATGCAGTACAAATGAAAATCTTTATGAGGTATTTGCTTTCCACAGGTAAGACGATCGTTAACTTTTACTGACATCATTTAAGAGCAAGAAAAAGGATCCCCAACGGGGTACTTAACTTTTTTCGAAGACTTCGGTTCTGAAACTCGAAAACGAAAATTTCAGGAGTCGTCTGACCGGCACTTGCAAACTGCTTCTGCTTCAGGCACCACGTGGTAAGAAAGGCTGATGTAACGCCATCGGCTGCATGTTTTATACCCCTGACGACCTGATGGCATGGAAGAAGAGGCAGCATCCGACGCAGGAATCCAAGACTTTGACATTCAGGCCGGCTGAGGGCTACCTGCAGGCAGATAACCCAAATGTAATGACTGCAACAGTGAAACACGAAGAACATCTGGGTTGGACTGTGCGGCTAGGTTTACAAAGGCCTTAGAGGTCATAGCACAGTCTATACTTAAGAACTTGTGTACAGGTTGGTTTTATAAGGTGCAGAAAGCACCAGAGATCAAATTGCCAACATTCACTGGATAATAGATAAAATGAACAAATTCAAAAAATATTTTCTTCTGGTTTAGTGCTACAGAACCAAGCAGACAGATTTATTTTTAACATACCTTCGTGCTGCAGTTATGATAAGGTAACCAAGATCCACTTCAAGTGCATTCTTGCACGCCCCAAACATGATCGTATGTAAATTTCTGAAACCTCCTAAAATACAAAAGAAATTCAAAAATTACTCATATTTTCTGGCTTAGTAACCATTAACATGGTCATATTTTGTAATTCTTTATAAACGAAAAAAAGAGATATGTACTTACCATAACAATGCATCTCTGCTGTCTGTTTACATCCTTCCTTAACCCCTGGGTTTCAGATCCAACTTCTGAGACTTTGGATCCATAGCACAAGCTCTTCCCCTTACTCATAATCCTCTTCCAAGCCCCAGATTGCCTCAGATCAAGTTTGCCCCTTAATATCAGTATACGGGAAAGAAAACAGACTCACAAAAGTTAAAACAAAACTGTAAAAGCATGATAGTAACGGTATCTAGAGCTCAAAGAGGGAAAAAAACAAGTGGATATACCTCTAGGTCATACCAGGAAGCCACAGTAGTATCTTATAACAAAGGAAATGTGAAAGGAGAGAGGATAGGTCAAGGAAGGATGAAAGCAGACAACTCAAATGCATCTTTATTGCAAGCACATCCACTTTTGTATCTGATGTTATCTTTTTCATTCATTCCTCAACCACTGGGAGGGAGTACCCAAGCTAGTAAAATCCTAGGGTGGTTTCATAGAAGGATAATCCAGAGTACTTCACAGCCAAACGATGCCCTGATCCTAAAAAGGATATCCAATTTGTAATGAGCTGTGAAGGTATGAGCACTGGATCAGGTAGCAGCAGTACAAATATCTGGATGATAGGAAGACAGAAGAAATGGATACTGATATTGTAGAATGAGCTTGTAGTGGTCTTGCCAATGACAAACCTTTTTGTTTATAAAGATAAGAATTACAATCAGTGAGCCACCACTCTAATGTGACCTTTGACACAGACTTACCCTATTCAGCTACTGGAAAATGAAATAAATAACTTATCAGATTTCCTGAAAGTTTTTTTCTATGGAGATAAAATCTCAGTTGTCTGTGCACACTCAATAAATGAAGCATATATTCTTCTTTATTGGAAAATTTTGGAAAGAAAACTGGTAAATTTATGAATTGGTTAAGGGCAAATTCAGAAGGCACTCTCGGTAGAAAAGAAGTATTGGTGTGAAGAGAAAGCCTATCTTTATGAAGCATAATATAAGGTGGCTCGCAAGAAAAAGCCTGGTGTTCAGATACTCATATAGCTGATATTAAAAACAACTAGAAAAATGGTTTTCCAAGACAAAAAGTTTAAATCACCATTTGCTGCTAGTTCAAACAGAGACTAAGTTAAAGCCTGTAAAAAAATAGTCTAGTTCCAGGGAGGGGTGGATCCTTAAAAGGTGATCTGAGTAAAAAGGTACCATTGAGGAAGGCTTTGCCATAAGGGATGCTAATGACAAATTATCTTGACCCTACATAACTGGAGATTGCAGCCAGCTGTACCTTGATTTTGGACTAACTTGTACCATTATGGAAAATGAAGGCCAGTATATCTAATGCTGCTGGAATGGGTGCCAAAAGGGGTCTAGGTGTCTCTCATGCACCCAAATAAAAAAACTTTTCCATTTGCTCTTGTATATCTTCCTAGTAGAATCCTTTTGGAAAGATGTAATGATACTCATAACTTGGGAAGAAAGCCTGAACCATCTAGCCATCACTGGAAGTGGAGAAAACATATGGTAAACTTGAGGGCTTGTATGTCTGGCTGAGATTTGGAGAAGGATCGAGAACCCACAGAGGGTATACCAGATGAAGCCAAAGGAAGGGGAACCACACCTGGCGAGGCCAGAATGGAGCAATAAGGATCACTCTGCTCTTCTGTTTACATGCTTTCTGTAACTATTTTGATATTAGAGGAGTAGGAGGGTAAGATTTAAGGAGACCAGAAGGTTAGCTGAGAATCAAAGCATCTCTCAGTGACCCCCCCTCAGAAGGGATTAGAGCAACATACCTGTCACATTTAAAATTGTGGGCAGAGGTGATGAAAAACCTGTTCCACCACTGATGGACTGAGAGAACACTCATGAGGCAGAAGAATAGATCCGCTCCGTCTGTTTGCTAAAATCTTGGACTCGCCCAGGAAGTGCACTGCCAAAAGAAAGCAGTCTGAAGAGATCGCTCATTGCCACACTCACTGCCTCCTGACATAATGAATAAGCTCGGGTTCCTCCCTGTTTGTTGACATACCAGACCACCGGCATGTTGTGTCTGTCTGTATGGCAATTGTCCTTTGAGGGAAGCTGTCTTGAAATGCCTGCAACTCTAGGAGAACTGCCTTCATTTCTAGGACACTGATGTGAAGGTTGGCCTCTAAGTGGGACCACATGCCTTAGACTGTCTCATGTAATGCCCCACCCCAGCTGGGAAGCATCTGTGGTCACCCTGGCCTTGGGCAAAGGTAGGTCAAAGGGGTAGCCCTGAGAGACATCTAGTGTATGAATCCAGCATGAGACATGCCATTTGCAAATCTTTGTTACTCGAATTGGCAAGGTCATGGGATATTATTTCAGGGCCCACTGTAGTACTCTCATATAGAATCTAGCTAGAATCAGAAGAGTTATGGAGGCTGCCATTAGACCAAGATGCTGAAAGACCAACCTCACTGCTGGTGACTGAAGAAACAAAACAAGTGTGGCCTGACATTGTAACTTGGCTAGTCTGGATTGAGGGAGTCGTTCCACGTGAGAAACTATATCCAGATGAGCGACTATGAACTCCATCATTTGAAAGGGAGACAGATGAGATTTGTTGTAGCTGACTGTGATGCGCAGGTAAAGACATAACTGCAACAGGCAGTCCCTGGTATGTATCAGCAGATGCCTGGTGGCAGCCATGAGGAGCCAGTCATTGAGATAAGAAAAGACCTGGAATCCCAGCAATCTCAGGTGAGCTGCAACCACTGCCAAACTCTTAGTGAATACCCTGAGGACTGCAGTGGAACCAAAGGGCAGGGCTCTGAACTTATAATGACTGGCTCACAGCAGGAAGCGAAGGTATCTCCTGGATTATCTATGTTTACGTGATAGTATGCATCTGGAAGATCTATGGGGAATATCAAATCGCCCTTCTTCAAAAGAGGGAGTATGGGCTGAAATGTAACCATTCAGAACTTTGAGTGTTTGACAAATTGGTTCCAATGGCTTAGGTACAATACTGGCCTGAAGTGTTCAGTTTTCTTTGGCACCAAAAAGATACTTGGTTAAGTTATGAACCATTGCTGGTCTGGTGTGAATTCTTGGATGACTCTTCAAGAGCATATTTCTAATTCTAACACTGCCTCTTTTCTCTGATGGGGTGGTATGCTGAGAATTTGTATTGACAGAGTAGGTGGAAGAAGGAAAAAGAGAATGTAATAATAACCCCTGGTAATTATTTTCTGCACCCAGACATCTTTGGTGATGGACATTTAGGCCTGCGAGTGCAGAGATAAGCTCCCCCTAACTGTCTGCAGAGTGAAGCAAATGGGCAACCATTCAGGGGTGCTGGAAAGGCTTCTCAGAAAATAGACCTCTGAAGCCTTGGTTTTGCAATTCCCTCTGCCACACAGGTGACATATGCCATTAGAGTTCCCCCCTCTGCCACAGGGGATCTGCCACAGGGGATATGTCTCCATAGGAATCCTCAGAAAACCTTTGTGATTTTCAGAACTACATCTTCCTGCCCCTTTTCTGGTTTCTTGAAAAGGTCCTTTGAGGGGTATATAAATGTATCCCTATGGCAGATAGGGTTTTCCCATCCCACTCACTCCTAGAGAAAGTCTCTAACTTTGAGTCCAAATAAGGTAGATCCATCGAGTGGTTCACTGATTAAAAAAGTCTTGTAGGGGTCTATAAAGTTGCAGAGGTACATCCAGACATGTCTCCTAATGGTAATGCTTGAACCCATCACTCCTGAAACACTTTCCATTGCATGTGAAATCAGAAGCATAGAGGCATTTGACAGGGACTGAAGGGTAGACAGTTGCAAAGACACTGCATTTTTGTCCTTCACCAATATGGACCCCGAGACAGATTTGTTAAGCTCTTTTGTTAAATCCTTCTGAAACCTTGTGAAATGTGCCATGTAATTCAACGACGACAGACCAAAGGTTGCTGAAGAAAAAAATCACTTTCTGAATCTGTCCAGTGCCCTAGAGCCTGTTAATGGGGTGAACACGAGGACTTTCTTTGGTAAATTCCTTTTTGGTGGCTGCAAAAACCACCATGGCATCAATTGTAGAACCCATTCTCCAATGGACACGGCCTTTGGGTGCAACTAGGTACTTGTTTGGCTTTTTAGTAATAGATTCTGTGGTACCCAGATCCTTCCAAGCCTGATGGGAATTGAGTTCCATTATTTCATCCACCAGGGGAACCACCCAGGATGCAGCTGAGCAAGTTCCAATGGCCTAAAGAAACACAGACTCCTCCTGGGAAGGGGCTTCAGAAGACCAACCACCCCAAAAATGTAGAATGTAGCCTTGACAAACTTTGCTCCTGGGAAAACGGAGGTTATCTATGGGAAGGAGACAGAGTAAAGTGTTTGATCCAAAGAAGTGGACTGAACCAGTTGTGGATGGCAGAGCCGAAGTTGTCAGCGCGTGAGGTGAGCAGTTGGGGGAATGCTTTCTCGATTCCTTTGGGTTTTCCTTTGACTTACCTCTTTTCTTCCCAGAAATGTCTCCAGTAGTTTCTTCATGGAGGGGGAAGCTCCACACACTAAAGAAGACAAAGAAGGTGGTAACCCACTGAGTACTAACTTGTTCCTGTGCTCAACCAAAGTTCTGTGGTTGAAGCCAGAACAAATCTCGCACTCAATATCAAGATATGTGGTCCAAGACAAAATACACATTCTAACTGGGCATCAGAGTTAGGTATCTTATGCTCACAAGAAGAGCACTTTTTAAAACCCATGGGCTTATCAGACAATCACAGCAAGGTAGTCCATTCCTAAAGGCAAAAGTTAGAAACAACAGCAAAATAATTCCAAAGAAGAAAAATAGCACAAGACAAGTTTACCAGCAGTGGTAAACAGGTACTCCCAAAGTCTGGGAAAGAAAATACCAACAATGGTACAGAGATTACTAGTAGAAGTAAAGGGGGAAAAAAAGGTGCAAGCCCTACAGTACAAAAATACAGCACTAAAAATTATGAGAAATGTAGACATATCGTGTTTTTTTTTTTTAAACCAGGGGAGGTGAAAGTAAAAAGTTAGCAGTAGTAGTAAAGACCCTGGCAATAGGAGGTATGCCAAAAACGTTTGAGCCAAGTTACCCACGTCTGTCTGGTCAGAGGAAGCAGCAAACGACATCTAAGGTAATCTGCGGCTTGGAAGAAGATTATGGGTGATGGAAGGAGCTTGAGCTATGGATCCAAAGTCTGAAAAGTGCCCAAAGTTGGATCTGAGATTGGATCCGAATCTCGATGGTTGAGGCAAAGATGAGAAAGACAACATCAGATCATCTGTCCTTCCCCATCAATACAGACAACATCTTAAAATTTACCAAAACCGTAATGAATATGTTAACTATAAATATAACTGGCACTCTTTAAGTGATAACATTTCATGAGATGATCATGACCTAAGCAGTTAAAAGTAACAAAAAAAAGTTAAAAAAATAACAGGGAAAACTGAAAACACTGAACATTTCAAGGGATTTATCACTGGACATCTCAGGCAAGTCATCAAATTATCTGCAGCACAAAACTTAATGTCTCATATTAGACAAAATAGTTCATACCGAAATTTCACATAATATTATAGTGTAAATTTGATGATGTAACATGAATTAAATTTGCAACAAAAAGCTCAGACATTCAGCTAGTATAAATTAAACATGCCAGGCACCACAGGGTCAATCAGAGTTTATCTGAAGACTGAGAATAAAGACATCTATAAAACTGTAGCTCAGTACATTTCTTTTTATACATTTTGACTTGCATACCACAACCTTTCTATTTTGCATACAGCTAGTAATAAAATTTCACGAGTGTAATTTCTTACAAAAAGCTGTGATATTCTTTTTAGGGACATTTATAAATGTTTTTTCAAAGTCTCACTGCAACTCAGCAGCTTCATTTGTTTACACTATTCTAACAGAAATAAATTTAATAAATGTTAATTTTATGCACATCAGTTTATATATCATGTACAGGGTAGTTATTAAATGTATGGGAACAATACCAGATAAGTGATCATAGCTGCTGTAAAATACCTAACCATATAGTTTAGATGGAGCATTTGAACTTGCAGTTGTTTCATAGATTCATAGGTAGGTACTAAGCTATCGGCCCTAGGGCCTACATATAAGCCTAGCCAAAAAGGTACCCTGGATTTCGCCACCCAAGAAAATTATTTTCCTGTGCCCTTGTCGAGCAGAGCCACAGAGGTGATACCCGGGGTGAATTTCCTATTTCCCATCCAATCATCAAGATTTTTCTTGAAGAGTGCTAATGAGGAGCTTTGTTTGATATAGATAGGTAGTTTGTTCCAGAGTATGGGAAGTCTCTGGGAAAGGAATCTATCCCTCCAGCATGTTCTGTTTATTGTGGTGACAAGGTTTAGGTCCCTAGAGCTTGTAGCTCGGAGGGATTGAGATTTCTTTACGTGGAGCATTTCCAATAGCTCTGGGTTTGACATAGCTTTGTATGTTAGGCAGAGATCGCCTTGAGTAGGCAATATGCGACGGAGTAAAGCTGGAGTTTTTTGAGACGGTCTGCATAGGGCATCTACTTGAGGCCGGTAATCCTCTTTGTGAGGTATTTCTGCAGCCTTTCCAGTTGTTGTAGATGTCTTGTGAGGTACATACCAAAAGAGGCTTTGTACTCTATAATGGGTCTAATGAGTGATGAGTAGAGGGGAACAATGACCTCTTTTTTCCTGGATGAGAAACCTTTTGTGATGAGGTGTGCCATGTAGAAGGATTTCCTGACTACTGTGGAGATATGATTATCAAAGGAGAGACTACTGCCCACCTGTGTCCCAAGGTCTCATCACACTTTCGTGTTAAGTAGACTGCCACCTATGTGGTAGCTTATGGGTACAGAGTTTTTACCAAAGGGGATGACAATGCACTTTTTGGCATTGAGCTTGAGGCCATGCCTCTGACACCAGGCATCTGTCTCAGTGAGGCCCTTCTGTAGGATGTCCACATCATTTGGGGACTCGACTATGGCTCCTAGTTTGCAGTCATCTGCAAACTTCTTTAGCCAGAGGCCTTCTGTGTTAGCCTGTAATTCAGAGAAGTAGATACCAAACAGGAGAAGTCCTAGGACTGAACCCTGTGGTACTCCACTTGTCACTGGTTTGAAGTCAGATTTGGAGTCCACAACTTTTACAGTGTGGATTCGGTCAGTGAGCCACTTGGTAACCCATCTTGTAACGTAGGGATTTATACCTAGTTTAGTGAGTTTAGCTATAATTCCGGAATGGGGGATGGTGTCAAAAGCCTTGGCGAGGTCAAGATAGGCTGTGTGAACCACCTTAGCCTCGTCTATGGCTTTGGTGACTGCCTCAAAGAAGTCAATCAGGTTCAGAAGGCATGATCTGCCTTTCACAAACCTGAACTGGGTGTGCTCCAGAGTTTGGAGGTTACCAATGTCTTTGTTTATGAGTTCCACTATGACACATTCCATGGCCTTGCAGACAAGGCTCGTTAGGCTAAAAGGGCGATAGTTCCCAGGATCAGTGGTGGCTCCCCCTTTGTGAAGTGGGATAACTGTTGCCGTGCACCATTCAGTGGGCACAATGCCTGACATGAGACTATGGTTGAACATGGTGCTTAAGTGGGGAGCCAGTTCATTCTGAAGTTCGTGTAAAATGCAGCCTGGGATGTTGTCTGGTCCCATGGATGCTGTGTTTTTGGTTTTAGAGAATGCAGCTTTTACCTGCATAGATGTGATTACAGGGACTCTGCATTCTTCCTGTATAGATATGGGCCCTTTAGGGGGTGAGAGGGGGGTAAAGTTAGCAATGAACCTATATGCCAGGATGTTAGCAATATCAGCTGGTTCTGTAATTTTCGTGCCATTGTGCTGTAACTCAGAGCAGATCTGAGTGTTGCCATTGAGATTCTTGACATAGCCATGGAATGCTTTGGGGTTTCCCTTAGAATCAGTGGCGATTTTGTTTTCGTAGCTAGCTTTGGAGGATCTTATAAGGGATCTCAGCTTCTTACTGAGGTTGACCAGGCTGCTCCTCCACTCATGGGATTTTAATCTCTTTTGCAACAGTTTCTTCCTTCTGTTGTAGAGTTTGTTTATGGCAGGGTCCACCAGATTGGCTTCCTTTTTTTGGAGGATAGCGTCATGGTTCTGTTTGGAATAGGACAATCCATGCACTCGTGTAAGTGCTTATAGAGTGCATTTGTGTAGGATTCAGCAGTCATAACTGTATTTTCCATCTGCATGGGTGTCATGAAGTTCGCCACTTCTGTCTTAAGAAGCATGAAGTTGGCTTTGGAGAAATATTTTTACCGTGGTTTCCTTAATGGTTGGTGGGGGGTGGGATGCGGCTATGTAGAGTGATTAGCTTATGGTCAGATCTGACCAACGAGGAGTTGATTTCAGATGTGGAACACCGGTCACTCATGTTGGTAATGACTAGGTCTAGAATATTGTTGCCCCTGGTGGGGGTGTGGATAAGCTGATCCAGGGCATTGGAATTTATGAATTCCAGAAAGCGTTGAGTGAAGGAGTTGGTACATGAGTAGTTTCCCCAGTTAATGGTGGGGTAGTTGAAATCTCCCATTATTAGGGTGTTTGGTTGAACCCTAATATTTTCCAGTATATCAAGAAAAGAGGAGTGAGAATCCTGAGGCATGGTGGGGGATCTGTAGCAAGCTACAATCTGGACTGCAGTTTTGCCCAGAGTTAGTTGCACTTGGATAACCTCGGATGCACTATGCTGTGCAACTAGCCTGGAGGTGTGGATATCCTTAATGAATATGGACACACCTCTGCCTTTGGTGTTCTGGTCCAGGTTAGATAGCCTAAAAGTGTGGTATGAGTTATAGCCTGGTAATGCAGGGGTACTCTCTAGAGCCTTGAACCAGTCTCAGTCACTGCACAGATATCAATGTTCTCCATTTTAAGGAGTGCCTCGAGTGAGTGCATTTTGAGATTTAGACTTCTAGCACTGAGTAGCATTACACTCAGTTTTTGCATGCATTTAATGAATATGGACACGCTTCCACCTTTAGTGTTTCAGTCCAGGTTAGGTGGCCGAATGGTGTGATGCAGGGGTGCTCTCTGGAGCCTTGAACCAGGTCTCTATTACTGCACAGATGTCAATGTTCTCCATTTTAAAGAGTGTCTCCAGTGAATGCATTTTGAGGTTTAGACTTCTAGCACTGAGTAGCATTACCCTCAGATTTTGCTTGCTTGTACCTGTTACAGTGGTGAATTTGTCATTTGAACCTTGCCTAAAAAAGGCATTATGGGGTGGCAAGAGCCTTAGCCAGTATCCGGAATCCCAAGGGCGACAGGTGCAGGCCATCTCTGGCAAAGCATCGTGGTCTGTCAATCATGCCATCCCAGGCAGACAGATACTGGATCCCCTTAGAATGACACCAGAATCTTAGCCAACTGTTGAAGTCAATCATTTTGTCCTTGTACTGTGGTATCATTCTGGGTGATGGCAGGCTGCTACTCAGGGCTAGGGTCATACCTGCCTGGGCTACAAGAGTTTTGATTATTTTACTGTAAATATGATGCAAATAAATAAATATCCCCTTTTTATAGACGGGTTTTAAATTTATTCTTCTGAGTCTATTACACCTGCTGACAGAAGCAGACTTAAAAATTTATTAATTTGTTTGCCCTATTTATTTGTTTACTTTAATGGATCCCTAGAAGTTTATAATCTAAATGCCACTGGGTATATCATGAACATTTTGATCATATTAACCTCACAGTTTAAATACATATATGTCTCTAAAAGGATCAGCACAACTTCACCTTCACAGTGGGGGCATTCACTATCTCTCTAGTGATACTGAACATGATTTTGAAATTACTAATGTAAAAAGAATCATTATTTTATATACATGGATGTGCCACAAAGAATGAATACATTAAAGTTCAGAATAATTAGACTTTGTAACTTAGACAGACTACATTAGAAATAAACCAAGAAAACAGCCTTTCACTGTTGTATATATTGGAAACTATTTTGTTGTTGGATGAAAGAGGGGTGCAAGTATATGTCGTTTGCTGATTGTACATATTCTTATTCTTAGCATTTTTATCATATTTGTCTTGAGGGTTTACAAAAATAAGTGTAAAAACTAGGCCTAGGATTCATTAACAATTGTGTAGGTGCTGTGCTTCACCTATACAACATAAGTGTGTTAGAATGATGAGAAGCAGTGCTAATGAAATATGCATGCTGTTCATTGTGCTTACACATTTGCAAGCACCTTTTTCTGGCCAGCTATAGTGTCCGTGTACATGGGAAGGTACTTGAAACCACAGAATGTAAACAAAACATCTTGCATATATGCAGTGTTCACATAGAAGGATGAGTGGTAGCCCAGACGTATTAAGGGCAAGTACAGGGAACGAATAGAGAAGGAGGGGCAGTAAAATGGGGGGAAATGTACAATGAATTGTGTTGCAATGAATATTTAATTAGTTCAAGTTGAAAGTGTACTCATATCCTGCATGCAAATGTGACAACGGTGTATAACATCACTTTTGACATAAAACCTGCAATACTGATGCAGTGATAATTAATGTCAATGACAGTAGTACAGTTGCACACACATGCTAATAAAGGATACAAAAGGGACATAAAGTTTCAGTGTAACAAAGGGGAGTGAAAAAATGATATGCATGTTAACTAAACCCGGCCTTGAGATTAACAGTTATCAAGGACAGAAGATGCATTATGGGATGAATGCAGTTATTGCACATGAATGTATATACAAGGAAAGCACAGTTGTGTACACTTACCATAAAAGTAGATGTTCGAGTGTATTCACTGTTGCAGTCATCACACTTGGGTTATCTGCCTGCAGGTAGCCCTCAGTCGGCCCGAATACCAGAGACTTAGTACTTCTGTGTCGGATGCTGTCGCTCCAGGACTGACGTCAGGTCATCAGGGGTATAAAAACAGGCAGCCGACGCCATTCCATGTTTTTCTTGCCCCAAATGTCAAGAGTCCCCCAAATAGGGAGCTAAGTTATGGTGGGGAAAAGACCACCAGTAAAAAGTAAATACCAATAATTCCCCTGACAGTGGTGAGTAATAGCCATAGAGAGGAGAGAGAGAAACCAGGGGGCTGGAGGGAGGGAAACCAGGACTGCAACAGTGAATACACTCGAACATCTACATTTATGGTAAGTGTACACAACTGTACTATGTTCTTTGTGTTTCACTGTTGCAGTCATCACACTTGGGTGGATTCCAAAAGCTGAAGAAGGGTGGAGGCAGTCAAGAAGAGTTAGAGCTGGCTAGTATGCCTTGCAGTACTGTTGCTGCAAAACCTGCACTGGATTTGGAAAAGATAGGCAGGTGGTAATGCTTGGTGAAGGTGTGTACAGAACTCCAGGTAGCAGCTTCCAGGAAGTCCCTGGTAGGGACTCCCCTGAGAAATGCTGTAGAGGTAGACGCTGCCCTAGTGGAATGTGTTATGACCCCCTGGGGGGGTAGGCTTCCCATGGTGCTTGTAGCACAAATGGATGCAGTGTGTTATCCATTTGGAAACTTATTGTTTTGAAATGGCCTTGACCTCTGCCCCTGTTGTAACTGGTCAGATTTTCTGAAGGGCTTGGTCCTATCAAGGTAGAATCTGAGCTGTCTGTGCACCTCCAAGGAGTGCGGGATCCCTTTCCCTTTATTTTGGGGATTAGGGAAGAAAGTAGGCAAATGGATGAATTGGTTGAGAGCCACACTGGACACCACTTTAGGCATAAAGGAAGAGTTAGTCCTTAGGGAAACCCTGTCAGCATGGAAAATAATGAAGGGCTCCACAGCCATGAGTGCTTGTAGCTCAGACACTCTTCTAGCTGAAGTGATGACCAGAAGCAGGGCTGTTTTCCAAGAGAGGAATTTTAACTCTGCTGATGCTGCAGGTTCAAAAGGGGGAAGCATGAGCTTTTCCAGTACAAAGTTAAGGTTCCAAGTAGGGGTGGGTGCTTTCCTTGGCAGCCTTAAGTTGTTTGCCCCTCTCAGGAATTGTCTGATAAGAGGGTGTGAGAAGAAAGGTGGCTCAGTGTTGAAATGAGCCAAAATGGCTGAGGCATGTATCTTAATGGAGGAGAAGGACAGGCCTTTGTGGAGTAGATCTGCTAAGTAATCCAGAATTAGAGGCACAGAGGTCATTGTTGTGTCCTCTCCTTTAGACTGAATCCAGGAGCAGAACCTTTTCCACTTATCAGCATACGATTTTCTTGTACTGGGTCTTCTGGCCTCGAGAATGACGTCCAGCACCTGCTTGCTTAGGGTTGCAGGGGGAGAATTCAAGGAATAAGCCAGGCTGCAAGATTTAGGGTTTGCAATTGCGGATGCAAAAATCTGTCCCTCCTGCTGTGAGAGCAGGGATGGGTTCTGGTATAGGTGCCAGGGTGGCACCGGTGACAGGCTGTACAGGAGTGGGTACCAGTGCTGGAATGGCCAGTCTGGGGCAATCAGAATTGTCCTTGGTTTTTCCTGTCTTATCTTGAGTAATACTCTTGACAGAAGGGGCAGAGGGGGAAAGGCATAGATTGAGAGATTGAACCACTGAAAAGATAGGGCATCCACTTTTCCAGGCCCTGCTGTGAGGATTCCTGGTGAAGAATTTGCTGAGCTGGTGGTTGAAGGGGGAGGCAAAGAGATCCACCTCTGGGGTCCCCCATTTCTGAATCAGAAGGTTGAAGGTGCTGAGCTCCAATTGTCACTCGTGTGGGTCTAGTAGATTTCTGCTTAGGTCGTCTGCCAGTGAGCATGGTTTGCCTGGCAGGAATTGAGCTTGTAGCAGATGGACTTGCATGTCCAAGGCCGTGTTCCACAGGGCCATGACTAACTTGCAGAGTGGGTATGAGTGGGTCCTCCTTGCTTGTTTATGTACCACATAACTGTGGTGTTGTCTGTTTTTATTAACAGTTGTCCTGGAAGCAGTAGGGATCTGAAAGCTGTCAGGGCATTCTGCACAGCTAGCATTTCTTTTTGGTTGACGTGCAGATGAATTTGACTTGGGCTCCAGTGGTCCTGAATGCATTTGCCATCCATGTGTGCTCCCCAGGCATAGTCTGATGCATCTGTGGTTAGGGTCTGGGCGGCGAGCGGTTGAGTAAAGTGAAGTCACTTATTGTGGTTGCATGCTTCTGCCAACAAAGGAACTCTGTCCTTAGACAGGGTATGATAGGAATGACTGTTTACAAGTCAAGAGAATGTTGGCACCAAAGACTTTTTAAGTACCATTTAAGTTTCTTCATATGCAGTCCTTGCATATGGAATTAGCAGCATACATGAGGCCATGAACCCAAGGGCCTGCAGTATTTTTCTTGCAGAGAGCTGGGTTCTGGTGGCCATTTGTTTGAAGTAGGCTGTGAGACAGACTTGCTTTTCTGAAGTGAAGAATGCCATCTGGGATGTTGTGTTCAAGCTTGCTCCCAGGAATACAATCTTTCGACTGGGTACCAGTTTTGATTTCTTTTCATTGATGGTGTACCCCAAGGAAGGAAGAAGGTTTTTCACAAATGTCAGGTGCTGCAACAGCAATTCCTGACTGTCTGCCTGAATCAGGCAGTTATCCAAGTGCGGGTACATTTGGATATTTTTCTGCCTGCAGTATGCAACTGCTGGAGCCAGGCATTTTGTGAATACTCTGGGTGCAGTAGATAAGCCAAAGGGAAGTGCAGAGAACTGATAATGCATAGATCCTGTCCTGAAACATAGATATTCCTGCATGACTCCCTTATGGGGATGTGCAGATAGGCTTCTTTTAAGTCTAGGGTGACTAACCAAGCATCCTTGGCTAGCATAGGAAGAAGCTGTTGCAGGGTAAGCTTTATGAATTTTGGTACCACTAGGAAGGTGTTGAGGATAGAAAGATCCAGGATTGGGCACCAAGAGCCCTCTTTCCTGGGTACCAGGAAGAGTCTGGAATAGAATCCTTGACGCCTCTTTTCTAGTGGAACCGGCTGAATAGCTCTGATATTGAGCAGGGAAAGTACTTGGCTTTGAGCCTCTGCCCATTGGTTTGGAGGAAGGTTTTGAAACCCGCTTGGGGTTGGCAGTGAGTGGAAATAAAATTTGTACCCCTGGGATACAATGTTGAAGCCCCATCGGTCCTGTGCGATGGGCATCCAGTTTTTTGCATGAATAGCAAGTTTTCCTCCTAGGGGCACAAGCAATTGGGCAGGGCTGGGGAGTGGAGTAAAGAAGTAATTGTGAGTTTTTTCCGTAAGGAGGTGGCTTACCACTCCCGGTTTTAGGGGTGGGGGCACTCCATTGATTAGATCTCTGCATACCCTGAAACTGTACTCTGGGTGGTCTATTACCCCTGGGTCTGGTTTGAGAAGGTCTGGAGGGAGCTGGAAAGGACCAGTGTTTGGAAGGGCAATGCCTACTGAACCTAGGGGGTTGCACTTGTAAGAATTCTTTAACAGTGTGCATACACTTAGCTTTTTCTTCCATCTTTTTGAAAACCTCTTCTGCTTTGGTGCCAAACAAACTGTCTTTGTTTAGAGGAGCATCTAGTACCTTAGAACTGACATGGTCTGGCAAAGTCTGCTCCTTGAGCCAAGAATGTCTTCTCAGTGCACAGCCAGTCACTGCTGCCCGACAAGATGCTTCTAGGGCGTCAAAGCCACACTGCAAAGTATGCTTGCTGACTTGGCTTGCAGAGTGCATAAGCTCCTGCAAATCTTTATTTTCTGCACAGTCTGTAAAGGTTGCCACTTTTTGTTTAATAAGTTCCATAATATGCTGCTGGTACTTCAGCATGTGAAACTGGCAATTCAATGTCCTAATAGCCAGAGTTGCAGAGGTATATACCTTTTTACCCCATCTGTCCAAGGCCCTGGAATCCCTGTTCAAAGGGGTGGGATTCTTGGCTAAAGTTGCCTTGATACCTTTAGGCTGCTGGGAAATGATCTCTGGGTCAGCAGTAAGATTCTTGAAAAGAAATTTGTGAGTGTCAGGTACTCTATAGTACCTGTCTGGTTTCCTAGGGGCAGAACGTAAAGTGTCAGGAGTAAGACTGGATTCCATAAAAACATCAACAACAACATCCAGGACAGGGGGGATTGCTAAAGGCCTGTGCTGAGGCAACTCTAGGAATTCTCTGAGTCTCTTTTTGGACTGAGGATAGTCTTGGCATTCCCAGTGGAAATGCTCTCTTAAGGTATGCAATGTTTCACCAAAAGAAAAATCCTCTGGAGGGGAGGCAGAGGGAATGGATTCTTCTGCAACAGAATCCTCATAAGCAGATAAGGTCATGTCGTCATAATCAGAAACCTCACAGCCATCGGACTCCTGGTGTGTAGAAGCTGTAGGGGACTGGTCTCTTTTCCTCTTAGCAGGGGAAGGCTGACTTCCCCTAATCAGCATAATGAGGTCTTCAGCCATTCTGAGCATTTGTTTTTGTGGTATGGGAGCAGGTGCATGCCCTTTGGTTGCCAGTTTTCTAGGCATAGTGCGTACTCTGGGCCTAAGAAACTCAGTAGTTTTAGATAAAAAGAAGTTGTCAGTTTGAGTCGAACATTGGTTGAGCAAAGAACTGCCTCAGAAGCCGGTGCCTGCACAGCGGCTCTGGACCCATCCAAGTTAGAGACATCCGCAGGTTCCATATTCGGAGAAGAGTATCATGGCATACCGGACTCCAAATGGGTCTCAGTAGAGGCCTGCGAATCCAATGAAGCAAGCATCAGGGGCTGTGAAAGCGCCTCACTGAGTGCCGGTGGACTGGCGACTAGCTTAACAGAAACGTCATCGGCAGCTTTGGACCTATGCGGTCTGTCTCTGTCTTTACCCTTACGTTTTTTCAGCAAATCAGTAGTCGGATGACTTACCAAAACCATTTCGGAATACGGAGATCGAGAGCGAAAGAATTCAGTGACAAAGCAAGCCCGACAACGAATGGTTCGGGCGTTAAAAAAAGCACAAAACTGACAGCGAGGTACGTCGTGGTCTGGGCCTAAACAGGTGACGCAGTAAGAATGAAAATCTCTGTGAGGTATTTGCTTTCCACAGGCAAGACAATTGTTAACTTTTTCTGACACTGGTTAGAGCAAGAAAAAAGGATCCCCAGCGGGGTACTTAGCTTTAGAAGACTTCAGGATTATTAAATTCATAAATGAAAATTCATGTAGCGGCCGACCGGCACTTGCAAACTGTTTCTGCTTCAGACTCCTCGGCAATAAAGACTGATGTAATGGCGTCAGCTGCCTGTTTTTATACCCCTGACAACCTGACGTCAGTCCTGGAGCGA
The DNA here is from genome assembly GCF_019279795.1 of Protopterus annectens. Classification (NCBI taxonomy): domain Eukaryota; kingdom Metazoa; phylum Chordata; order Ceratodontiformes; family Protopteridae; genus Protopterus; species Protopterus annectens. The sequence goes on from NC_056733.1 coordinate 1,599,777,235, forward strand.
AATAATCTGATGCAGAAATACTAAGTCTCTGGTATTCGGGCTGACTGAGGGCTACTTGCAGGCAGACAACTCAAGTGTGATGACTGCAACAGCGAAACACGAAGAATATCTTAGCAGTATTATCAGCTTGCATACATATATTCTCAACCTCAGCATGTATACACAAGAAAAAAAGGACCACACATAGCCAAAATGTCAGGTAAATCAGAACTGGGCATGTTTTTGCTAAGAAATTACACTGGCACCAATACAAAAAGGGTTCATCAACTAAAATCATGCAGTACACAAGAAAGTGTTGTATAGTTATGTAAATGCTAAATATAAATCTAATAAAAAACATATGTAAGTGGCAAATGACAAGACAGAACAGATGGCTTGTCAGGAGTCTGGTTTTGCCACTGGTGTTTTGCAAACATGTCATACCTAGTATTACTGGTCATGTTCACATGGAATTGCAGGGAACAGTAACATAACAGCAGCAACGCAATAGAAAGTGTTGTAACAGATGACAAATTACAGTTTCTGATAGTCTGTCAGCATGCCATACAGTAAGAAATATTTATGGAATTACCCATCTGCCATTAAGCTGGTCAATGTGATGAAAACAACTGCAGCATTAAAGACATGTCCGGAGAAGTCATGTAATACAGAGTATAATTATCTTGTGAATATGTAATGCACACGAGCAATGAATGACATAATAAACATCTGCATCGTGTCATTTTTTAACACATGCCAGAACAGATATCAGAGAGATGCACAGCATTCATGGTCACCATAGAAATACATGTTACCGGTCATGTCATAAAAAAACACCCTTAAAGGGCTTACAGCATTTTCCTACCATATAAGGTGTACAGATTACCTATCTCATAAGATAACACCTGAAAAAGGCAGCCCTTTTGAGTGCATCATAAATACTGTTTGTGGGTAAGCCACTGATCTCTGACACTTTTGTCTGGTTGACAGATGTTACCAGATTCAAACCCTTGCCTAATACACAGGTCTGTTTTCAGACCTCTGTATTGAATGCATGTACTGCATCAGATAGCAATGGAGACTGTCACAAACAACGAAACTGAATGTGTGTGTTAAGACAAGAGGTATGAAAATAATATGAACTATTGGATTTATTGACAATGGTGGAAAGGAGCTACACATATTACTGTCCACACAACAGTGAGCATTACAGTATCACTGCTTCTCTGACAAGAAAGCTGTTTCTATCATGCAGGACACATACCGTCTCAGAAGTGAATCACTTGACTGCTTCTTTGACAAGGAAGCCGTTTTCATCATGTAGGATACACACTGTCCCAGAACTGAACCACAGTCTATCTGTGTAGTTATGCTACACAAGCCAATGCTCAATACACATGCCACACGACCACTCACAGCAAGGCATGCCCCAAATAAACATTTCACTGCCATGCAATCACAGCCTTTGATGACTTACTAAGGTGTTTATGTAACATCAGTATATTCATATAATGATGGCCCAGTCAGGAATTGAATAGCAAGCCATCTGACTCCACTGACTAATGACATATGGATTTACCACAAGCTCCACAACAGACATCTTAGTGACAATCCACCTGTGCTAACTTATTACATCAGATGCATGTGTGGTAAACAACACCTGAGAAGAAAAGGATGGTGCAGGACTCTCACACTGAAAATGGACACATTATAAATGTGGTGGATGCATTCATGCATAACAATATAATATACAACAATGCTGCCAGGCATTGAATGTGGATGTTTAAGACATGAGTATCTGACAACAGACAATACATATTTTAAAGACGGAATGCACCACAGTAGAAATGTCATTGCAGTTGAAAGATATGCCATTATGGGAAGGCATTACATCATGTTATTGCTACAAGGGATTTGCATGCCTGTAATTGCTGTAGTAAGTCAACGGCAGACAGAATGTTCTCTCATTCACTTGTGTCAGCAGATAACACTTTCTACACATGCTATAAAAGGAAAATATAATCGGTTCCTACTGTATGATCAACAACGCATTCTTTTGAATGCGTCTTGATCGAACGTGAAAGCACAAAACGGCATATAAGCAAATTCTTTCCCTGGGAAAGAAATCGCTTGTCCGCCTTCATTATTTTGCTGTTTTCATCACTGTACTGCAATCTCGTAGTTGGTATATTTAAGTAGGAGGGTGTGGGGTAAGGGCTTCCACTTTATGTAATGTTTTTAAGTTGTTTTTTTTTTATTTTTTGGAACAGCAATTTTTTTCAGCTTTCACTTACATAGGGTCGATAAATCAGCGTTCGTTTTTTTAAACATTCCCTGATTTAATACAGACCCATATAATCACATGTAATCATTACTCTGAATAAAAGCATCATTGTAAGAAAAACTGTCACAGCTTTTAGTAAGAGAGATCAACATCTGTACGTGTACAAAGCAAATGTGCTTGACAACAGTGTTAGTGACATGTACAGTCACAGTAACATTGACACAATGTAGTCTGAGTACTAATGGATGGATATGAAATAACTACCCAAGATCACATTAAGTGCCTGAATCTCAAGCACCACACAACCATGTTGAGGTACAGCTGAGACAGTGCACAGTTAAATGGATGACAGCACCACTGTTTATTAGCTGGATGTTTAGGCTCAAAAGTGTTCAAAGTGCACAATAACACTTTACGGATAAACATCATATATGCCTTTGAAGAACAGCCTATACAGTATAAGGGTGAAAAGACACACCGATAGCTGGTGGTAAATATCTTACCTATGTTGTTACACAATGCACAGTATCAAAGTCATGCAACACAGGAGAATTTGCACTCCAAATATGGGAGACTGCAGGTAAGTTAGCAGTATACAATCACTGTGGCCAAAAAGTTATTTTCCCTGTGAATGCTAGGATTTGCTAGTATCACAGAGTGGCACAGTAATTCAATCACATAATTAGAAGTATAATAAAGGTGGTTGTGAGGTGGCCAATGGTATATGATATTCATCACTTTCACACTACTGAAGAGGTGATGGAATTGAACCACATTATCAGCAGCCAGCACCACAGGAGAATAATGAGTAAAACTAAAACATACAGCATGCAGGAAGGGATGACATCAGCAGTGTATTGCCAAGTAAATGCAACTGGTAACATTACTTTTATAGCTACCAGGAGATGTAAAAGTTACCACTGCAAATGTGTGTAAAACAATCATGATTTAATTGGCAGTCACACTTGTAGAAGTTAAGCACTACTGTATTTGAACATCCTACCTATCTAGTTACACATTCTAGATAATGCTGTAAGACATGCAAGCACCAGAGGAAAAGTCTAGCATTTAAACAGTGACGGCTGACTTGCAAAATAATGACCTCATCATTGTGTTGAGCCAGGGGCGCAGACAGACAACAGAATGATGTAATCATGCTCACTTATTAATGCCACACAAAAACAAAATGCCATCTGAAAAATGGAAACTTTCTCCACCCACCCAGTTAAATGTTTGCATCACTTTCCCTCTAAAAAACATTAGATGGATATTTTTACAACTCATGACACACTTATTTGAAGCATTACTTTACACATTTGTGGACAGCGTACTGGCTAAAAAAAAAACAATGTTTTCTTTAAGTAATATACAGGAAATTGTACTCAGAGTACAAAATGTATGCACAGCTACACCCTTGTGCTGCAAGAAGTTGTGGATGTGAAAGATGGGCTTTAATAGATGGTAGAGTCATCTATCAGTTTAAAACATTTATCCAGAGTACAGGCTCTCACACAGACATGTCTTCCATGTTGGGCATCAAACCTCCTACCTATAAAGTTACACAATCTAGCCAGCAGCCACAGGAGAAGACTGATTCTTAAGGGTAGAGAGTGCACTTTTGTCAGGATGACCTTCTCAATGTGTCTCATACATAATGTTTCTGTAAAAAAATGGGATAAGGGAACTGTGAGAACAGTTAAATGTATCCTTCTCAAAAGAATTTGATACAGCACCAAATGTTACACACAGTCCCCCCCCCCTCTCTCATACACACACACACAGACACGACTTACATGGCAGACACTGAACCTCCTACCTGTTTAGTTATACAATCTAGAGAACACTGTAATAGTCACAAGCACCACAGGAGAAAACTGACACTACCAATGTGAAATTACACATCTGAATATTTGTAAAATCCAGTACTTGGAAGAGATCTAAACTTTCATCACAGGTTGTGCAACACATGCATATATGTGCACAGGACAACATAGCATCACTATGACTGTCACATGTAATGACATACTGTTCTAATGAAATGTAGATACTGTCTTTACTGTACATTGTGATGGACACTGACATGTTACACAGTGGAATGACATACAAACTGACTGTTGTACACCAATGGATTATTAATAAAGCATTCCGGTGCATTCATATCAGGATGACTGCACACTTGTATTGTCTCATACTTGCACTATGTGCACTGTCAAGACAAACATGCAAGTTTTACATAGGACAGTACACTGCAGAATGACAGTGATGGATTCTGTGAGAAAGGTTTGACCAAGCTGGTAATACAGTGCAAGTGTAAACACTGTAGAGCAGACATATACTTTAGATGAATGAATGAAGTGAGTCAACATCATTCTGAAATTAAGATCACCTCTTGACAAAAGTAATATAGACATACATAGTGCAACATAAAACTGTATATATGCGATTTTCTCTTTTTTATTTGTTGCACTTTTTGCGCATAGCACTGCTAACCCGAACTGTACTGCTGAAGGTAAAGTGTTAAAACATGCATAACCATATCATGAAGTCTTGAACTTACAGTGGTAATTAGCAGTACTCTATGTTGCTCAGTACCAACTTCCATGCAGACATCCGTAAAAGACAATCTATGCAATAGGTATCAGGCACATAAATATAGCAGCAGGACAATGTGTTAATTAAAGCTATAGCCAACATTTACATGCATAACAGTCAGACAGCACATCCTGAAATATATTTTCATCCTCATTTATTTGAACATTTATAGCATGCCAGAAAAAAAACATTCATACCCGAGTATTATCTTAGCACACTACGTAGAAAGCCATAACTGTGAAAGTTACTATTTGACAGCAGATTTCAGCAAACGTGAATGCATGTATTCATCTTCATTACTCTACTGACCACTGCAATATTTACATCCAGCTCTTCATCTTCTTCAAAAATACATTAAACTGACCAAACACAACTTAACACAACAATGCAGACAAAGGCAATCAAATTCCAAGATATTACTATAAGCTGTGTACTTCCATTTAGCCTTAGCTGCATTTGCTGCCCAGTGCCAGACATTGCACAAATGCAGAGGTGGAAGATTAATGACAGAGAGGGGAGAAGATATATCAACAGTGTGACATGGAGGCAGGGACAAAGTAGATTATGACAGAAGGACAATGGTGGCTCACAACAAGATGTAGCCAATAAACATGTATAACAGTGTACCAATAACACTTAGGTAATGGCTAAATTAGAACTTTGCAATAAACAAACACCTAACAGGAAAAGACTGGCTTTATAAGTCTCCCTGTTAGGGCTGTAATTTTTTTGAATATAATGTCTTACTGCACTACTCCAATGCTATGTTAAGGAAATGTTTTATATGGAGAGAAATGCAGACATTTGCAGTTAAATATATGATAGGAGTATGAAATGTCATGAAGTAATAAATTGTCACACAGCTGTAATCGAACCAATGATGCTATGCAAAAACATAAGGGTACAAACAAGGCAATTTTCTCTACATACCACATGGAAATCTCCTACTTTAATACATCCAGCAGCCTATGATCTGTTAATTTAACTGTTCCACAGAACTGCCTTTAGTCTGCCTTTCTCTGTATTCCCACAGCACAGTGGATTTAAGCACATTTGCGTGAAAGTAACTAGACTACTGCAGAATAAACTGAAATCTTCAGCTTATACGATAAGTTAAACAGCACTAAATGTCACTCAGCATTGCTGTGCTATGCCAAACTCTGCACAAATACTGAGGACATAAAGTGAAGGCTTTTCCATGTGCCATTTCTGGCCACATGCATGTGTGGGGAGGGAGAGGTTGCCGTCCTGATGGGGGGACGCAATCCCAACTCTTCAGCCGCGCAGGGCCACCAACAGGGCTCGACAATGGTTGCGGGTACCTGTGGAGGGCACCCGCAATGATGCCCGTGAAACCTCACATGCTCGTGATGACCACCCCTGGCGTCCAAGAAGAAAAATCATACGACTCTGAGTGGTGGATCACTCGGGCTCATGTGTTGATGAAGAACGCAGCTAGCTGCAAGAACTAATGTGAATTGCAGAACACATTGATCACCGACACTTCGAACACACTTTGTGGCCCCGGGTTACTCCCTGGGGCTACGCCTGTCTGAGGGTTGTCGTGCCTTCTATCGCCCCTGGGGGTGTCTGGCCCCTGTCAACGGCATGGCCAGGGAGTCCCCCCAGGGAGAGATGCAGACGGAGGAGAGGAGTCCCCCGCTGCCCCAAGCCAGGAAGCCTGTCAAAGGACAGAAGGAAGCAGGTGCGCATCTGGCCCGCGACCCCCCTCCCCAGAGGCTGTCGGTGGTACCTCCACCAGGCTGCCCTCTTGGGGTAGAGCCCGACGCCCGCCCGGCACCCTCCCGGGGCCACGTCAGCCATCCTCCGACACTCGGGAGTCACCCACAATCACGCTCATAACGCGACCTTAGATCAGACGTGACGATCAGCCAAATTTAAGCATATTATTAAGTGGAGGCAAAGGAACTAACTGGGATTCCCTCAGTAACGGCGAATGAAGAGGAAGAGCCCAGCGCCAAATCCTCTTCCCAGGCGATGGGCGCAGGGAAATCTGGTGTATAGAAGTCCGTCAGGGGGCCAAGTCCTTGAGATCGAGGCTCAGCTCGCGGACAGTGTGAGGCTGGTGGCGGCCCCCGGCGCATCTGGATCAGGTCTTTCCAGAGTCGGGTTGTTTGTGAATGCAACCCATACCTGGTGGTAAACTCCATCTAAGGCTAAACACTGGCACGAGACTGAAAGCGGACAAGTACCATAAGGGAAAGTTGAAAAGAACTTTGAAGAGAGAGTTCAAGAGGGTGTGAAACTTGTTTGGAGGTAAATGGGTGGGGACTACGCTGTCCACTTGGAGGATTCAACTCAGCGGCAGCACCAGCCACCCCGGCAAGGAGGATCCCACTCCCCCTCGGTGAGGGGAGTGTTACAGCTGGCGGCATCGGCCCTCACCATTGCCCAGGGTCATGGGAGATAACTGCCGCCGCCCCCACCCTCGTGGCGGGGGCCAGGGTCCCCCAGTTCCTGGCAGGACTGTTGACTGGGCTCACTTCGGGTGCCCAGGGTCAGCGGCGATGTCTGTGACCCACCCATCCCATCCTGAAACACGGACCAAGGAGTCTAACAGGTGCGCGAGTCAAAAGGTGAGCAGGAAACCCCACAGGGCAACGAAAGAGAGGTCTGGCACATGCTGACTGAGGTGGGATCCCCCCGTCCCACATGGGGGTGCACCGCCAGCCCGCCTCACCCATCCCGTCGGGGAGATGAAGCGTAAGCGCACTTGGTAGGACCCGAAAGATGGTGAACTATGCCTGGGCAGGGCAAAGCCAGAGGAAACTCTGGTGGAGGTCCATAGCAGTCTTGTATAGGGATGAAAGACTAATCGAACCATCTAGTAGCTGGTTCTCTCCAAAGTTTCTCTCAGGATAGCTGGCACTCGGTGGACGCAGTTTTATCTGGAAAAGCAAATGATTAGAGGTCTTAGGGACAAAACGATCTCAACCTATTTTCAAACTTCAAATGGGTAAGAAGTCCAACTCACTGGCTTGGAGCCAGGCATGGAATGTGAGCACCCAGTGAACCACTTTTGGTAAGCAGAAATGGCGCTGCGAGATGAACCGAATGCCGGGTTAAGGCACCCGATGTCGACGTCCATCAGGCCCCAGAAAAGGTGTTGGTTGATATAGACAGCAGGATAGTGGCCATGGAAGTCAGAGTCAGCTAAAGAGTGTGTTCAGCTGCCGAATCAACTAGCCCTGAAAATAGATGGCGCTGGAGCATCGGGCCCATACCTGGCTGTCACTGGGAGCCGAAGTGGCTACTCAGCGACGAGTAGGAGGGCCGCCACGGTGGCAATAAAGCCCAGGGCGAGGGCTCGGGTGGAGCCGCCATGGGTGCAGATCTTGGTGGTAGTAACAAATATTCAAATGAGAGCATTGAAGGCCGAAGTGGAGAAGGGTTCCTTGTGAACAGCAGCTGAACATGGGTCAGTCGTTCTTGACAGACAGGCAAGCTCTGATTGAAAGGGAGTTGGGTTCAGATCCCCGAATCCAGAGCGGCGGAGACGGGCACCTCGCGGAGTCCAGTGCGGTGATGCTAATGATCCCGGAGAAGCTGGCAGGAGCCCCTGGGAAAGTTCCCTTTTCTTTGTAAAGGGCAGGGTGTGCTGGAATGGGTTCGCCCTGAAAGAGGGGCCCGCGCCCTGTAAAGTGTTGCAGTTCTGGCAGTGTCAGGTGAGCTCTCACCGGCCCCCTGAAAATCCGGGGGAGAGGGTGTGTCATGCCGGGTCGTACCCATATCTGCAGCAGATCTCCAAGGTGAACAGCCTCTGGCATGTTAGAACAATGTAGGTAAGGGAAGTCGGCAAGCCAGATCCATAACTTTGGGATAAAGATTGGCTCCAAGGGCTGGGTCGGTCAGGCTTGGGCGTGAAGCAGGGCTGGGCATGCTCCTCAGCTGGACGAGGGGTTGCCCCCTCACCGCACTCCCTCTTCCCGGGGGGCCAAGGGGACGGAGGTGGTGGCTCTGGACATGCACCGGGCCCTTCCTGTGGATCACCCAAGCTGTGGCGGCGCCAGTCCAGACCGGCGTCCCGCATCGTCCGGCTGCTAGCAGCTGACTTAGAACTGGTGCAGACTGGGGGAATCTGACTGTTAAATTAAAACAAAGCATTGCGAAGGCCCGAGACGGGTGTTGACACAATGTGATTTCTGCCAAATGCTCTGAATGTCAAAGTGAAGAAATTCAATGAAGCACAGGTAAATGTCAGGAGTAACTATGACTATCTTAAGGTAGCCAAATGCCTCATCATCTAATTAGTGATGCGCATGAATGGATGAATGAGATTCCCACTGTCCCTACCTACTATCTAGCGAAACCACAGCCAAGGGAACTGGCTTGGTAGAATCAGCGGGGAAAGAAGAGCCTGTTGAGATTTACTCTAGTCTGGCACTGCGAGGAGACATGAGAGGTGTAGAATAAGTGGGAGGCCTCGGCTGCTGGCGAAATACCACTACTCATCATTTTTCTAATTACCTGATGAGGCGGGGGCGAGCCCCACCGGGGCTCTCGCTGCTGGCTCCAAGCGCCCGGGCATCCGGCCGCGACCCGCTCCAGGGACAGTGTCAGATGAGGAGTTTGACTGGGGCAGTACACCTGTCAAAGAGCAACGCAGGTGTCCTAAGACAAGCTGAGGGAGGACAGAAACCTCCCGTGGAACAGAAGGGCAAAAGCTCGCCTGTTCTCGATTTTCAGTATGAATACAGCCCATGAAAGCGGGGCCTCACGATCCTCCTGGCCTTATGGGTTTTAAGCCGAAGGTGTCAGAAAAGTTATCCCACGGATAACTGGCTTGTGGTGGCAAAGCGTTCATAGCGACATCACTTTTTGATCCTTCGATGTCGGCTCTTCCTATCATTGTGAAGTAGAATTCACCAAGCATTGGATTGTCCACCAACTAATAGGGAACGTGAGCTAGGTTTAGAACGTCGTGAGACAGGTTAGATTTTACCTTACTGATGATGTGCTGTTGCGATAGTAATTCTGCTCAGTACGAGAGGAACCATAGGTTCAGACATTTGGTGTATGTGCTTGGCTGAGGAGAAAATGGTGCAAAGCTACCATCTGTGGGATGACTGAACGCGTCTAAGTCAGAATTCCACCTAAACGTAATGATACCACAGTGCCACAAATCTCCGGTTGGCCAGGGATAGCTGTCCGCAAGGTCAGCGAGGAGCACCGCTCGTCAATGGGTCAGAGCGCGGATGGAAGGAGGCCACCTCTCTCCAGCAGTGCACCGCACGTTGGTGGGGAACTAGGTGCTAAATTATTTGTAGACAACTTGATTCTGGGTCAGGGTTTCATATGATGCAGAGCAGCAAAAAAACTGCGATCTAGTGAAAGTCAGCCCTCGAGCCAACCTTTTGTTGCAGGTGGGGGGACGGGCTCTGCGCCCTCGCAGGGAGGGGTGACCTGTCCTTGGCCGTCCCGCCCTGCGTGCCACCCCCCCTCCCCTAAGTCCAGATCATCTGCGGGACTTTGTTCCTAGGCGGCAGGAGTGGGGCCACAGGGTAGAACACAGGGGAAGGAATACAGGAATTTGCAGGAGGGTTGTGGGAGAGCACCAAAGCTATCCATTTCTTCATAACATATATGTTCATGGTTTTGCAGAGTCACCATTCCAATGATAATGTCGTATGGCCAACTGGACCAAATAAATTATGTCAAGATGACACATAGGAGAAGTGGAGAGTTATGTATGGAGCGTAATATTTTCTTTTTCTTTTTTTTTTTTTTTTTTGTGGGAGGGGGAAGGAATATTGGGAAATGTGCTTAGGAATGAGAGGGTCAGGTAGGTAGCTAGTGTAGGTTAGGAAGCATCCACAGACATCGAAGAGAGAGAGAGAGAGGGATGGTGATAAAGACAAACGGTTGGGGGACACCATGATTGGGATAGTTAGAGGACATCAGAGATGCACCCATGTCCAGCTTGAATACAGTGAGAATCTAATCCTCACCCTGAGAACTGTCATCGCTGTCTCCTGCAACAGCTCCCTGGGTCAGTGCCAGATGTGACATCTTCTTTGCAATGTGACACAGGACCTTTTTAACCTTGCCAATACTTACCCTGAGGACCATCTCCATTATATTCTCTACTAGCCCTGTCAGCTCCTGCCAGATGACAAAATCTCCTGGAGCAGTAGTAGTGGAGTTGGCGTGTATCACAGTACCAGCTGCCAGGGCAGAGCTACATGATGTAGTTGGAGCGGTTAGGGCAGAGTTGTGCAGGCAACACTGACGAGGTTGTGAACCTGAAGTACTGGATGTCTCTGCTGCCATCTGTGGAGGTATGGTGGGCTGAGCCATAGTGGTTGCTGTACACCTCTGTGCTGTTGAACATTAATCTTCCAGCAGCAAGTTTTGCAAACTGCAGATTAATAAATGATAACATCTCCACCCACAAAAATAAAACAGACAGAGAGAAAAAGGTTTGGGGGGAAGAGACAAAAATGAGAGAGATAATTAGAACATGTCACAGTACTGTATTTTTAAAATAAATTTGGTTTGGCAAGACATAATTATGATAATTTTACTACTTCACACCTTTGCCACATCCACATATGACAAAAAGGTACGTATGTGACATCAAATAAACACATTACACTGCTATGATCTAAGAAACAGCAACCTTTACCTTAATTATGAGGGACTGGAATTATGCATTCTAATTTAATAATCACAATTACCATAATTTGATTCTTCAGGAAATACTTTTGTTAATATTTTACAAACAATTAACCGTTAATAAAAAGTAATTGCTGCTTCTGGGTACTGAACCTACGCACAGTAAAGTTGGTGTTTTAATTGCCTGATGCAAGCAACATGCATGCTTGAGATGAAGGTTGAAGTGTGGCTACTCAAGGTGCTAGTGCTTGAGGGAATGAAAACATTATGGCTTGGGTTTTTACATGACTCACATTTACTCCCATGCCTCTCTGAGGTGAGTTAATCTCTCCTGGTGCACCTCACAGTTTTCAATTATCTCCTCTTCAGCTGTACAGCACAATAAGAAAAGAAATATATACAAAAGCATAATGAATAACTCCTTTGGCTGGCTAGATAATTAATGCCACCATCATAGGCAAGCTATGGATCAGTATACTTGCACAACTGAGGGATATTCCCAGTTCTAAATTCAGCCTCCCATCAACTTAAGAGTTCCTGCTTGCACTTCTTAAGGCCATTACAGTGGTGATGACATTGTTCTCCAGGGGTGGTATGCCTGCTGCATTGGAGATAGCCTTGGCTAAGTTATTCCAAGCCTTATAATGAGTTCTGGTATAATCCTGTTGCAACAGCCTACACCTGTAGCACTTCATGAGGAGTGTCACAAATATCCTGGATTCCTCAATGCCCCATCTTTGTACTGTAAATTTAGCACCATTCTCTCCCTCACCAGCCATGTCTGCAAAAGTGAGGCTAACAAAATATGTCTGAATTAGCATCCAGTTCAGATTATTCATGTTACTGGTACTGTGCAAAGACATAGTCTTGCCAACTGCATTTGCACAACTGAAAGTGGACAAGCTCCTTGGCAGACACATTGGTGAGAATTACATCACAGAGCAGTTAATGTGTGAAACATGGCATTGAGCTTTGTCATGCATGATGCTCAACCCATTAACACAGTTTCCAATCTTCAACAATAGAATGGTTAATGGCATGGCTTTTAAGATCTAAGGTTTGGAAGGTGAAAGATGAATTATAACATGTCATGCTGGGGCTTACACAATGTTAAAATATTATTGTGCCAACTGGGAATCAACCCATGGGATAAAGGATGCAAAAACTGAAGTTTACTTTATAAACTGACATTGCCACTGGAGAACTTTCCCAGCATGGAAATCAGACATATAGTAATTTCTGAATGAATGGAGATACATTTCAGAGAGGCCTATATGTGTATGCGGTTGTAATAATTTTTTGGAATGCACTACTACGTAAAATACATCATTTCTGTTATCAAATATGTTTCAGATGGATGCAGTAAAATGTGCTGATTAATACAGGTCAGTTTAGGTTATATACATACTTCACGAGACATAACTGTCCTAAACACAGTTGGGATAAGTGATAAGTCATGACGATTATAACAAAACTACTGTAGCCACCATGCATATGCAAGTGTATTTAATATTAAATATAATCACTGTCACCTCTAGGAAACTGGACACACATCACCTTAAGGTTGTGTGTGAAACATTAATGATGTATGCTAAACAGAAAAGTTTTATTATGCAAGGTTTACTGATAAAGTTAAACCTGTTTATTGCAAGCAGTTTATCAATTTTATTTATAGGTTCATAGTTAGGTACTAGGCTATCTGCCCAAAGGCATTTATAAGCCTAGCCGGAATGTGTTGGCTTTTGCCACCCCCTTAGATTAGTTCCCTGTGCCTCTGTCCAGCACAGCAATTGACGTAATCCCTGGGGTAAACTTTCTGTTTCCCATCCATTCGTCAAAGTTTCTCTTGAAGAGTGTTAGTGAGGAGCTCTGCCTAATGTAGATTGGAATCTTGTTCCAGAGCATGGGAAGTCTCTGGGTCAAGAATCTATCCCTCCAGCACATCCTATTTATTGTTGGGGTGAGGTTTAGATCCCTAGAGCATGTGGCTCGAGGGGATATGGTTTTCTTTAGGTGTAGCATGTCCATCAATTCTGGGTTGGACATGGCCTTGTATGTCAGGCAGAGATCACCTCTGAGTAGGCAGTATGCAACAGAGTACAGCTGGAGTTTCTTCAGTCGAGCTACATAGGGCATCTGTTTGAGGTCAGTGATCCTCTTGGTGAGGTACTTCTGTGGTCTTTCCAGCTGTTGCAGGTGTCTTGTAAGGTACATCCCAAATGGGGCATTGTACTCTATCATGGGTCTGATGAGTGATGCATAGAAAGGCACAATGACCTATTTTGATCTGGATGCAAACCCTTTTGTGATTAGGTTCATAGGTAGGTACTAGGCTATTGGCCCTAGGGCCTAAACAAGCCTAGCCAAAAAGGTACCCTGGCTTTCGTCACCCAAGAAAATTTATTTTCCTGTGTCCCTATCAAGCAGAGCCACAGAAGTGATCCCCTGGGGTGAATTTCCTATTTCCCATCCAGTCATCAAGATTTCTCTTTAAGAGTGATAATGAGGAGCTCGGTTTGACATAGATAGGTAGTCTGTTCCATATGGAAAGTCTCTGGGACAGGAATCTATCCCTCCAGCATGTTCTGTTTATTGTGTTGACAAGGTTTAGGTCCCTAGAGCGTGTAGTTCAGAGGAACTGGGATTTCTTTAAGTGGAGTATGTCCAACAGCTCTGGGTTTAACATAGCTTTGTATGTTAGGCAGAAATCGCCTCTGAGTAGGCGATATGGGACGGAGTAAAGCCGAAGTTTTTTTAGACAGTCTGCGTAGGGCATCTGTTTGAGGCCAGTAATCCTCTTTGTGAGGTATTTCTGTGGCTTTTCCAGTTGTTGTAGATGTCTTGTGAGGTACATACTAAAAGGGGCATTGTACTCTATAATGGGTCTAATGAGTGAGGAGTAGAGGGGAACAATGACCTCTTTTTTCTGGATGAGAAACCTTTTGTGATGAGGTGTGCCATGTAGAAGGATTTCCTGACCACTGTGGTAATGTGATTATCAAAGGAGAGACTAATGTCCACCTGCGTCCCAAGGTCTCATCACACTTTCGGTGTTAAGTAGACTACTGCCTATGTGGTAGTTCATGGGTACAGAGATTTTACCAAAGGGGATGACAATGCACTTTTTGGCATTGAGCTTGAGGCCATTGCTTTCACACCAGGCATCTGTCTCAGTGAGGCCCTTTTGTAGGATGACCACATCGTTAGGAGTTTTGATTATGGCTTCTAGTTTGAAGTCATCTGTGAACTTAGTTAGCCAAAGACCTTCTGTATTAGCCTGTACTTCAGAGAAGTAGATACCAAACAGGAGAGGACCCAGGACTGAACCCTCTGGTACTCCACTTGTCACTGGTCTGAACTCTGATTTGGAGTCTGCTATTTTCACAGTGTGGGTTCTGTCAGTCAGCCAGTTGGCAACCCATCTTGTAACATAGGGATTTATACCTAGTTTAGAGAGTTTATCTATAATTCCAGAGTGGGGGATGGTGTTGAACGCCTTGGAGAGATCTACATAGGCTGTGTGAACCACCTTACCCTCATCTATGGCTTTGGTGACTGCTTCAAAGTCTTCTATCAAGTTTAGGAGACATGATCTGCCTTTTACAAACTGGAACTGTGTGGGGTCCAGAGTTTGGAGATCTCCAATGTCTTTGTTTATGAGTTCCCGGGTGATACGTTCCATGGCCTTGCAGACCAGGCTCGTAAGGCTAATGGGGTGGTAGTTCCCGGGGTCTGTCGTGGCTCCCCCTTTGTGGAGTGGGATAACCGTCACAGTGCGCCATTCAATGGGCACAAAGCCTGCGGTGAGGCTATGACTGAACATGGTACTTAGGTGGGGTGCCTGTTCATTCTGTAGTTTGTGTAGAAGGCAGCCTGAGATGTTTTCAGGTCCCATGGATGCTGTGTTCTTGGCTTTGGAGAGTAAGGTTTTTACCTGTGCAGCTGTGATTACAGGAACTTTCAATTCTTCTGGTATAGAGATGGGCCCTTTAGGGGGTGAGAGGGGGGTAAAGTTAGCACTGAACCTATCTGCCAGGATGTTGGCAATATCAGTTGATTCTGTATATTTAGTGCTATTGTGCTGTAACTCAGAGCAGATCTGAGTGTTGCCACTGAGATTCTTGACATAGCTATCGAATGCTTTGTGGTTGTCTTTAGAATCAGTGGCGATTTTGTTTTCATAACTAGATTTGGAGGATTTTATGAGGGATCTCAGCTTCTTACTGAGGCTGACCAGGGAGTTCCTCCAATCATGGGATTTTACTGTTTTTTTTGCAAAAGTTTCTTTCTTCTCTTGTACAGTTTGTTTATGGCAGAAGACCACCAGATTGATTTTGGAGGACAGCATTTTGGTTCTGTTAGGGATAGGACGATCCATGCACTCGTGTAAGTGCTTATAAAGTGCATTTTTGTAGGACTCAGCAGTCATACCTCTATTGTCCATCTGCATGGGTGCCGTGAAGTTTGCCACTTCTGTCTTAAGAAGCATGAAGTTGGCTTTGGAGAAATTTTTTACAGTTGTTTCCCTAATGGTGGGGTGGGAGCAGGATGTGGATGTCTAGGGTGAGTAGCTTGTGGTCGGATCTGACCAATGAGGAATTGACCTCTGGTGTGGAACACAGGTCGCCCATGTTGGTGATGACCAGGTCTAGGATATTGCTGCCCCTGATAGGGGTGTGGATAAGTTGATCAAAGGGGTTGGAATTGATGAATTCCAGAAAATGTTGAGCAAAAGAACTGGTACATGAGTAGTTTTCCCAGTTAATGGTGGGGCAGTTGAAATCACCCATTATTAGTGTGTTGGGTTGTACCCTAATATCTTCCAGTGTATCAAGAAAAGAGGAGTGGGAATCTTGGGGCATGGTAGGGGGTCTGTAGCAAGCTACAATCTGGATTGCGGTCTTGCCCAGAGTTAGTTGAACTTGTATAATCTCGGATGCATTATGCTGAGCATTTTGGACCCTTTTGAAGAACTTCTGTGTCAGCCTGAGAGTCAATTATAGCCCCTAGTTTGCAGTCGTCTGCGAATTTGGTCAGCCATAGTCCTCCTGTGCTTGCCTGTACCTCTGAGAAGTATATGCTGAACAGGAGGGGGTCCTAGGACTGAGCCCTGGGGAACGCCACTTGTAACTGGTTTAGAGTCAGACCTAGCTCCCGCAACTCTTACCATGGGGGTTCTGTCCGTGAGCCAGTTGGCAACCCATCTCGTGATGTAGGGGTTTATGTTTAGGCTGGTGAGCTCGTCTATAATACCAGAATGGGGAATGGTGTTGAAGGCCTTTGCGAGGTCTAGGTAGGCTGTGTGGACCACCTTTCCCTCGCCTATAGCCTTGGTAACTGTCTCAAAGAAGTCCACCAGGTTTAGGAGGCATGGTCTGCCCTTAACAAAGCCAAACTGGGTAGGGTCCAGTGTTTGGAGGTTCCCAATGTCTCTGTTAATGAGATCCACGATGATGAGCTCTATAGCTTTGCAGACTAAGCTAGTTAGGCTTACAGAGCGATAGTTCCCAGGGTCTGTTGTGGCTCCACCTTTGTGGAGCAGAATAACCGTTACTGTGCGCCACTCTAAGGGCACGTAGCCTGTGGTGAGGCTGAGTTTGAACAGTGTGTTTAGGTGAGGGGTTAGTTCATCTTTGAGCTTGAGTAGGACACAAGCTGGGAAACCACCCAGTTCCACTGATGCTGTGTTTTTGGCTTTGGAGAGGGCTGTTTTAACTTGAGTGTCTGTGATTTCAGGGGCACTACATTCTTCTGGTATGGTTATGGGCCCTTTTGGGGGTGGGGGGGGGTGAAGTTTGCACTGTACCTGTCTCTGCCAGGATGTTTGGCAATATCGGTTGTTTAAGTGGATTTTGTGCCATTCTGCACTAACTCCAAGCAGATCTGAGAATTGCCACTTAGATTTTTGACATAGCTAAAGAATGCCTTGTGGTTATCTTTGGAGTCCTTGGCAATTTTTCTTTCGAAGCTAGCCTTGGATGATTTTATGAGGGATCATAGTTTCTTGCTGATACTGATCAGGGATGTCTTCCCTTCTTGGAATTTTACTCTTTTCTGTACTAGTTTCCTCCTTCTGTTGTATAGCTTGTTTATGGCAGGGGGTCCACCAGACTGGTTTCCTTTTCTTTGATGAGTGAGTCTTGGTTTTGCTTGGGATAGCCCGATCCATGCATTCTTGTAGGTGCCTGTAGAGTGCATTAGTAAAGGATTTTGCAGCTTGGGCAGTGTTATCCTTTAGCATGGGGGCTTTCAAACTTTCCACCTCGGTCTTAAGTAATGTGAAGTTTGCTTTTGGAAAGTTTTTCACGGTGGTTTCTTTGACCGGGGGTGGGGGCGGAATGTGGACATCCAGAGTAATTAGTTTATGGTCAGATCTAACCAGCGAGGGGTTTACCTCCGGTGTGGAACACCAGTTGCCCATGTTGGTGATGACCAGGTCCAATATGTTGTCACCTCTGGTGGGGGTGGTGACCAGTTGATCCAGGGCGTTTGAGTTTATAAATTCTAGGAAATGTTGGGCAAGGGAGTTAGTACTTGAGTACTTCTCCCAGTTAATGTTTGGGTAATTGAAATCACCCAATATCAGGGTATTTGGTAGGACCTTTATGTTTCCCAGTGTTTCCAGAAATGCATAATGGGGGTCCTGGGACATGGTGGGTGATCTGTAGCAATCTGCAATTTGAATTGCAGTTTTGCCTGTTGTTAGTTGCATGTGGATGATCTCTGAAGCATTGTGCTGTGCCACTAACCTGGAGGTGTGGGTATCCTTGATGAATATGGATACGTCCCCACCTTTTGTATTTTGGTCTGGGTTTTGTTGCCGAAATGTATGATATGAGTTATAGCCTGGTAGTGTTGGGGTGCTCTCTGAAGCCTTAAACCAGGTTTCTGTTACTGCACATATATCGATTTTCTCCATACTGAGGAGTGCCTCGAGTGCGTGCATTTTGAGGTTTAGACTTCTGGCATTGAGTAGTATTACCCTCAGTTCTTTGTTACTTGTGCTATTTACGGCTGTGGGTTTGTCTTTTGAGCCTTGCCTAAAAATGGCACTATGGGGGTGGCAAGAGCCGTAGCCAATATTCGAAAGCCTAAGAGTGACAGGTGCAAGCCATCTCTAGCGAAGCAGCGTGGCTTGTCAAGCATGTCATCCCAGGCTGACAGGCACTGGATCCCCTTTGAATGATTCCAGAAGCTTAGCCAATTGTTGAAATTGATAATTTTTTCCTTACACCGTGGTATAATTCTTGGAGAGGGCAGGATACTATTTAGGGTCAGGGTCATACCAGCCTGGGCTACGTGATCAGAGAGCTCTTCCATGTCCCTTTTCATGTAGTCCAGGGAGGTACGGCTCAGGTCATTCACACCAACATGGACAATGACAGAATTGTATTTGTACTTGTTCTGGAGTGACCTGAGTGCTTGAGTTATGTGGCGGATCCTGGCACCCGACAGGCTGCTAACAGTAACCTTCTCCTTGTTCAGCCTAGTGAGTGGGACGTCAGTGTGCCTGACTATAGAGTCACCTATTACTAGTGTGTTGGGTATGTTATTTTGCCTTAAGGGCTGTGATTGCATGGTACACTGGTTTTGTGAAGTATGTGTTTCATGGTTTGTGGTGGGGGGGTGGAGGTTGCTTGGATGTCTGCTTTGCAAGTCTCTGTTGCTTTTGCAGATTTTTATTTAGAGCCTCCGAGTATGTTTTCGTGTATTCATGTGTGTTTTTTGCTGGTGCTGGTTTCATAGGTCTATGTGAGACTGGCAGTGTGATGCAAGTAATTCCCTTCTCCTCTTGACTGTCTGGTCCAGTCTTGGGTTGAGAGAGCTTAGCCTCCGGTTTGACTGCATAATTGCAACTCTCACATGTATTAGTGTTTGGTGGTAGGAGGAGAGGTATGTCTGTGTACATGACGCAGTTGTAACATTGCCTCAAAATGTCCAGATTCACCAGCTGGACCAGAGAGTACACCTGAAACTGCCCTTTGGACATGCCTAGATAGGTACAGTTAACTGTTTTACTGATTGGCTTGTAAGGTCGAATAGAGAGCCTTGTCCTTCTCTACAGTATAGGGGGGGTCTAGTGCTAAGGTTTATTAGTGCTTGCTATGAGTTTTGAGCAAGTGCCGGGCTGAAAAGTAAATGGTTTGAGTGCTTAAGCTAAAAGTTTGTCTAGTTCCAAGGGAAAAATTGAAGAGTAGACATTTTGGAGCCGGGAATAGTTATACCATAGCTAACCGGCGCTGCCCGGTGAGCAAAACTGCGCAAATGTGGGCTTTATAGCAGGGAAATGAAAGAGAGAAATTACCCCAAAATGGCCAATAAACCATTAATTACTGGGCTGAAATCACTCCTCCAGGGACAGATACACTGCTCAAAGCTGCCCTCTCTCACAGGTGAACATAGAAATTTCCTTCTATCCAAGTAAGGTATGGGCAAACAGAAACTTGTAACACAGCCCTGAATTCAGCACTAACCTGAAAACTGGACTATACTAGCTTAGAAAGGCGGGAAAACAAGTTTTTTTTTTTTTTTTTTTTTTTTTTTTTAGAAATTAAAGCAGATACAATAAAAAAAAACACTTTAAATGCACAGAAAAGGCTCTCACACTTGAGTGTGTAGCCTACAACAGTTAAACAGGTAATTTAAACACAAAAACGACTTTGTTAAAGTGCAGGTAGTAAAATAAGTACAATATGTAGCTGAAACAAGCTTTTTAAATCACAGAAACTCTAAACAATCGGTGTTTTAGGCAGAATTAGCTAAAGACAGCAAGAAAATGCAGGAAAAACGATACTTAACCACTCCAAAGTCTCTCTTTTCTTTCTCTGCTGCTGTAGAATCAAGATTACATCACCCCAGATGGGACTCAAACCCACAATCCCTACTTAGAAGGCCAATGTCTTATCCATTAGGCCACTGGGGCCTCCATTAGGTTATAATCCTATTCAAAATGTTGGGACAAGATCTTCATAGATCCTTTTTGACAACTATCTTATAGCTGGATTTGAAACCTTAATCGGTTGTGTTTTTTAAGGTCTGAGATAGTTCTATGATAGGTGGAATTTCTCCTCTCAGTATTGTCCAGAGTGCTGAGGAAAAAGCACTGTTGCTAGTAGTGTTTAAACCCCTTAAGGCAGCCTAAACTAAATTTTTCACTTTTTTCCCTTAGATGGTGAACCTTGTTTAGCCACTGCCAAGTGTATAGCAAATGAACCTTAAAAAGAAAAAAATGACATTGTGAATAACTGCCAATGTGATTGCTACACAGGATTCAAACAATGCTTCATAGGTCTTATTTCTGTCATTTCACTTCAGTTACACCTTATAAAACAGAATTTGATATCTGTCACGTGCATTTACTGAAATAACTACTCCCCCTGTTGCAGAGATCTGTGGAAGAGTGGCAGACATATTTGCTTTACCTAAGGCAGCTTAAACTAAATTTTTCACTTTTTTCCTTGGGTGCTGAACCCTGTTAGTGCACTGCTGAGAGAAGAGCAAATTGAAAAGACATTAGAAAATGAATATATGACGGAGAAAAATACAGAAAGTTAATTAAGTGCAATGCACGGGTATATGTAGCAATGACCAGAGCAAGAAGTATCCTGGCGAAAGAATCAGACAAGACTCTTGGATGTTCTGAAATCCCAGTCTGTGCAGGAGATTTCTCACCTAAGTAAGAAATTCCTAATACTTTGAAAAAGACTCTGCAAAGATAAGCAAGTCATCTAAATAAGGAAAATTTGAATATACATTGCAGTTCGCAGTAGGATATCACTGGAGTTACACACTTTGTAAACACATTTGGAGCAGTAGATACCCTCAAAGGGTAATGCAGAGAAGTGAAAGTGTGATCCAGGCACAGAAAATCTTAAGAAACATCTGAAATTTGGTGCTATAGGAAGTTGATAAGCAACCTTTAAATCACAGGTCATCAAAAACATAAATGGGGAATGACCGGTAACAAATCATGATAACATTTTGAACTTTGGAACTGCCACAAACTTATTTAAAAACAAAAGTTCTAGGACTAGTCTCCATGAAGTTTCTTTCTTTTACACCACAAACATTCTTAAATAAAAAGCTATCTCCTAACAAAGGACAGTTTTCACCACTTCTTGAGATAACAGATGCTGAATGACAGGAGGGTAAAGGGAATTCTGACCTGGAAAATGAAAAGGAATCCCCGCTGAAAAGGAGGGAGAGATTCCTACTGTTACTTGTATCCACTGTGAATCACTCTCAGAAGCCATTTATCTGAGTCTATCTGCTGGCAGAGAGAGAAATGGAGGTTCAGATTTTTGGAAGAATTAAAGGATCGCCAGGGTGGGAAGGGGGTAGGGGTTCTGAAGATAGTAATTCGGGACTGCTAGACTGTCTTTTATTCTGGCGGGGTGGCTCCTTTCTTCTTGGAGTCTCTCTGCCATTGTTTTTGAAAGTCTGCTTATCAGCAGCTTCCTGTGTCGGCTTATTTTGCTTTTTGAATAAAGCTGTAAAGATGGCATTAAACCCCTTGACAAACTTGGAGGGGAAAGGCTGAAAAATATGTGAAATTCCCTGCATCAGTTTCCCTCTCTCATCACACTTTTTAGTATGTCAGCAGCAGATGGGCCAAAGACTACCGCTCTGCCTAAGGGAGGACTCAAAATTTAAGCTTTAACATCCTTATGAAGATTGAGTATGCAAACATGCAAACCTCATCATGACGATTCAAGTGGCAGCAGCTCTGTTAAATGGATTCTGCTGAATCATAAGCACATTTCAAACACTGTGTAGTGTCTTTAAAGACTGAAACAATAAGATTACACATGAATGCTTCCTCAGACTAGGGAAAGGATGCCATAATATTCATGTTTTCAAAGGAGGGAAGCATAAACTTTAATATGTGAGCTTGGCAACTAAGAAATCTAAAAGTTGATTGAGTATGCAAACATGCAAACCTCATCATGACAATTCAAGTGGCAGCAGCTCTGTTAAATGGATTCTGCTGAATCATAAGCACATTTCAAACACTGTGTAGTGTCTTTAAAGACTGAAACAATAAGATTACACATGAATGCTTCCTCAGACTAGGGAAAGGATGCCATAATATTCATGTTTTCAAAGGAGGGAAGCATAAACTTTAATATGTGAGCTTGGCAACTAAGAAATCTAAAAGTTGCAGAAGAAACACTTTCTCCCTATACCTTTCAAACACTTTCACATCGTTGTCAGAAGGGGAGGGATTGGCATTAAAATGAAGTTATGTACTTACCATAACATTCCATCTGTGTTGTCTATTTTCATTCTTCCTCAGCCACTGGGTTTGGATCCGTTCCTTGGATCCAACTCAGCTGTTACTTTAGCTCGTGGCCAAATGAAACTCTTTGGCTCCTCCCTATCCACAATGAACCAACCCCCGGCCCCAAACATACCTCAGATCTTGTTTGTTAGATGACCCAAGTAACCACTATTTGAATAATGTTCCTAACAAAGGAAACCAGTATCTGAAGCTCCATACAAGACACAGTGGTGTCTTAATAGATCTCATTCTTCCAAAAGTCCATGATGTCAAAGGTTGGGGGTTAGCGGGTGGAAGTTGAAGAAGAATGAAAATGGATAACACAGATGGAATGTTATGGCAAGTACACAACTTATTTATCTGATGGTGTCAATTTTCATTCATGCCTCAATCACTGAGACAGAGTCCCCAGCTACCTTATATCCCAGGTGGAGTCCAAGAAAGGATACTCCTGAGCACAGCTGAACCAAAGACTGCTCTTCCCCTAGAGACCAGATCCAATTTGCAATGAGTAATAAAAGTATGAGGACTAATCCAAGTAGCGGCTGCACATATGTCATCCATGGAACAGCTGGATAAAAATACTGACAAAGTTGCCACAGATCTTGTAGAGTGAGCTTTTAAGAGTTTTGGCAATGACATGTCTAATTTATTACAAAGACTATGTAGTCCATAATCCATCTTGCCAATGCCACTTTTGTTACAGAATTGCCCAATTTGTTATCTACAAAAGATCTAAATAACCAAATGGATTTTCTAATGTCTGCTGTTTAAGCAGAAATTCAGCTGTCTATGAACATCTAGTAAATGCAACATGTATTCACCTTTGTTTTCAAATTTGGGGATGAAAACAGGCAAGTTAATTGACTGATTGATACTGAATTCTGATACCACCTTAGGAAGGAAGGGTTGGTTCTTAATTACACCCTATCCTTATGGAAAATCAAGTAAGGAGGTTTAGAGAACAATGCTTGGAGTTATGAAATTCTCCTGGCAGAGGTAATACACACTAGGTCTTCCAGGTCAAAAATGAAAGATCACATTTTCCTGCTGTTTCAAAGGGGGAATGGACTAAGGCCTGCAGAACAAGGTCCAAATCCCATGAAGGAGCAAGATCTTTATAAGGTGGTCTAGGTAAAACAGTACCTCTTAGAAAGGCCTTGCTTATCTTCACAGAAACTAAGGAAGAATTGTCAACTCCTATATGAAAGTTAGAGATTGCTGTTAAATGAGTTTAATGGTAGAAGAGCTTGCTCCCTGATTAAAAATTTCTGCTAAAAATTCTAGCACACTTTGTGTAGGGGCTGAAAAGGGGCCAATACTCTTTTGATGCACCAAACAAACAAACCTCTTCCACTTACTCTTGTAGATTTTCCTAGCGGAAGCTTTATGGGAAGACAAAGGTATATGACAGACAGGGGACGAGAACATAGACTGGCTATTAATGGAAGTGGAGAAGCCATGCTGTCAGCTTTAGGTTTGAGATATTGGGGTGAATCATCCGAATCGGTTGAGACAGGAGGTCTGGAATTGGATCCAGAATCCAAGGTGGGTAAATTAGATGAGGCCAAAGGAAGTGGAACCAAAATTGTTGAGGCCAGTAAGGTGCAATGAGGATGACTTTGCTCTTCAATCATGCAGCTTTCTGAAGGAATTTGGGAATCAATGGGGTTGATAGATATGCACAGAGGAGACTGGAGGGCCAATCGTGAAGCAGAGTGTCCGGTGATTCACCCACTGGGGGGAATTAGGGCAAAGAGGCTGCTGTGTGTGTTATTTAGGGGAAAAGCAACACAGCAAGGCTGGCCCCAGTGACAGAAAATTACCTCTGTCACTTCTTTGTTGAGAGACCATTCATGAGGTAGAACAACAGACCTGCTCAATTCGTCTATCACATTGGACTTCCCAGTAATGGGAGTTGCTATCACAAAGCAACTGGATGAGATCGCCCACTGTCAGACTCTGAGGGCTTATTGATACAAGGGATAAGACCTGGTTCCTCCTTGTTTGTTGATGTACCAAACTACTGGCGTATTGTCCATTTGGATCGCAATTGTTCCTAGAGATACAGCATCCTGAAAAGCTTGTAATGCTAAAAACACTGCTCTCAGCTCCAGGACATCTATATGCAAAAGTGGCCTCTTCAGGGGACCAGGTGAATTGGACCATTTTCCCCACGAAGTTTTCCCACCCCAATCTGGGAAGCGTCAGTGGTCACTATGGCTTTGGGTTGAGGGAGAATGAACAGATGGCCTGGCAAAAAGCTGGTCTGAACTTATCCACCATAAAAGGTATCTCTTGCATGTCTGTGTGACCCTTACTTGTACTGATATCTACTGATAAAGACTTGACTACTGAAATGTTAGTATCCACTGAAGAATTTTCATATAATATCTTGCCAGAGGGACAAGAATTATGGGTGCTGACACTGACCCCAAGGCTTGAAGAATTAGTCGGGCTGAAATCTTGGTGTTATGAATAATTTTTCCAACTTGGAATCTTAAAGTTTGAACTTTGTTTAATGGAACTGAAGCTGTCACAGATGGTGTATTTAAATGTGCTCCTATGAATTCCAGTGTTTACGATGGATGCATCTGAGATTTATTGTAGTTTCTTGTGATCCCCTTATGAGTAGATGCCTGGTTGAGGTGGTAATGAGCCAGTCATCTAAATATGGAAACACGTAGAATCCTTGTAGTCTCAAGTGAGCTGCTACCATTGTCATGCATTTGGTGAACACCCTGGGGGCTGTGATGAGGCCAAAGGACAGTGCTCTGAACTGATAATGACAGGCTCCCAGACAGAAGTATAAGAACCTTCCGGACCGCCTGTTCATTTTTATGTGACAGTACACGTCTTGAAGGTCTATTGAGCACATCCAATCATCCCTGCTTTGAAAGGGTTTCTGTCGTTTTAATTTCTCCAAGTCTTTTGGGTTTCTAATACCATGACAGGAACAGACCCCATTCCTAAGTCAAAGTATGATTAAAGCTCATGAAATTAATATTGTTTCACTCTTTGATGTTAGCCAAAAGCGCTCTTCGCAGCACCTGCAATGTGCCCACTAATGACTCCTTCTGCAATTCGTACAGTGTTACATGAATTGGTAACATATCTAAATACGATTGTAAATTCTTTTTTATAAGACCAGTTGCTCCTACTACTATTGGAACTGTCTGGGTATCTTTCTTCCACATGGCTCTCATTTCTGCCTGCAGATCGAGGTATTTTATGACTTTGTGTCTCTCTGTATGCAAGACACTGTAGCCACTAGGTGTGGCAATTTCAATGATCAATGCTACTTCTGTCTTCTTTTCTTGGACCATTATATCTGTTTTTCTAGCGTTTATCATTTGGACTGTTGGTATTGGGCGATCCCATGTGATGTAAACTTCATAATTTTCTATGACTCTCTGTGGCTCATGTTTCCAGTGCTTTTCAGCCACTTCGATACCATGTTTGCACAATCTCCAGTGTAACAATCTCGCCACATTATTATGCCTTTCAGTATACAGTCCTTCTGCCATAACAGAGTCGCAACCAGCAATACAGTGTGTGGCTGTTCCAATTTGGTTCCACAAAACCTACATATATCTGTTTCTCCCACATGTTCAATACACTTAGTAAAGCAACGTGTACGTAGCCCACTATCTTGGGCTGCCAATATTAACCTTTCATTTCTTGATGTAAATTCACCTCTCCTTAACCATTCCTACGTTCGTTCTTGACCAACATGAGGCTCTTCCAGACGTTTTCTACACTTGCAACTATATTTATGTTTTTTCCACATTTCTTGCCTTCTCATATGATCCTTCACCTTATATTCTTTCTTTTGTTTTTTAGCACATTCAGTTGCTGCCTGATTTTTATCCACTTCTGGTCTGATTTCCATTCCTGCTTGACGTAGATATGCTTCTGCTAAATTAAGCAGAGATGTCATCTTAGATTTATTCTCCTCATGTTTCAAAACTTTCACCACATTTGGATCTTGTGAAGTCAGTAGATATTGTGTAGAGTCCCAAGATTGCAGATCTATACATGTAATCAATTTCAAGGAGGCCTATCCCTCCTTCAGAACGGGGAATATATAATCTTGGTATACACTGATTTTTATAAATCATTTGGTGAGCATGAAGCATCCTTCTTGTTTTAGTATCCACTCTATCCAACACTTTTTGGGGCCAGTCAGTCACTCCAAAACTATAAGTTAGGACAGGAAGAGCAAATCGATTTATAGCTTGGATCTTGCTCCTAGGTGTCAATGCTGTTTTCAGGATTAATTTAAGTCTTCTAAAGTACTACGTACTAAGCTTTATTCACATTTGTTCATGTTTTATTGCTAATCCTTCATCAATTCCAAAGTATTTATACACCCCCTCTTGCTCAAGTTCTTTTATATCACATTCTTGCCCTAAACTGATGTTTTCCTGATGCTGTAATTTTCCTTTTTTAAAGGTTGCTTTTGCACATTTGTCAAGAGCAAATGACACTCCAATATCATCTGAAAAAGTTTTGACAACCTGGAGCTGTGCTTTCAATTCATCTGATGAGCTATACAATTTTAAATTGTCGACAAAAAGATGATGAGAAGTCATTATACTTTGTTGTTTTCTAGAAGCCAAATTATAGCCATGACCTAAGCTGTTAAGTAAACAGCTTAATGGATTAATGGCAAGGCAAAAGAGCAACAGTGACAGGGAGTCACCCTGGAATATCCCCCTTTGGATTTTTATCCCTGGGATAATAATCTGTCCTTTATCATGGCTTAACTGCAAAGTGGTCTGCCACTGTTTCATGGTTACTGTAATGTAATCAATCAGTGTAGGATGTGCCTTATACATTTTTAAGCACTCTTTTATCCAAAAGGGCAGTATGGACTAAGCCATGTCCATCCAAAACATTGAGTGACGAACTGACTTGTTCAAGTTGTTGAGATCCAAAATTGGTCTCCAGTCCCCTGTTTTCTTTGGCACTAAAAAGAGACTTGAGTAAGTTCCAGATTCTATCTGGTCTGGTGGAATCTCTTGGATGACTTTTTCTAGAAGCTTTTGTATTTGAACTGCTGCTTCCTTCCTCTGACTAGCTGGAATGTCAGGAATTTTTCACAGAGTTGGGGGTGGAAGGGAAAATGGGCATTATATAACCTCTGGAAACAATCCTCTGCACCCAAGTATCATTTGTTATGTCTAGCCAGGCTCTCTGGTGCAGGGATAGTCGACTCCTGACTGCCTCCAGAGGTGGACAATCAGGCCTCCTTTCAAGAGCGCTGGTAGGGTCTGTCAAAGAAAGAATCTCTGGACCCCTTAGATCATCAGTGGGTCGAGTTACCCAGGAGGTACATGGGCCAGATCCAAATGCCTCCGGAAACACTGATTCCTCCAGGGAATGATTTTGGGAGGACCAACCATCCCACCGCTTGAAGATTTCTACAATGTCTCCAAAAGAGATGTCTTCGGGTGGTGATCTGAAGGACCATTCCGCTTCATCGAAATCCATCTCTCCTGTGATAGATTCCTGTGGGAAATCCAAGTGGCTCCTTTTGCACTTCCTCTTCCGGGGTACTTCCTCAGTGGGATGCTCTAGGGAAGTATTGGAGGAAAGGGTAATACTCTGCAGCGTGGTCTAGAGGGTATGGACTGGCTGTCCCTGTGGAGTTGAATGTTGCGACTCTTGGAACAAGTGCACATGGGACATAGAAGGTAGATCCGAAGGGGGAGAGACCCTCTCTCCTGCCGAACCAGAGAATACTCTATCCACTACCTCAAATCTACATCTTCCCGGGGAAATGGAAATCGATGGAACTGAGAAGCCATGCTTCTGTCCCACCAGCACCATCTGCTCCAAAGGCAACTCACCCAAGGTAGAGGCCGCAGCCGAGCTGTCCAGGGCCAAAGCTCCAACAGGCAGAGATGGCTCCCCAAATTTTGGAGTAGACTCCAAACCTCAGATCCAACAGGGATGCTATAGCTCCAAGAGCCATTCTACTCCAAACTCTTTGGCACCGGTGCACTCACAGAAATCCTCTGATCGAAGGACACCAGTACTCTCAGATCCAAACCAGATGGTCTCAGCAGACTTGGATCCAAGGACACCGAAATGAAGTGTCGGATCAGAAAAGGAGTTGTTCCTAGAGGGGTAAGATCTAGCTAAGGCTTCCTGACCTGAAGGGGAGAACCCTCATCTGTATTTGTGCTAAGAGGAACATCATCATTCTATCTACGCTGACTTCTGCGGGACTCCTGGAAGAAAGACATGAAGCAATGGATGGAGACTAGAACTGCAGTCTCTTGAAGAATGGAGATGAAAGTCTTGAAGGCACAGGGTCAATCAACTGAGAATATCTGACCTAGGAAGAATCTTCGGAGCTGAAGAACTCTGATCTAATGGCATCTTGGGAGGCCTAGCAGACATCTCAGATGACTTTGGATCAGATCTTGCTTTTTTGAGTGGAGGATCTGTGGATGAAGTGGAAGAAACTGATTTCCTTGGGGACTTTTTAGGAGCATCCTGCAATGGTGTTTTGGAGGGTTGAGCTCCAGATATGGCTTCTGAAAAAGAGGTCGGCAATAACCTTTTTAAGATTAATTTGTTTCATCTGTCCGCTAAAGAACGTGGGTTAAAGTTGTTGCATATGTCACTATCAACATTAAGATGGTCAGTGTCTAAATAAACGTAAAGGTCATGGGTATCAGTATAAGGCAACTTATGGCTGCAATTTTTGCATTTTTTAAACCCCTTCTCAGACATTTTGTGAAAAAGACTATCTTGCCAACAGTAATGGAATGAATATATAAAGAATATATATACATATATATATATATATATATATATATATATATATACACATACACACATATGTATACACACATCACACAGATACATATATATGTGTGTGAGTGTGTGTGTGTGTATATATATATATATATATATATATATATATATATATATATATATATATATATATACATATACATGTATGCATATATGTGTGTATATATAGATATATATATATATATATATATATATATATATATATATATACATATATACACACACACACACACACATTTACTCATTTTTAGGATAAAAAGGAAAAGTTAAAAGGGAAAGGAAAGGAATACCACCTTTGGTATTAGAGAATACACAAAAGTGCATAATAGAAAGTTCCTATGGAAAAAGAATACGCAAGTATACAACTATTTAATAAAAAAAAAAAAAAAAACAGGGAGAAATGCCTTATGAAATAAAAAAAGTGTCCCTTATCTTTAAAAATACTCGAGAGCAAGCTGACCGCGTCTATACTTGAAAAGCAGCAAACGAGATCTGTGGTATGTTAAGGGTTGGTGGATTGTGGATAGGGAGGAACTTGAGAGTTTCAGTTGGCCACGAGCTACAGTAACGGCAGAGTCATATCCAAATCCAATGGCTGAAGAATGGATGAAAACTGACAACATCAGATCCAGATAAACAGCAGCAAGCTAGGTTTACCAATGAAATCACTGTCAATCTGATTATTGGCTGAAAAATAAAATAATTCTAAGACTGAAGAACTTCATACCATCTACCTGCTTTCTTACTGGCAGCAGGCTGGCTGTCAAGCAAGTTACAGACTGTAATAAATACATCCTCTAAACGTGGAGGAACTGGAGTGGGTTCAGGAAATGTCAGACGCAGCAAATCAGAATACTTCTGTAATCAGTGGAAGATCATTATATTCCACTGAAGCAAAGTATTCATTCTAGATACTGTTCCAGAAAAATAACCTTACAAAGGACTGTCAGAAGTAACACTCTTCTCAGAATCAAAATTAGAAACCTAAGGACAGAAAACAAAAGTTGTCCCTCCACAATAGTTGCATTGTTCAAATTCTTGAACAGCCTCAGACAGTGAAGAATCTCTCTTTCTTTTACCAGTAGCAGCTGAAATGGAAGGTCAAGCGCCTGAAGTAAATCCTGAGCTAAGCCCAATAAATAACTCCTGTCCACAGTAACTGAGACAAGTGAAAAGACATGTCCAACTTTTTGCTTCTCTTTGACAGGAAATTCTGAACAAGCAGACCTACTTTTGACAAGTAAAAC
Organism: Protopterus annectens; assembly: GCF_019279795.1. Lineage (NCBI taxonomy): Eukaryota > Metazoa > Chordata > Ceratodontiformes > Protopteridae > Protopterus > Protopterus annectens. The sequence continues at coordinate 1,599,808,085 of NC_056733.1, forward strand.
CTCCCTAGAAATAGGCAATCCAGTCTGGCATTTCCACCAAGACTGAAAAGTGGTTCTCCCTTACCCACCAGTAGCACTCCAACAGCCTCAGAGCATTGTCTAACCACCAGTCCATGGTGACTGTAGGGTTTACACCAGAAGGATACAAGGAAAAAATGATGAATAGTCTGAGGAACCATGAGTGGCCATAGCAGAGTCACCCATCTGTGGCTGAGGCAAGTGAGAAAAGCTTTCTGAAGTGGAAAAGGCTGCCTAGAAATCTTTGTTTTTGTGGTTGGAAGGACTGAGGAACCAGTAGTATGTTCCACGGTGAAGCCAAAAAAGACACTTGAATCCAGGGAAGCCTGGCAGCAGTAGTCAGTAACACAGTTAAGTTTTAAAATAGTTAAATTTCTTCCAAAATACAGAGTGAAATGCAACTTAAACACTTACTCCAGCCTCCAGAAGTAATAAAACACAACTTGTACCAAGGAAAAATAGCTTAAGTTTCAACTTTTTTCCTCAAAAGTAAAAAGTAACACTCCTGTTAAAATGTTACTAAAAATCACAAAACAGTCTATAAAAACACTTTTTCCTAACTTAAAAAATAATAATTTCACAGAAAAAGTTCACTTTTTTGTCATAAAAATAAAATGTACAGTGACTACTGACAACAAACATCAGCATCTTTTACCCTGCCTTTTTGCTATTACCATTAGGAAGATTTTACTTATTTTAAACACAGACAATTTTGTTAAGTAGTGTCAACAAGGTACACAGTAGAGTTTGCAGTTTCTTCCAGTAAGAGGAATCCCTCCTACTTCAAAGAACTGGCACAATACACCCTGACAGTCAAGGAACATTTACTCCAATCCAATCCCAGGCAGTTTAGCTAGTTCCACCAGTAGAGACAGGGGCACTTAGTGTTCTAAAAAGGGCAATTTTTAAAAACTATTTACTACCACAACATAGGTTCACTTGGAGGACATTAAGCTTAGCCAGTTTCCATTTTGGTGCTTGAATTAACATTTCCTGATTGGTCTTACTTATCCCATGGCTGATAATTGTATATTAGCCCTAGTGAGAATAAATGTGATCAAACTATAGATAATTTGAGGGGACCCATGTAAGGGATGCATAATTTAGGAACTGCCTCTATCCGTTAGTGGCACGAGGGACAATCCTAGAGTATATTAGCCATCCTTAGATCCAAGTTGCATTTGAATATGGACAGGGATGAGCTTTGTTTTACGTGAATGAATAGTCTGTTATGGATATACATCCATCTCTCCACAACATTCAGTTTAGATACCTGGACAGAGTATTTCTGATGCCATTTGACTTACTGATGTTCAGTAGGTCCATCTGTATTAGATCAGAGGATGCCTTGTATGCCAGACACGTCACCTCTAAGCACTCTGTAGGATACGGAGTATAGTGATAAATCTTTGAGGTGGTCCATGCAAGACCTATTGTTTAGGACTTGTATCCTTTTAGTAAGGTATCTCTTGTGGGTATTCCAATTGTTGCATGGGTCTGGACAGATATATGCCAAAGTGGGCATTATACAAAATGATTGACCTATTGAGGAAGCTTTGTAAAGGGGGACAATAACATCTCTAGATCTAGCCACAATCAATTTGTTTATAAGCTGTGCAATATAGAAAGACTTTCTTATGACTCTGGGCACATGTTGGTCAAACGTTAGGTCACTGTACGCACAAGTTCCCAAATCCTAAACAACTGGGTCAGTTCTCAGGGGGCATTGTCAATTTTGACAGTTCCCTGGAGTAGATGACTTCCCAAAGGATACGATAATGTATTTCTTGGAGTTTAGTTTCAATTCAGGATTCTGGCACCAGTTATTGTTTGGGACAAACCTTTCTGCATAATGGTTAAGTCATTTGGGGATTCAATAACTGCTCCTAGCTTGCAGTCATCTCAAACTTAGTCGGCCAAAGCACTTTAGTATTTACTTTTACTTTTGAGATGTACATGCCAAACAGAAAAAGTCTCAGCACCAAACCCTGGGGGACTCCAGTGGTGACTGATTTCTTCCCCTATTTTGATCTCCAGCATCCTGTGAGCAAGCATGCATGTATACGTTCTTTGATTCACCTTCCTGATTGTATTAACCTGATTGTATTAAATTATATTCCTTGTATAATACAGCACCACTTGTTAGAATGTGTTTTAAATTTGTAGTTTGGAACAGTCTTCTAGTAAGCAATGAAACAAAATGTATGAACCAATAATGACAAAACTACCTATTTCAGAAAATTTCAGCCATAAAAAGACACTCAAACTTCTGTCATTACAATCCACCAGTATCAGTAAATATGTAAAATCTCTGCAGAAGTAAGTAATCTAAATAATTCCACATTAAAGGGATCTGTAACTGATGAAGAGGTTGCTGCTAACAAACAACTTTATATTTAATTGTTTAATCTACAAATAAAGTGCCTGTTGCCCTTGAAGAATAAATTGCATATAATACATTAAAAAATGAGAAGCTAGTAATTTTGCAGTGGGGAACGAATGGCAAACTGATAACGGGTTCATAGTTACTAGGTAACTCATGGTAACTCCTCCAAAGGAGGACATTCATAGGACTACAGCATCCACTCCCATTAAAGTACAACATAGTACAGTATCAGCGATCCATCTGCATACTGTGGGAGTAGTACCCACAGCCTTCTGCATCAAAAGCAAGAATACTACCTGTTGTGCTACCAACAATGCAAACAACCTAGCATAAGTAGTACTAAACCTCTCTTCCCCTGAAGCTCTCAGCTCCTTGTAAAACCCACTTGGCTATCAACTAAATCTCTCAACTTTCCAGCACAAGAAATCTGGAAAAAGCCAACATTTATTTGGGGTGCAAAGGCCCAAAACCAGGGACACATTTTAAATATTGCTTGTATAATCTTAGAAAGTTGCTAAAATAAAGTGTTTTAGTGTTGCCATGTGTTTCCTGAAAGATAAGAAGACTGAAACTTACAAAGCAAAGTTGTCACTGATTTGCCAGAAAAACACAAATTTTAAGAGGAACAGACCAAAAGTATGAGCCAAATATTCTGTGAAAATCTGGACAGTGGAGAGCTGTGGACTCAACTCCCTGAATCACATGTGGTGGTATGGGTAGAGAATTCAGGCTCTTGTTTGAACCTCAGTAACACTAACCACCAGGTATACCTAACTGGGGCATTTTTTACACAGACACACACACATAAAAGAACAAAACTCTCTCCTTACTGGCATGACTCTGGTTCTGGCAGCATCAAATGGAACAGCAACAGCATAACTCCTGTAACACACAGCAATAATAGAACAAGAACAGCTAATTTAGTTCAACTTCCGCGCACAAATCCACTTCATTAATTTTTCCAGGCAGGTCTTGCAGCTGTAAAAGTGTGGGGGGGGGCTCCCCCTCCTCCTGGCTCTATGGTTCTGGCGCCCATGCATTTATGATTAACAGAGACACCATTTATGCTTTAAATTCTGTTATAATGTAACTTTTACATGTAATACAACAGCTGTGATTTAGGGTGTCAGATGTTTATGTGATCATAAATATATAATGGCAAAACTAAGGTGATGATCAAGAAGTTTATGAACATCTTAGAGTCATTACAAGAAATAAAGAAAAAAAGAAGTTATGTACTCACCATAACGTTCCATCTGTGTTGTCCATTTTCATTCTTCCTAAACTGTTGGGTTCGGATATGATCCTCGAATCTGACTTGGCTGTTACTAAAGCTTGTGTTAACCAAGAACCTCTCGAGCTCGTCCCTTATCCACAATGCACCAGCCCTAAACTACCTCAGATCTTGTTTGGTGAATTTACCAGGAAAGAAATGTTTAACATGCATAACTACAGAAGACTTAAACTTGTGTGTACTGTACAAAGGAAGAAACTATATCCGGAGCTCAAAATAAAGGACAATGATGTCCCTTTAAGAACTCATTCTTTCAGAAGTTTGTGAACAGAAGGGATGGAGACTGGTGGCCAGGAAGTTGAGGAAGAATGAAAACGGACAACACACATGGAATGTTATGTTAAGTACATAACTTCTTTAACTGATGTTGTCAACTTTCATTATCTCCTCAACGTTTGGAACAGAGTCCCAAGCTACCTACAGTCCCAGGTGGACTCTAAGGAAAGATATTCCTGAACACATTTGAACCAAATGATGCTCTACCCCCTGGAGACCAGATTCAATTTGTAATGAATAACAAAGGTATGGGGAGTAGCCCAAGTTGCTGATGCACATATGTTGTCCATGGAAGCTCTGGATAGAAAGACTGAAGAAGTTGCCATGGATCTAGTTGAATGAGCTTGTACCTGTTTTGGCAAGGTAATACTCAATTTGTCATATAAGAATGAAATACAATCAGTTAGCCATCTGGCTGAAGTTACTCTTACAACTGGTTTACTCAATTTCAATTCTGCAAAGGAAACAAATAACTGGTCTGTTTTTCTGATGTCTTACGTTCTATGCAGTTAGAAACAATTGCCTGTGAACATCCAATAAATGTAACATGTATTCATCATTGTTTGTAAAATTAGGAAGGAATACTGGCAAATGAATGGATTGATTGATATTAGATTCTGATAGCACCTTGGGAAGGAAGGATGCACTTGTTCGAAGCATCACTCTATCCTTGCAAAAGATCAAGTATGGGGGTTATGAAGACAAGGCTTGAATCTCTGAAATTCATCTAGCAGAGGTAATGGCTACTAGAAGAACAGTTTTCCAAGTAAGGCATTTAAGCTTACATTTAGTTGCTGGCTCAAATGGACACTATATTACACCCTGCAGTACCAAATTAAGATTCCATGGGTAAGTAGAATGTTAAAAAAAAAAAAAAAAAAAGAGTGCCTTGCAAGAAGGTTCTGATTCTTCCAGTAAAACATGGCAGATTGGGATTACCCAATTTGAAGGGGTATTTAACAGCTACATAGTTAAGGCTACTATACATAGCACAAGCAGAAAACTACAATTCAAAGTGGAAAGGGATGATGTTGAAACAGGAAGGAAGCTCAAGAAAAGTACAGTTGTGTACCTACCATAAATGTAGATGTTCGAGTGTATTTACTGTTGCAGTCATTACTCTTGGGTTATCCTGCTGGCAGGCTACCCGCAGTTGGCTAGAATTCCAAAGTCTAGGTCTGGCGTCGGTTGCTGTCGCCTCTTCCCTGACGTCAGTGCGCCAGGGGTATAAAAGATGCAGCCAACGCCATTTTCTCCAGTTTTTCTTGTCCCAGATGTCAGGTGCCCCAAATAGGTAGGCTGAAAAATATACCAATAAGAAATGCAAGCATAAAAATAACATTTCCTTCATCTACAAGCAAATACACCAAAAAGGGTGCATAGGATAAAGAAGTGCAGCTACGTCCCAGCAAAGAGAAGGGGGATGGTGGGTGGGTAACCTGGACTGCAACAGTGAATACACTCGAACATCTACATTTATGGTACGTCCACAACTGTACTATGTTCATTGTGTTTCACAGTTACAGTCATTACTCTTCAGTAGAATCCCAAAGCTGAGGATGGGTGGCTGGGCTAAATAGGATTAGGAGAGGCTACGAGGCCCTGTAGAACTGCAGTGGCGAAGCCTGCTCTGGACTTAGAGTAGAGAGCAAGTGATAGTGCTTTGTAAAAGTGTGCACTGAACTCCAAGTTGCAGCCTCTAAGACTTCTTTGGTTGGTAACTCCTCTGAGGAAGGCTGCTGAAGTGGCTGCTGCTCTGGTAAAATGAGGCCTAATGCCCTTAGGCACTGATTTGCCATGTTGAAAATAGCAGAAACAGATGCAATGGCCTATCCATTTAGAAATAGTCTGTTTTGAGATAGCCTTTCCTTGTGATCCTACATTATATGACACTAAAAGTTGCTCAGACTTTCTGAAAGCTTTAGTTCTGTCCAAGTAGAAGCGTAACTGCCTGTGTATGTCCAAAGAATGCAGAATTTTCTCACCCTTGTTCTGTGGATTTGGGTAAAAGGTAGGCAAGTGAATGGTTTGGTTGAGGGCTACACTGGACACCACCTTAGGCATAAATGTAGGGTTTGTCCTCAAAGAAACCCTGTCTGGATGAAAAATGATGAAAGGTTCCACAGCCATGAGTGCTTGTAACTCCCAGACTCGCCTTGCAGAGGTTATGGCTAGGTGCAGAGCTGTTTTCCAGGATAAGAATTTTATATCTGCTGTTGATGCTGGCTCGAAAGGAGGCAGTGTGAGTTTTTCCAAAACAATTGAGGTCCCAGGCCGGAATTGGTGCTCTCCTTGGAGGCCTAATGCTTTTGGCCCCTCTGAGGTACTGCCTTATTAAAGGATGAGAAAAGATAGGTGGTTCCATATTGTAATGTGCAGAAATGGCAGAGGCATGAATCTTAATTGAGGAGAAAGAAAGGCCTTTGTTCAGCATCTCAGTTAGGTATTGTAAAATCTGAGGAATATTTGGTACAAACATGTCAATGCCTTGTTCCTGGTTCCAAGCACAGAATCTCTTCCATTTTTCTGCATAAGATTTTCTGGTACTGGGCCTCCTGGCCTCCAAGATAACATCAATAACAGCTTTTGAAAGAGGAGTGTTCTGAATGGCTACATTATCCGCCGTGCTGCCAGATTTAAGGTCCTGAGTTGGCTGTGCAGGATCTGATTGTTTTGTTGGGTCAGCAAGTGAGAAGCTTGAGGCAATATCCATGCTGGACCTTGATACAAGCTCTTTAGGATTGGGTACCAGTGCTGGCGTGGCCAGTCTGGTGCAATCAGAATCATTTTTGGCTTCTCTTGTCTGACCTTTAGGAGTACTCTGGGAAGGAGAGGCAGTGGGGGAAAAGCATATACTGTTAGATTGTTCCAGCTGAATGATAGGGCGTCCACTTTCCATGCTTGCTTGTGGTAAACCCTTGTGCAAAATCTCTGCAAATGACAGTTATGAGGGGAGGCAAATAGATCTATGTCTGGGCATCCCCATTTCCTTATTATCATCCTGAAGACTTGTGGATCCAGTTTCCATTTGTGGAGATCCATGAGGTTTCTGCTTAGTTCGTCTGCCAGAGTATTTGTTTTTCCAGGCAGGAATTGTGCTTGAAGGTGAACTTGAAAAGCCAATGCTGTGTCCCATAAGGTCATTGCTTGTCTGCAGAGGGATATGAAGAAAAAACGTTGCAGAACACTGCTGGATAGTCAACAATTTAATAAAAAAAAAAAAAAAAAGTCGGTGTGCTTTTACTGGATTAAATAACTTTGCTATAGGTTCCTGGTCTGTGCCTTATTGTGGGTTCTACTTGGCTTGTGGTCGATGGTTCTATTTTTATTTTTTAATTTAATAAAATCCAAATCCAAGTAAAGGACAGTACAAATCCAAATTCAACAGACAATAAAACGATTGCAGATGAGCGCTTTCGGGTACAACCCTTCTTCAGATGACTAACAAACAAAGCTAAAACAATTTAAAGTAAAGCATAACCAATCAAAATCAGTAAATTACCCGCCTATTTTTCAAGGCGGGCTTCATAGGAATCATCTCATTAAGACCTGGAGGTCTGTGTGCCAGTAATTCAACAATCCATTTGGCCTCATTGAACTCTGTTATGTTCTTAATATTACCCCTCTCTACTGTTCAACCTAATGTTAACAATGGCTTTAAAACTAAATTTATGTTGTGCAAATTTCTCTACATGCCTATAGAGGGCATTATGAGTATCAGCATTCCTAATGGCTGATAAATGTTGCAAGATCCTAACTTTGAACATAGAATTCGTTTTGCCTACATAAAAACTATCACATTGATCATACACTGCCATATATACTAGATCTGTAGTCCTACACGTGGCCCTGGCTTTAAACTCAAAAGCCCTCCCAGTAACTGGATGTATAAAACCGGTGGTTCTATTGATATGAGCACAGGCTTTGCATGAACCACATGGTACAGTACCTGGTTTACCCTTGAAATATTTAGTTGCAGTTGGCTTCTCATGTGATAAAATATCTTTAAGGTTTTTATTCCTTCTGAAGCCAAAACAGGGATATTCCCCTACTATAGAGTGAATTCTGTCATCAGTAGTTAAAATATTCCAATTCCTTCGGACTACATCACAGACCCCTTTTATGTTGTTACTATAGGTAAACGTAATTTGTGGTTTCTTTTTATATTTATATTTGCCCCCATCTAGCTGAGATGGTCTATCTTGCATACCAGAAAACAACCAGGGGGTCGACCTATCACTTCTATGTGTCTTACTATTATGAATAACTCTTTTGGTCATAGATTTATTATAACCTCATTCACTAAACAAATCAGTTTGTCAGCCTCATCATTAAACATTGTTTCATCTGTGCATATCCTGGAAACCCTGCTGACCTGTCCTTTGATAATGTTGGAAAAAGTATGCCTAGGATGCATACTATCAAAGCACAGAAGGGTATTCCTCCAACATTCCTTCCTAAACAGGTGTGTGGAAAAACCTTCACTCCTTTGGGTTACATGTACATCCAAAAAATCAATATTGCTCCATGAGCTATTGGCCGTAAAATGCAAAAAGGAGGTAGAAGAATTAATATAGATTAAAAAATCATTAAATTGTACTTCGTCACCATTCCACAAAATAAAAATATCATCCACAAAACACCTGTAAAGGGTTATATGTTGAAGCCAGCTATTATTCTTTAGGACAAACCTATTCTCCCAAAAAGACAATACCAAATTAGCATAAGTATTGGCATGCCCATTTTACAGGTCTGGCATGCCCTTTGACCTTGGTAGAGTGTGAAAATGGAACCTGTAGCCTTGGGACACTATGCTCAAGACCCATTTGTCTTGGGTAACAATTTGCCAATTTGATGAAAAAAGTGCTAGTTTTCCCCCTAAGGGGGCTGTCAAAAGAAAACTGTTTGGAACTGGTAAAGTCATTGGGACTGTTTCCTGTAAGTCTGTGATTTGTCTTCTCCGCTTCTGGAGGTAGGAGCACCCCATTGTTTAGGTCTGTATGAGCCTTGGGGCTGAGATCAGCCTCTGGGACGCCTGTATCTGCCTATTTGTGGTCTGTCTGAGACTGGAAAGGACCAATTTTTAGAAGGCCAGTTCCTGCTAAACCTGGGTGGCTGCACCTGTAAGAAATCCTTGACTGTCTGCATGGATTTTGCTTTATCCTCCATTTTTTTCAACACCTCTTCTGCTTTAGTACCAAACAAAGTATCATGCTGTAATGGTGCATCTAATAATTTTGCTTTAACATGATCAGGCAGATTTTGTTCCTTTAACCAAGCATGCCTTCTAATAACAGAACCTGTAACAGTGGCCCTGCAAGAGGCCTCCAGTGAATCATAACCACATTGCAAAGTATGCTTTCCCACTTGTTCAGTTGCATGCAATAAATCCTGTAATTCCTTGTTCTCTGAACATTCAGTATTTGTCAACATTTTCTGTTTAAGTAGTGACATTAAATGTTGCTGATATTTAAGCATATGAAATTGACAATTTAAAGCCATTACAGCCAGGGTAGCAGAAGTGTAAACTTTTTTCCCCCATCTGTCTAGAGCCCTACAATCCCTATCAGAGGGGACAGGTTTTTTTGCAGTAGAAGCTTTAACCCTCTTGGGACCCCGAGATATAGTTTCTGGGTCAGCAGCGGGATTTTTATATAGGAATTTATGAGAATCCGGGACCCTGTAGTATCTGTCTGGCTTAGCAGGTGCAGGGGGTAAAGAGTCAGGGGACAGTCCGGACTCTGAAATTACATCTACAATGTCTAGAACAGGTGGAATAGCAAGGGGTCTGTGCTGAGGAAGAAGCAGGAAGTCTCTGAGGCTTTTTTTTAGATTCAGAATAATCTTGGCTCTCCCAGTGGAAATGCTCCCTCACAGTATGCAGTGTTTCCCCAAAAGAATAGTCCTCAGGAGGAGAGGCTGAAGGAATGGATTCTTCAGCATCAGAATCCTCATAGGGAAGCATGGAGTAATCCTGCTCAGAAGAGGAATCAGAGGAAATGGAAACCTAATCAGAAGAATCATATTCTGTCTCTTGCCTAGGCCTCTTATCAGGAGGGGGATGGGAGCCCCTGATCACAGTAATTGGGTCTTTGGCCATTTTCAGCATCTGTTTTTTAGGCATGGAAGTCTGAATAGGAGAATGCTGTACTTGTTTCTTTGTCTTTAGAGCTGCTTTAGTCTTTGTCTTTGAAGCTGAAGATGGCTTAACATATAGTTGTGTACGTCTGAAGACACCCTCAGAAGCCGATGCCTGCTCATCGGCTTCGGACCCATCTGAGGGATTGATTTCCGAGTGTCCAATACCTTGAGTTTCCAAAGGCCCAGTCGGCTCCACGTGGGAGTCAGTAGCGGCCTGTGGCTCTGAGGTAGCGGGCACCAGGGGCTGCGAAAGCACCTCACTGAGAACCGGCGAACCAGCGACTGGCCTAGAAGAGGCTTCGTCATCGGTTTTGGACCTCGGATGCCTATCCTTTTCCTTGCGTTTTTTGTAAACTCCGGCTGTCGGCTGTTCTGCTGGCATTATATAATTAAATCTTCGGCCAAAGTAATGAAATGCAAAATCGAACCGACGCTTGATAGTGCGTTGGTTAAATCTAGCACAAAACTGACAGCTAGCAATGTTGTGATCGGGACCTAGACAAGGAATACAGTAAGAGTGAAAATCCTTATGAGGTATTTGCTTCCCACAAGAAATATAATTGTTAACTTTTTCTGACATCGGTCTGTAGCAAGAAAAAAATTTCCCCAACGGGGTACTTAGCTTTAATGAAGACTTTGGTTCTGAAATTCAGATTTGAAAATCTCAGGAGTCGGCCGACCGGCACTTGGGAACTGCTTTTGCTTCGGGCAACGCGCGGCAAGAAAGACTGTTGAAAATGGCGCCGGCTGCATCTTTTATACCCCTGGTGCACTGACGTCAGGGAAGAGGCGACAGCAACTGACGCTGGACCTAGACTTTGGAATTCTGGCCGACTGCGGGTAGCCTGCCAGCAGGATAACCCAAGAGTAATGACTGCAACAGTGAAACACGATGAACATCAAGGAGAGACTGGGATTTTGGAGGCATGCGTTTATGGAGAATAGCAATAATTATACAGAGTACTATATCCATAAAGTACCCAAAAGTGTTCTAAGAACTAAGCCAACACTGGAATGGAGAAAGGAGATTCTACTAAGGATGACTACAATTAGGGACACAGACAACAGGCAAGAGGGGGATGGAATTTATTGGAGAAAACTGGCAAAGGAACCAAGGTATTGGGAGCAAATAACTAGAGGGAAAGATGATAGAATGGGAAGATGCCAAGAATTTATTTGGACTGCAAGTTAGAGATTGCTTTTCCTATCAAGGATTGAAATCAGATATAGGCAAAGAGAAAGAAATGGGGGTGGGGGGGGATCTAAACGAAAGACCAGCATTGGTAGAGTTTTTAGTAGAATCTATAACAGAAGCTGCCATTAAAAAAGGACTAATTAGTAGAGCATATATAAAATACTGCATGATAACTAAAAGAATCAATCAGATTAGGTTAGAAAGGCTTGGGAAGAGAGAATGGATAAGCAATTCACAAAGAAACAATGGGAGGATATATGTAAGTCTACCAAATATGCAACAAAATCTAGAAAATTTAGGATTTTTGCTTGGAAATGTTTACTAGATATTTTATACCCTGAGAAGCCTCCAGAGAACTTTTTCTCAGGTATACAGCATAAGCTGGAGGTGTGATGGGGAAGAAACAGGTAATTGGGAACACATTTTCTGAAAGTGCCGTGAGTTGGTGGACTTTAAGGATTCCCTGCAGGATGCACCATCAGAGATGCTGGTTGGGCAGACTGGTGTGACAAGGGAGATGATTTTTCTGAGATATGATACAGAATCGGAATTGCCTAGATATGGTAAGGTCTTGCTGTCTCTAATTATGGTAGCTGCCAAAAAAGCAATTACTAGAAAATGGAAATCAAAATCTAAACCAACTATATTGGAAGTAGTGAACATGGTAACAAATGTGTCGCTAGCATCCACTGGAGCTGAAAATTTGGTACTGCAGATTATTCTTCTGACCCGTGATCTGATAGTTTGTAGTCTTGAGGGAGGTAGTGAAGCTATCGTTGACTTTTTGTTAAAAATTGCTCCTATAAATTCCAAAGTTTGAGTTGGTTGTAGTTGAGTCTTGTTGCAGTTTATGGTTATTTTCAGATGGGAACAAGTCTGAAGAACATGATCTCTTGTCCTTACCAACTGATGTCTGGTTGGGGAGGTAATGAGCCACTCGTCTAGATATGGAAACATCCAGAAACTTTACAGTCTCAAATGAGCCACTACTACTGCCATGCACTTGGTGAACACCCTGGAGGCTTCGGTGAGACCAAAGGGCAAAGATCTGAATTGGTAGTGACTGGCTCCCAGCCAGAAGTGTACATGCCTTCTGGATCGCCTGTTCATCTTTATGTGATAATACGAATCCTGAAGGTCGAGCACATCCAGTCATCCTTGCCCAGAAAAGGGAGAATGGTCTGAACCATGACAATCCAAAAGTTGATATACTGAACAGACTTGTTCAAGTTTCTGAAATTCAAGACTGGTCTCCAGTCCCCTGTTTTCTTTGGCACTGAAAAGAATCTTGAGTAAGTTCCAGATTCTCTCTGGTCTGGCAGGACCTGTGGGATGACTCTTTTTTTCTATCAGCTTTTGTATTTGAATTGCTGCTTCTTCCTGCTGACTGGGTGGAACACTGGGGATTTTTCTTGGGATCAGAGGTGGAAGGGAAAAGAGCATTACATATCCTCTGGAAATAATCTTCTACATCCAAGCACCTTTTGTTATATCTAGCCAGGCTCTCTAGTGCAGGAATAATTGGAGCTCTGGTAGTGTCCGTCACAGAAAGAATCTCTGCACCCCTGGTTTTGCGAGCCTCCTCTGCCACGGGGATGCCAAAGACCATTAGACACCCCCCCCTGCCCCTAGAGGAACTTTCTGCACGTGTCCTGCAAAGGACCCTGGGACTTCCTGAACCACATTTTCTGACCACCTTGTTGATTTCTAGAAAAAGATCTTTGAGAGGTTGAAAAGTGTAAATCCAGTACAGAGAGAGGGTCTTTCCATTCTTCTCACACCTGGATAATATGTTCTTTGCTTTGGGGCCAAAGACATGCCATCAAAAGGAGCATTGAAGGGCTCTGCAAAATCATATAAGGGCATCCAAGTATGTCTCCTGATAGAAATCCCTGAACCCACTGCCCATGGGACACCATCAGCTGCATGTGAAATAAGCCTCATGGATGAATTGGAAATAGACTATAGGGTAGCCAACTGAGAAGTCAAGGATGATTGGGCCTCTGCATTAATGGATCCTGAGAGGGTATCCTGACAGTTCCTTAATCAGATCCCTCTACAACTCTGTAAAATGTTCCAAATAATTCAGCGATCTGATGGCAAAGGTCCGTGAAGCATAGACATGCTTCCCAAACCATCCATTGCCCTAGACGCCCTGTTAGGGGAATGAACACTGGAACTCTTTGGCAAGTTCCATTTTGATGGTCAGCACTACAACCATGGCATCAACGGACACACCTTTAGACCAAAACTCTTACCCCGAAGGTGGTGCCAGAATCTTGTCCAGTCTCCTGGGTATGGGTTCAATTTGTGTCAGGTTCCATCAATGCCTGCCAAGAGACCAGATCTATAAGCTCATCAGCGGGTGGAGTAACCCAGGAGCAGGGGCACCTGCAGGCAGGTGTAAGGGGGAGCACTTGCACCCCACTGGAATCAGCTGGCTGGTAGATTAATAAAAAAAAAACTTTATTTTTTTTTAAGGGCATTCTTCTTTAAGAACACCCTTCAAGTTCAGTCACACAGACGCTTCTGTGGCTGTGCAACTGATGTTTTACATCTTCAACTTCCACGCCCACGTGAAACTTGAATTACAGAAGACAACGTTTGGACTGGAGTTCACGGACGAACGTACAAATGACAGGTAAGTGTGTGGCAACCATGCCTAATCCTAAACTTCATTTTCATTCATTGTAATGCAGCGGTAGCATTGTTGCCTCACAGCAAGAGGTTCTCCCGTTCGATTCTCGGCTGGAGTGCGGGGAGTGCCTTCTGTGTGGAGTCTGCATGTCCTCCCCGCGGTTGGGTGGGCATTCGGAAGACATGCATAAATGGGCGTGCCTTCGTTGAAGGTTGAATGTCGAGCTGGCACCTCGGCGTTCGTGAAAATCTATTGCCAATCATTAGCGGACCAGAGTTCCACTGTGGCAACGGCAACCCCTAACCGGGAAAAGCCGAAAGACAACAACATAAATTACAGCATGACTCAGCTATGACGAATGAGTTACAGGACATGCATTCTTCCTGAAAGACAAAGTAGCCATTGGTAAAAATTGAAATGTACACACTGAACAAACTTGAAAACATTCTCTCTAATAACAAAGGCAAAATATCTCTTACATTTGATTTCACAAACCACATCAGGAAGTTGCAGACAGGACTGACAGATAAGACAGTCATGGTCTGTAAACACTGTGACTGAATCTACTTTAATTTGCTGAAAACAGACAAATGTAACAGAAGTAATATAGTATAGCTACATGTGTATTATTCCGTTAGTAATTAAAAATATCGCAATCTCTCCCAGACACAGAAACGTTGTCTAATGATATCAAGCTTGCAAATATCAGCTGAAGCCATAGCCTATCCAGTGCTGATTCTTATAAATAGGTCAATATCAGAATGCAAAGTACCTCTCTCTTGGAAAATCTCACATATTATGCCATTACACAAAGGGGGAAAGTCCCTGGAACTGACCAACTACCGCCCTATTGCTATCTTATCACCTCTATCAAAAATATTAGAGAGAGTAGTTCATTCCCAACTAATGCAGTACCTCCTTAAAAAAGACATGCTATCCACATCCCAACATGGTTTCTGACCCTCCCACAGCAATACTACAGCATTACTCTCCTTCACAAACACAGTCAACCACCATCGAAATAATGGACTATTCGTATCCTCAATATTTCTAGACTTATCAAAAGCCTTTGATATGGTGAACCATAATATGCTTCTAGAAACTCTATCTTCCCTTAACATAAGCCCCTCCCACTATACCCTGGTTCAGGAACTACTTATCTAACCGTCAGCAGGCTGTTCTATGGCAAAAAGATCTGTCCCCTCTACTACCAGTTAACACAGGTGTCCCACAAAGGTCCATATCCTTGGGCCTTTTCTAGTCTCACTATTTACTAACCAAATAGCGTCATCAGCACAATCTGCCTCAGTTATGCAATATGCAGATGATACCACTATTATATGTGCCTCCCCTACCCTACATGAACTAAGAACCATTACTCAAAATAACTTTTCCATAGCAGAAACATGGTTCACTAAAGTAAAACTTATTCTCAATCCCAAAAAAACAAACAAATCCTCTTTAGCCCCGGTAGATCTCCGCCACTAAATAATGACTTTACTATAACAGCTAAAGACAAGACACAAATCACCCCAACAACAAACACAAAACTATTAGGTGTGGAAATTGATAGTAATCTAAAAATTGACATGCACATAGCCCAAACAATTAAAAAAGTTAACAAAAAGCTTGGCCTCCTATACAGAAACTGTCAGTTCATCACAAAACCTACCAAAGCCACCTTAGCAAGGACTCACCTCTTATCCATTCTCCTTTATACCTCCCATATCTTAACTAACCTTCACCACACAGAACTAAGCAAACTGGAATCCTGCTACAATAAGATTGCCAAGTTTGCTACAGACACCTCTCACAGATCCCGTCACTGTTTAGCCCTCAACCAGCTCAACTGGCTCGAGTTTCCCCAACTACTCCTACTCAGCCAACTATCAATAGCTCACAAGCTCTACTACTTTCCCAACAAAAGTCCTGCACTCCAGGATCTAATTCACCCCTACACCACCACTAGAACCCTAAGATCAAGTTTTCAGAACCACATAAATGTCATCAAACATAAGAATGAGGCTGGTAAATCTCTCTTTGCCTGCTCTATTGCCAGAACCTAGAATTCACTTCCAACCCACTTAACTGCCACCACCTCTACTTCTCAATTAAAAAAAACTTCTTAAAACCCACTACACCAATAACTGGCTCTGCTTATGTTACTACCCAGGTTAGTCCATACCACTGCACTGTTGCTAGGATTCAGCTATGAATCAAAAGGTTCTCCCCAAGTCCAACTTGTAAAAACAACTAAGTGGGAATTAGATTACTACCACGTTAGACAACGTGAACCTTTACAATCTATACTCTAATTTATTCTTAACATACATGGCTTTGTTTTCTTCTTTATGACTAATTCTTTCCCCTTTAAACTGCAGTAGGGCTGGGAGCCTTCTCCCAAGACCTACCTATCCTCATATGTAATATATTTATAATGTCTTTTTTTTTTCTTATTGTAAACATGTTTTGTACTATGTTTCCAAAATTGAGACTGTTTTTAGCTACTTTTTTCTGTATGAATGTTTGGAGCTTTTCTCCCCGGGCCTCCACTGAAAATGGACCTGTGTCCAGTCGGACTTTCCCGGTCAACAAATGTAAAATAAAAAATAAATAAAATAAAAAAGCTGGACACTGTATCCATGTATAAGAATCCTACAAGAGATTTTCAAGTATGTCACAAATTACAAGAACACTTTGTTTTAATAATTAAAAAACTAGTACGTTAATGTGATTCTGAGATTCCTTTATGGCAGCAGAGGGTTTTTGCCCAGTCTCTGGGTGTAATAATCCAACAGTGGGCCATGTCTATTCCAAGAATATCCAACCCTTTATGGAATACAAGTGTATTATATTCTAATAAGTAAAAAAAAAAAATTTAATAATTTCCACCAACTACAGCTTCCACTACCATTTGTACCTGTACTTATTGGGTGCCTGCTCCTCCAAGTGCCAGATATCCCACCAGTGACACTGTGGCCCAGTGGCAGATTAAAATAGAGGTGTTCTGTGTGGCTGCCCAGGGCCACGGCTTCAGGGGAGCCCATGGCTGGAAAGTGACTGAAGAAGCAGGCTCCTGCTGCACTCATTCTGGCTACCTGATAAGGTGTACAATGTCTGTGTGCCCATGTACAACTGTTTTTTGGCTCAGCAGAACTTGCACATGCTCACTGACATTGGGATATAATACACACTTAATCAGGAAGCATTGCAGGCCAGATGCCTCCTAGTTTCTCCCTTGTTGTGCTGTAATTTTAATGTAGAGCTGCAATGATTACTCCATCTCATTCTGATTGAATATGTCTGTCACTTCTATATGTGCTCCACCTAGAGCAGAGGTCAGAGGGCAGGAGGTTGCAGCCACTGAATCATATGCCTTATATAATGCCTTGAAGCTCTTAATATGCAGAACGAATCATGGCTGAATGATGTTTTCCCCCATTTTTTTACACCACAAAGAAAAAGCAACCCTTCAAAGAGCAGAGCAGATCTCTGTAAAGAACATCATGTCCTGTTTAGTTTCCAGACTTTTAGCCACCCACCGGTTTCTAGTCAATGAATCATGGAGCCTTTAAAGCCTCATTGGCTCTGTGATTTGCTGTCTAAGTCATGGAGGGTGGGACCAAGCTGAAAGCCTGGAAACTTTGAACACTGAAGGGTAATAGTAGCTGCACCATTTCACAGTCAGGAGACTGCAGATAACACTAAGATGATTTCAGTACTATGCACAGGTATGGTTTGCAGCAGATTTTTTAAGCCTAGCAGGCAACCGACCAGATGCTATCCCAAGTGTACAAAATGTCCCTGACTTTGTCTTATTGTTGCTCCCCATAAAAAATATGTTTTTCAGGTAAATCATTGAGGGTTGTAACTTGCACTCACTAAACAGTGACAGGTTTGAGTTTCACATTCAATGTTCTTGATTTCTGAGGGTTTATGCTAATTCAAACCTGATATCAAAGACATGTAAGAACAATATTTAAAATCTGTTTAGGATTTTAGTCCTTCATTACCTGACAGCTGTTTTACATAACAGTTTGGCATCTGACACAAGCATAGGCTATGTGGCTATAATTGCTGAGGCTAGCTGCAGTGAAGAGGAAAGTGACTGTGCCATTTGCTCATTATTCTAGCTTTGCAGGAACAATGTAGTTTGTGTGAAATAACCTTGAATACTAAACTGTGTAGCAACCGTTTGGTGTAAAGTCAAAAATTCATTACATGAATATCATTTTTATCACAATCAGACATTGAAGTGTACACAACCATTTTCAATCACATCTGGATGTGGTCTATCTGGGAATGAAAATTTAAGAGGTCACTTAAAACCAGGGTTTTCAGGACTGTGCATCTGCACGTTTGTGTAACGATGGACTACATTACTGTGATTAATGTGTGTTTGTATGAAACAAACGGGAAATACTTTACTTTAACTATTGTTAATGTGTTTATTTTTTGCCAATCTGAAATCTGAGGTGTACACAGTCAGAAAAGTAGCTGTACTTGATGGATATGAAGGCCATCTGTAGATAAAATGACTTACCACTGCTAAACAATAATTACCGATCTGGCATGGCAGAAGTAGTTTCACATAACATACTACATTTATTGAAATCAGTGTAAAATAGCATCAATATGGCATGTGTGTGTGTGTGTGTGTGTTTGTGTGCGCGTGCGTGTGTGTGTGCGCATGCGTGTGTGTGTGCGTGCGTGTGTGCGTGCGTGTGTGTGTGTGTTCTTGTGTGGGTTATATTATTTCTTTCACCTTTCATCACAAACAGCATTACACATAATAAGTGGTTACTTAGGTAGTTAGGCAGAAACAGATGTGTGTGAAAGCAACTTCTTTATGGCACAGTGTGCAGTGAGCAGAATTGCCATCTCACATCATTTTGGCTCAGGTTGAGTTCTTACATGTGGCTTCCATTGTCTGGAGTCTACATGCCCTCTCTATCTCTGTCTGGGTTTATCCTTGTGCTCTGGTTTCTGCCAAGACCCCAACAGTATTCTGTAACTGAAATGGCATTCCTCCAATTTGCCCATGGATAAGTGTGTTGTGTGTGTGTGTGTGTGTGTGTGTGTGTGTGTGTGTGTGTGTGTGTGTGTGTGTGTGTGTATATATTTGGGGGGGGGGGGCAGCAAAGCAGTTAGCATTCCCAGATATGATTTATGAATCTTTGCAAGCATTTGTCTTGTTTGTCAACACAATTTATTTCTTTCTTGAAAGAAAAAAAAGTAAGACTGAATTTATTTCCTTATTCATGGTTTCTGTTCAGGCCATCATTTAGTCAAAAGGTTGGAAAAAGGCTCTAAAATGCACATCAGAGCATCTGTAGCACCATGGCACTGGCAGCTCGGCTGATGCCCCCAATACAAAAGTTAAATACATCTTTTTTTAATTTTATTTTGCATTTAAAAATGTGACCATTATTATTCTATCTTTATTTAATTTTGCTTAATGAAACTTGAAACTCCTTGCATACTACTGTGCATGCAAAAAGTTCCAAACACTTCTGAGTTTCAGAAAAAAAGACGAAAATAGAAATCATCCTACTATGCAAGCCAGGCTATTTTCAATACAGCTCGCATTATATGTAAAATAGGCGAGGGTATAGACAGCAAAAAACTCGCTTAATAAGGGTCATCCTGGGCTCCCATATGGAGCAACAAGGAGCTGTTTTTACTGGCAAAGGCTGCCTTAGCTGACTAAAGCAACTGTTTGAAAGTAATAGTATTATAAAGAATTGAACATTGAGTACAGAAATATGTTTATCCATTTACTTTAAAACTTACTTGTCTTATTTATTCTACCATGTGTGGCACTTGCTCAGAAAATAGGAAGGTATTTAAGTGAGTGAATATGTATGTATGTATACATGTGTTTGTGGTGGTATCACAACTGAGCTCTCCTTGAAATCTCATATACCTGTGTGCTTTTTTTTCCAGGTAAATTAATGTGGAGTAAAATAACTAAATGATTGACATTTCAGTTTTGGACTTAGTATTCCGAAAGAAAGGCATTAATGTTAAGCCTGTTATTCTAGCTACTTTCTAAGTAGCCAAGGGCAATATTTCTCCCTATTTTTTTTGGTGTGATTCTAGCTACTTTCTAAGTAGCTAAGGGCAATATTTCTCCTTAATTTTGTGTGTGTGTGTGTGTGTGTGTGTGGTTCTGTAATATATGTCTATGTGTGGAGTTGTAGATATTCTCAAATGTCCCTAATTTTGTAAAATGTCTAGGATTTATCCTGATATCTGGTCTGCTGCTGGTAGCTTTTTTCTGGCAAGTGACAGGAGTTAAAGTAGACTTTATCGCTTTCAGAAAAAGCATGATAATGCAAAACCTGTTATTCTAGCAACATTCTAAATAAATAAAGGCACTATCAGTCCCTGATATTTGGCCATTTGTCCCCCATTATTTTTTAGCTTTCTCCCGGCTGCTGGTAAATACAAATGACCTCAGTGGTTTCTAACAAAGAAGATCAAGGGCCTGTAGCATGTGCCTTACACAGACTGACTAAAATCCCTGTCACTATACACTGTATAGTACAGACTTCTTAGGGGAGGCCTACAGAGCAACCCAAGACCCAAACCTAATGAACTTACTGCATATCTGTAAATCAAATGGGTCTAGGGCTACTCATTCCAGGGACTTAAATACGGCCTGTGACTTAAACAGGACATGCTGGAGGGACATATTTATCTCCCAGTGATTGCCACGTCTTTGGAACAGGCTACAAATTCATGTGAAACAGAGCACCTCTATGACAGTATTCAAGAGGTACCTGAATGAGTGGATGGGGCACAGTAAATTCTTACCGGGGATAACACCTACAACCCTCCAGGACATGGGCAGTCATCACTAAATGCAGTCTTGGGTATTGACTAGTACCTCTATGGTACTACACTACACTGGGTTAAAATGGCTAGGCTTAAAATGACCTCTGGGTCGATAGCCTAGTAATATCCTCTGATCCTATGACTTTGCTGTCACTTGTTCAAGTTAAGCAGGCGTTATTCTCAGTTTGCAGAACTAGTGAGTGCATTTGTGTAAAGCTAGCTGGCATACTTTACTGTGGCTTTTGTAAAACAGAGACAAGAGGTGTGCACAATCAATAAAGAATAAAGCGGTTGCAACTGAGGTTTCTTGGAGTTGCCTTTGATGAAAAGGACTGTGTGGGAAAGGAATTGCAGTGTATCTAAAAGTAGCAAGTAAGCCATATTTTCTTTCACTTTTCATCACAAACATCAGCAGTGTACACAGTATCTGACTGATTGACTGACTGTGGTGGTTTAGACAGGATGCGTGTTACAGCAACTGACCACTGGTACAAGGGTGCAGTGAACAGCATTGCTGACTCAGAGCGCTTGGGTCTCTGATTAAGTTTTTAGCTGTGGACTCTGCATTAACTCCCAGGTTCTATGTAGTTTTTATCCAAGTGTTCTAAGTTTTATAATGAATGCCTGTCCCTTTTTAGCAAATATGTCCAGTGAAAAAACATGAAATGTGACATATATAGATGCTTTCCAGGGGAAGGAGTGGACTTTTTAGCTTAGGATCTGAAAAGGAAATTGGTTATTTTCTAATTCATGTAGCTATAAAATTCAGTATAAAAACTGTAAAAGTTTCTGAATGCAAACAAACTAGTTATTAAAGCAGCATCATGGTAGGGAATACTTCAGTACACAGAGATTCAACTAAATGCATAGTCATGAGTTCCTTTATACCTTTCTGTCAAAAAAACAAACAAACACCAAGCTCACAAAGAGTTTAAAGTTGTAACTTTGATAAAATCTATTTATGTACATTGTCAAGGTTGGAATGAGTAAACATTGTAAAAATATGTAGAAAGGAGGACAGTTTGACAGTCTCTAAGGGAGGTAGCATACCCCTCAGCTGTCCAGGCTTTTGCAGAATGTGCAGATTTTTGCCCCATATTCCTCCTAAAAAGGATTGAAGTTGCTAAATAGTTTTAGACATCATATCCTTTAGAAAAATGCATACCAACACAAATCATGTTATTCTAGCAATTTTATAAGTTCATGAAAGCAATATTTATAATATGTCCCTGTTTATTTTAGGCTTTGTCCAGATTTCTTGCACTAAGAAGATGAGGGGTGTGTGAGTGAGGGAGAGAGAGAGACAGAGAGACAGACAGAGTCAGAGAGAGAGAGAGAGAGAAATGCCCTAGTTAGATCTAGCAGGTGGAATTTATTTTCAAGTGCATTTTCAAGGAATTGTGAGCTTCAAGGGAAGCAAAGGTTACTGCTGCTCATGCTAAGTCTGCTTAAAAGGGTGATAAAGGATAATGAGGGAAATGTACTCACAAGCGAGGAGAGTGTGTTGAGCAGATGGAAAGAGTACTTTGAGGGGCTGATGAATGAAGAGAATGCGAGGGAGAGAAGGTTGGATGATGTGCGGATAGTGACTCATGAAGTGCAGTGGATTAGCAAGGAGGAAGTAAGGATAGCTATGAAGAGGATGAAGAATAGAAAGGCTGTTGGTCCAGATGACATACCTGTGGAAGCATGGAGGAGTTTAGGTGAAATGGCAGTGTAGTTTTTAACTAGATTGTTTAATGAAATCTTGAAAAGTGAGATGATGCCTGAGGAATGGAGAAGAAGTGTTTTGGTACCGATTTTTAAGAATAAGGGTGATCTGCAGAGCTGTAGTAACTACAGAGGGATTAAACTGATCAGTCACAGCATGAAGTTATGGGAAAGAGTAGTGGAAGCTAGGTTAAGAAGGGAGGTGATGATTAGTGATCAGCAGTATAGTTTCATGCCAGGAAAGAGCACTACAGATGCAATATTTGCTCTGAGAGTGTTGATGGAGAAGTGCAGAGAAGGTCAGAAGGAGTTGTATTGTGTCTTTATGGATTTAGAGAAAGCATATGACAGAGTTCCTAGACAGGAGTTGTGGTATTGTATGAGGAAGTCGGGAGTGTCAGAGAAGTATGTAAGAATGGTACAGGATATGTATGAGGGTAGTGCGACAGCAGTGAGGTCTGCGGTGGGAGTGACGGATGCGTTTAAGGTGGAGGTGGGATTACATCAAGGATCAGCTCTGAGCCCTTTCTTATTTGCAATGGTGATGGACAGGTTGACACGAGATCAGACAAGAGTCCCTGTGGACTATGATGTTTGCAGATAAAATTGTGATCTGCAGTGAGAGTAGGGAACAGGTGGAGGAGACCCTGGAGAGGTGGAGATATGCTCTAGAGAGAAGAGGAATGAAGGTCAGCAGGAGTAAGACAGAATACATGTGTTTGTGTGTGAATGAGAGGGAGGATAGAAGAATGGTGAGGATGCAGGGAGTAGAGGTGGTGAAGGTGGATGAATTTAAATACTTGGGATCAACAGTTCAGAGTAATGGTGAGTGTGGAGGAGAGGTGAAGAAGATAGTACAGGCAGGATGGAGTGGGTGGAGAGGAGTGTCAGGAGTGATTTGTGACAGACAAGTACCAGTATGAGTGAAAGGCAAGGTCTACAAGAGGGTAGTGAGACCAGCTATGTTATATGGGTTGGAGACAGTGGCACTGACAAAAAAGCAGGAGTCAGAGCTTGACGTGGCAGAGTTGAAGATGTTAACATTTGCAATGGGTGTGATGAGGATGGACAGGATTAGGAATAAGTATATTAGAGGGTCAGCCCAGGTTGGAAGGTTTGGAGACAAAGCCAGAGAGGCAAGATTACGTTGGTTTGGACATGTACTGAGGAGGGATGCAGAGTATACTGGGAAAAAGATGCTAAGAATGAAGCTGCCAGGTAATAAGAAAAGAGGAAGGCCTAAGATAAGGTTTATGGATGTGGTGAGAGAGGACATGCAGATGGTTGGTGTGACAGAGCAAGATGCAGAGGACAGGAAGAAATGGAAACAGTTGATTTGCTGTGGGGACCCCTAATGGGAGCAGCTGAAAGAAGATGATGCTAAGTCTGCTTAAATTGTGCAACTGTTTTGTTTAGCAAATGGTATCATTATTGTGGTATAGAATTTTAAAGCAGTGTTAGCACAGCAGGTAGCATACTTGCATCTTGATGCAAAGGGCTATAGGTTCTATTCCTACAGCATGTACATTTGTATTTTAAGGGGGTATGGTGAAAATCCTTAGTATGTCATCCTTTGGATGAGGCACCTAATAACTATGAATCTGTTTTTCAGCTTGCCACCCATTCCCTACTGCAATATACCAGCTTACCATTTCTTTTAATGTAACATAGGCAATTTATTCTTCAAGGGCAACAGGCACTGAATTTGTAAATGAAACACTGTAATATAAAGTTTTCTAGCAACAACCTCTTCATTGGTTTCAGATCTCTTTAATGTGGAATTATTCAGATGACTTTTACTTCTGCAGAGATTCTGCATACTGACTGATGTTGGTGGATTGCATGACAGAAGTTTGAGTGGCCCTTTATGGTTGAAATGTTCTGAATTGGGCAGGTTGTCATTATTGGTTCATATGACTTGTTTCATTGCTTAAAGGAAAATAATCTTCTTGGGTGGCAAAAGCCAGGGTACTGTTTGGCTAGGCTTATATAGGCCCTAGGGCCAACAGCCTAGTACCTACCTATGAACCTATAAAGGAAAAATGTTCAGAACTATAAATTTAAAACACACTCTAACAAGTGGTGCTGTATTATACAAGGGATATAATTCAATTATTATACAGTATAATTAATACAGTCAGGAAGGTGAATCAAATAACTTTTGCATGGTTTTAAAAATGTGTGCAAGGAGCCTATTTGAAAAAAGCCCAAAGGTAAACTTACCCTGCCACTGGCCAGATGCATTTTCTTTGAATGTGGGTTTCAGTGCTGTTTCAATGAATGTGGGTTTCAAAGGTAGAGAAGATTTAATGCTAAGTCTGTTTTCATTGTAAGACTATTTGCTTTGTTTAGGTTTGTTATAAAATTTGAAATAAAAGTTGTAAATGAAATCCAAATATCTGTAATCACTGTAGAAGTAAAGCATAAAACAGTATGCACACTGAGAGATTTAAACAGTGTCGATGACAAATGGGGAGAAATAGCCAAGTAATGGGACACTGGAATGGCTGTGTGGGCAGGGGGGGGGGGTTGCGGAGGGGGTGGGGCTGCATGGTCAGGGCTCTGGTTTTGCACCCCCCTGCAAAAAATCCTGCAGGCTCCCTTGCCTAGGAGGTAGATGGGCCAGTACCGAAAGCCTCCAGAAATGCAGATTCCTCAGATGAAGGTTTGTTGGGCATCCAACCGCCTCTCTGTTTCAGGATTTTCAAGGATGTCTCCAAAAGACATCTTCAATAGGTGATGGTGGAGACCTTTCACTTTCATCGAAGTCTGCATCCTATGTGACTGACTCCTGTGAAGAGTCCATGTGCTTCCTCTTGCACTTCTTCCTAGGGACCTCCTCAGTGAGATGTTCCAGGGAGGTACTGGAAGAAATGGTAATACCCTGCTGGGAAGCCTGGGGGTCTTGAACTGGCTGTCCCTCTGGTAAGCAATGATAAGGCTCCAAGCGCAGAGGTATTAAGGTAGAAGGTTGAAGATTTGAAGGGATTGGATCCATCTGTTCTGTCGGAGCAGAAAACACCCTCTTCACATCCTCAAAGGATGATCTTTCTGGAGACAGAGAGAGAAGACAAGCTGTTGGGCCACTGTCCTTCCCCCGCTCTGAAAGCAATCTCCCAGAAGAGGAAGCTAGAGCAGAGGTATCCAGTGCCAAGGCTACAACATGCAGAGATGGCTCTGACAACTTCAGAGTCCAACGCCTTGGATCCAACAGGAAAGCTTTGGCTCTGAGAGCCCTCTGGATCCAAATGAACTGGAGCACTCAAGAGTAAGCTTCATATCCAAAGAAGAGAGTATCTTCGGATCTGAGCAAGATCAATCTGGAAACCTCAGATCCAGGTACTCTAATGAAACAGTAGGAATCACAGGAGGAACTTGAAGTGGGGCTGTAGTCGAAGGACAGATCTCCTGACCCAAAGGCTTAGGAGCCAATAAGACACCCATCTGACTCTGCATCGAGAGTGAAAGGATCATCCACACCATTCTTTCCATATCTTCCTCCATCAAACTTCTGGAAGAACGATTCAAAACAGCAGAAGGTGACCTGGACCGGTGACGTTCCAAACATGGCGAGGGCACCCTTGAAGGAACCAGGTCAATGGATGGTGAGTATCTTGTCCAGGGAAGTGCTACAGGACAGAGGCAATCGGGTCCGATGGCTTTTTTATCCCAATCAATGCAGTCAGATCAGTCACTTTTTTCTGAGATCTGAGGGAGAGGAGCTTTTGGTCTTATCTGATCCAGCTTGAGCCTCAGATATTTCCTCTCTAAAAGCAAATAGAAGCAAACCTTTTAAAATAAGTTTTTTTTTTCTCTCAACTAAGACCCTGGGATTGAAGCCATGACATACTGAACAATAATGGGCTAAGGTAGTAAACAAGCAGTGTGGGCATTGAAGCTTGTGAACACACTTAACTCACTTTTTAAATCCAGCAGGCCCTTTTTCTGACATTACAGTAGCCACTACAGACAAGCAAAGTTAAGTAAGAACATTTTTTTATGTAGAAAGAAGGCAGGAAGAAGCAAACTATCAGTAATGGCAATAACACAGTACACTAGAGTGTAAAGAGGGAAGAAAAATTACTAGCGATAGTAATTATAGAAGTACAATACTATAGCAATAACTCATTGTGGTAATGATTTACCCACGGTTGGCATGGTTTGGTCCCGAGGGCGAAGCCCGAGGGACCAAACAAAGCCAACCGTGGGTAAATCCAGCATTACCCACACCCAGAAGTGGGTTATTGCTATTATACAATGACATTATTTAAGAAAAAAAATAATTACTTCTCTTAAATAATGGCATTGTATAATGCCTCCTTGCTGCCCTTCCATAGCTGTCTGGTATTCCGCGGCAGTTCTGATGTACTGCGCATGCATATGCCTACGCAGTACATCAGAGCTGTGGGCAAAAACAATGGAGAAAGCAAGATTTCCGTTGCTTTTTACTGTTTCGCTATGTTAAATGGGTTTAACATAGTGAGACAGCTTTAAAAAAATCAACGGAGAATCTCCGTTGCTTATTTTAAAGCTGTCTCGCTATGTTAAACCCATTTAACATAGCGAGACAGGTTTAAAAAAAAAGCAATGGAGAAAGCAAGATCTTCGTTGCTTTTTACACACTGTGTCGCTATGTTAAAGGAGTTTAACATAGTGAGACAGCTTTAAAAAAAGCAACGGAGATCTCCATTGCTATTTTTAAACCTGTGTCGCTATGTTAAACTCCTTTAACATAGCGAGACAGTGTTTTAAAAAAGACTTACACTAATGGAAAAAGTCCGGGCGACCGGACCTTTTTCCATTAGTATAAGTCGATTTACAACGTGCACGCTGGCCAATCAGCGTGCACGTTCAGGAATATTAATGGGGGGTCATGGTATAATGTACGATAGGTAAAGCCAACAAAAAAAATACCAACTATGGTAATAGAAGAATTACTTTTTCGTAAATGGGATGAGAAAAAGATGAAATATTAGAAAATATTAGGAAGTATTGGGAAATATTAGAGTTTAGCAGAAAAAATATTTACTTATCTATTATAGCTTGAGAGCTAGGTCAACCACGTCTTCCACAGAAAGCAGCCAATGAGATTTGAGGTAGCTTAAGGCTGGTGCATTACGGGTAAGGGACAGGCTCTTGGTTACTATGAGCTTTAGTAACGGCCAAGTTGGATCCAAGGATCAGATCCAAATCCATCAGGTGAGAATAGAATGAAAACTGACAACATCAGATCATCTCATTAGTTTCTCATATATGGCCTGTTATAACA
The DNA here is from genome assembly GCF_019279795.1 of Protopterus annectens. Taxonomy (NCBI): domain Eukaryota; kingdom Metazoa; phylum Chordata; order Ceratodontiformes; family Protopteridae; genus Protopterus; species Protopterus annectens. The sequence continues at coordinate 1,599,835,852 of NC_056733.1, forward strand.
GTGTTATAACTAAACTAAAGACGTTTTAAAAAAGGTTATGCCACACTTTAGGGAAGGCAAAACAATTAATCCTCTATTATTAGCAAAGGAAGTCTGCTATACTTTTGAATATCAAAATTCTGTACCCAAAAGAGATCAATAATTACTTGGCCATCAAGTTTCTTATTAAGATTTCCAACATGGTTACACACTGATCAAGAGGTTGACTAGAGCTCTCCCAGTGTGAAATTTTGAAACAGAAAAAAATGCCAGTAAAACTTATCATTTGGGTAAAATTCCATTACTGGCTCGGAACTACACTGCCTGGATTAAGATATCTGGAGAAAGTAAAAAAAAAAAAAAAAAAAAAAAATCAACCAGAAAAGGAGAAGAAAAAATCTTGCTAGGAAGAATCTTGGAACTGTTAAAAAAAAGCACTTGAGGTTTCATGTTTGGTATAGGAGATAATTTTTGGACAGTAGAAGGAAAAAATAAACCAAATGAATTCAGAGGGATTTGAAATATGGGACGCATTGAATGGATGTATAAAGTCACATAAAAGACAAAAAAGGGTTTAACTAGCAATTCAAATGAACTGATTAAATTGCAAAAATCAGAGGCTGAAATTAAACAACAAAAACATCCGACTCAGCATGAGGCTTCTCAACACTAATCATTTAACAAATGGCGGAGTTAAAAGACAGAACACAGAAAAACGGGAAGGAACAGACTGCATTCATATTATGACAGTAGAGATAAGAAAACTAAAGTACAGTTTTGTACCTACCATAAATGTAGATGTCCGATAGATATGCAACTGCAGTCATAACATATGGGTTGTCCTGCCTCAGGCAGCCCTCGGTCGGCCAGATTCCAAAGTCTGGGTCCGGCGTCGGCTGGTGTCACCTCTTCTCCGACGTCAGCACGGCTGGAGTATAAAGGCATCGGCTGACGCCATCTTCTTCAGTGTTTCTTGCCCCAGATGCCAGGTGCCCTCCTAGGAAGGCTAAATTTGGTGAATGGATAAACAATTCCAGACATGCACAACAGTAATAAACAGATACACCATAGGAGATGCCCCCAGCTAAAAGGGACAGGGGGAATGGACCCATAAAGAAAGAAAAGAGGGGAAGGAGGGAGGGAAAATCTGACTGCAGTTGCATATCTATCTGACATCTACATTTATGGAAGGTACAAAACTGTACTATGTCCTTCAAGAATGCAACTGCAGTCGTAACATATGGGTGGAATACCATAGCTAAGCTGGGGGTGGATGGAGCTAAGAAAAGGATGGTGTAGCTAAAATGCCCTGCAGGACTGCCGAGGCAAAGCCTGCTCAGGATCTGGAGTATAAAGGCAGGTTGTAGTGTTTGGTAAATGTATGCACGGAGCTCCATGTAGCAGCCTCTAGAATGTCCTTTGTAGCCACTCCTCTTAGGAAAGCTGTGGATGTGGCTATAGCTCTGGTGGAATGTGGCCTAATATTGGCTGGCACACTTTTTCCATGGTTAGAATAGCAGAATCTGATGCAGTGTCCAATCCATTTTGAGATTGTTTGTTTGGAGATTGCTTTTCCCTGTATTCCAGCAGCATAGGCTACAAACAGCTGGTCAGACTTTCTGGTGGCCTTAGTTCTGTCCAAGTAGTAGCGTAGTTGCCTGTGTATGTCCAAGGTATGCAACAGTCTTTCCCCCCTATTTTGAGGATTGGGGAAGAAAGTAGGAAGGTGAATAGCTTGATTTAGAGACACCCTGGAAATTACCTTTGGCATGAAAGAAGGATTTGTTCTTAGAGAGACTCTGTCCTGATGAAAAATGAGGAAAGGAGGTACTGCCATGAGTGCCTGTATCTCCGAGACTCTTCTTGCTGATGTGACTGCCAATAGGAAAACCGTTTTCCATGATAGAAATTGCATCTCTGAGGTTGCTGCTGGCTCAAAGGGAGGAAGAGTTAATTTTTCCAATACAAAATTGTGGTCCCATGCAGGTACTGGTTGTTTTCTGGGAGGCTTGATATTCTTTATCCCTCTTAGGAACTGTCTTAGCAAAGGATGTGGGAACACTGGTGGATCACAATTGTATCTTGCTGAGATTGCTGAGGCATGAATCTTTATGGAAGAATATGAGAGTCCAGAATGAAACATTTCTGCCAAGTATTCCAATATCTGAGGTATACTCAGTACTGCTGTATCTTGACCCTTGTTGGCAGCCCAGATGCTGAATCTCTTCCACTTGGCTGAATAGGTTTTTCTGGTGGAAGGTCTGCGTGCTTCCAATAAGATGTCCTGAACTGCCTTGGAAAGAGTGGAAGCGGAAGGGGTTAAGGTAACCTCCAGGCTGTCAGATGTAATGTTTTCAGGTTTTGGTGAACAGTCCTGTAGTTGTGTTGTGTTAGGAGCAGGGGCCATAGGGGCAGAGGCCACGGTTTGGTCCGAGTTATGCTCAACAGCAATGGGTACCAGTGTTGCCTTGGCCAGTCTGGAGCTATCAAAATGCCTGTTGGTTGTTCTGCTTTGATCTTCAGGATCACCTTGGTCAACAGTGGCAGAGGAGGAAATGCATAATTTTTTAGGGAATTCCAGCTGAAGGAGAGAGCATCCGTTGTCCAGGCTAGAGGATGGTGGGTCCTGGTACAGAACTTTTCCAGGTGATGATTCGTGTGAGACGCAAAGAGATCTATGTCCGGTCTTCCCCATGTCTTTGTTATTTGTGAGAAAATGTGGGGATGTAGCATCCATTCGTGTGGATCCAAGAAATTTCTGCTCAGCTTGTCCGCCAGTACATTGTCCTTGCCTGGCACAAACTGGGATTGCAGGTGTATCTTCAGACTCAGTGCTTTTTCCCAGAGAATCATTGTTAGTCTGCAGAGGGGGTATGAATGAGTCCCTCCCTGCTTGTTTATATACCACATGACAGTGGTGTTGTCTGTCCTTATTAGTAAATGACCTTGTTGCAGTGATTTTTCAAAATTCTTGATTGCATGTATCACAGCCAACATCTCTTTTTAGTTTATGTGCAGATGTCTTTCCTTTGGTGTCCATTGACCTTGAACACATCTGCCCTCCATGTGCGCCCCCCATCCATGATCTGAGGCGTCTGTTGTAATTATTTGGCCTGCTTGAGGTCTGTTGAAAGACATGCCTTTGTTTAATCGACTTGCTTGAGCCCACCACAAGAATTCTTTTTGAAGACATGGAATAAGTGGGATTACGTCCTCTAGGCTTTGGCTGTGTTGGGACCATAAGCCTTTCAAATACCATTGCAGCTTTCTCATATGAAGTCTTGCCAAAGGTATCAGAAGAATGCATGATGCCATGAATCCCAGGGCCTGCAGGAGTTTCCTTGCAGTCAGCTGGGAGAGCTGTGCTAGGCCTTTGAAGTACTCTGGTAACTGCTGTTGTTTTTCCTCTGTGAGGTAGGCCATTTGTGTTTGTGTGTCCAGTTTGGCTCCTAGGAAAATAATCTGTTGGGATGGCAGTAGTCTTGATTTCTGAATGCTGACTGTGTATCCCAAGGCCTGTAGTAATTGCATGACATAGTCCAAGTTTTTTATTAAGGTTTGTTTGTTGTCTGCTTGTATGAGGCAGTCGTCCAGGTAGGGGTATATTTGAATTCCCTGGAGTCTGCAGTGTGCCACTACTGATGCCAGGCATTTCGTGAACACTCTGGGCGCAGTAGATAAGCCAAACGGCAATGCTGAGAATTGATAATGCTCTGTCCCTGCAAGAAATCTGAGGTATCTTCTGCAGCTTTGTCTGATTGGGACATGCAGGTATGCCTCCTTGAGGTCCAGAGTGACCAGCCAAGACCCCTTGCCCAGCATGGGAAGGAGTTGCTGTAACGTCAGCATTTTGAACTTTGGCACAATGAGAAAGTTATTTAGAGTAGACAAGTCCAGTATAGGCCTCCATTTGTTTTCTTTTCTTGGAACAAGGAACAGTCTTGAATAAAATCCCTGGCCTTGTTCCTGAGGAGGTACCTTTTCTATTGCTTTTATACTTAATAGCTTTGAAACTTGAATGAGTGCCTCTACCCTTTGGTTGTGTGGCAGGTTTGGCATTCCTTGTCTTGAAGGTAAAGTATGGAAGTGGAATCTGTAACCCTTGTCTATTAAATCCAGAATCCAGTTGTCCTTGGTTAAGATATGCCAGTTTTTTGAGAATAAGGATAATTTTCCGCCCAAGGGTGCTTCTCTCTGAGCCCTTGTAGGTGGTATGAAAGTCACGTCATTGTGATTGTCCTTGTGGTGCAGCTGGACTGGCTGCAGCACTTCTTTGATTTGTAGGTTGCCATTGGCGGCCCCTGTAGGATCCTCGGTATTGCCCTCGGCCACGCCTGTTCTTTCCTCTTTGAAACTTGTCCGAGTCTGGGAAGGACCAATTCTTTGAAGGCCAGTTTCTACTGAATCTGGGTGGCTGAACCTGGAGGAAATCCTTGACTGCCTGTACTGACTTAGCTTTTTCCTCAATGGACTTCAACACATCTTGTGCATTAGCACCAAAAAGCTTCTGTTTTTCCAGAGGTGCATCAAGTAGCTTTACTTTGACATGGTCTGGCAGTGGCTGATCTTTTAACCAAGCATGTCTACGTATCACAGCCCCAGTCATAGCTGCCCTACATGAAGCCTCCAATGCATCATAACCACACTGAAGAAAATGATTGTTAACCTGCTGAGTGTTATGTACGTGATTCTGCAATGCCTTTCTATCAATAGGCTCAGGAGAGGCTAACTTTTTCTGTAAATCATCCAGCAGAAAATCCTGGTACTGAAACATATGAAAAAGGCAGTTAAGAGACCTCATGGCTAGGGTGGTAGAGGTATAAACTTTTTTACCCCATCTCTCCATAGACCTAGCTTCCCTATCCGCTGGCAAAGGATTCTTGGCAGTGGAGGTAGCCACTCCCTTGGGGCCCTGTGAAATAGTTTCTAAATCCACGGAGTGGGCCTTAAAGAGATGTTTGTGAGTGTCAGGGACTCTGTAATATCTGTCTGGCTTGACAGGAGCAGGGGGGGAGAGAATCAGGGTTAGCACTGGAGTCGGAGAAAACATCATCCAAAACATCCATCACAGGAGGGATAGCTAAAGGTCTGTGCTGAGGAAGCTTTAGGAAGGTACACAGCCTTTTCCTTGAATCAGAGAATTCCTGACCCTGCCATTGGAAATGTTCCACATTGAGTGCAGGACTTCACCAAACGAGAAATCCTCTGGAGGAGAGGCAGAGGGAATAGATTCCTCAGCATCAGAGTCCTCATAGGCCTGGAAGGATTCTTCTTGAATATCTGAATGCTCAGAATCCCCAGAGGCATCATCTGAAGAGAGGTTTTCAGTCTGCTCAGTTCTAGGCCTTTTCTCTGCAGGAGGCTGAGAACCTCTGTCTGGGTGAGGCTGAGACCCCCTGATAAGTGAAATAAGGTCTGCAGCAAGAGACATTATCTGTTTATCAGAAGAGGGGGCCTGGACAGCAGGTTTAGGATGGGCCTTGGCCTGGCTGGCGGCCTTAGCACGTGCAAAGGCCTTGATGGACATAGATACAGGAGGCCTAGCAGCCCCATGTGCAGGAGTGACCTTGTCCACTGGAATGGTATCGGGTAAATCAAGAAGTTCAGTTTCCGGAGGGAAATCAACAACCGGCACCGGAGAGGTCTCCGGGACCGAAGGACGAGTTAACGCTGTGTCGTCGGCCTGGAGCGGTTGAATTACCGCTTCCGCAGGGACCGAAGCACTAGCGGAGGGTCTAGAAGTAGTATCGGTAGAGGACGCGGGCCGAGGATGTCGGTCCCGGTCCTTCCGTTTTTTGGAAGATTGGGCTGTCGGTAGATCCGACGGCATGATATACGCAAAGGATTCGCCGAAAAAGTCTTCAGCAAATTCTTCCCGGCACCTGAGAGTGCGCTTATTAAAGCAAGCACAGGCCGAGACGTCGTGGTCTGGGCCCAGGCAAGGAAGACAGTAAGAATGGAAGTCCTTATGAGGTATTTGTTTACCACAAGACAAACAATTATTAACTTTCTCAATTTGTTCTGACATCGGCTGAGGCAAGAAAAAATGTTCCCCAACGGGGTACTTAGCTTTTAGATGACTTTGGTACTGAAAACACAGGAGCTGACCAACTGGCACTTGCGAACTGCTTCTGCTTCGGGCACCGCGCGGCAAGAAAGACTGAAGAAGATGGTGTCGGCCGATGCCTTTATACTCCAGCCGTACTGACGTCGGAGAGGAGGCGACACCAGCCGACGCCGGACCCAGACTTTGGAATCTGGACGACTGAGGGCTGCCTGAGGCAGGACAACCCATATGTTATGACTGCAGTTGCATTCTTGAAGGACATCTGGTGGTTCCACTGAAGGATTTGTTAACTGAGAGAGCACACATTGTGTGCATGCTTCAAATCTGGCCATGAGAAAACAGCCAAGATCTGTATTAGTAAAGATGCAATCATACTAACAGAAAGAGCTGCACATGACATCACTGCAGCAAAAGGGGAAAGTATTAAAACATAGAGAGAATAGTGTGTCAGTGGAATATGAATGTTCACTGTACACTAAGCAGAATAAATGCAAGTTTATCCCAGCAGTCAGAGAATGCCAAGACTCAGGAATGAAATTCAGGTTACTGTATCCAGCTTTCTTCAGAATATTTTCTTCCTGAGGATCAAAGACAACTTTGGATGCAGAACAGGCTAAAGAAGAAATAAAAATTACCTAACAGAAAGTAAGTCAACAAGCAGAAGAGGACTCTGCTTATAAGTCTTCTGACAGTAACAATCCCCACACAGAGATTTTGCTGAAGAAATTTTATCCATTGTTCCAAAGGAAAATGGCTGCGCAACAGAAAAAAAAAGAAAACAAAAGCAGGCGTTTATTAAAGGAATTAAAAGTTATGTACTCACCATAACTAGTCACTTGTGTTGTCCTGGAGTGCTGGAGAAGCTGCTTGGAGGGGGAAAGTAAGCAGCCAGTCATCCAGATATGGAACACACTGAATCCTTTGAGTCTCAGATGAGCATCTACCACTGCCATGCATTTGGTAAACACCCTGGGGGCTGTGGTGAATCCAAAGGGCAGGGCTCTGAAATGGTAATGACTGACTCCCTGCCAAAAGCATAAATGTCTTCTGAATCAGCTGTCTATTATGATGTGATAGTAAGGATCCTGAAGATCTATGGAGCACATTCAATCATCCGTGTGAAGAAATAGCAGAATGGACTAAACCGTGACCATTTGGAACTTGAACTTCTTTATATACTGGTTCAAATTGCTGAGATCCAAAATTGGTCTAAGGGCCCCCATCTTTCTGGGCACTAAAAACAAGCATAAATTCCGAATCCTGTTTGGCCTGATGGGAAGAATAGATTCATAGGATGATACCAGGCTATTGGCCCAGATGCCCTTATAAGCCTAGCCAAGAATTTCGCCCTTGTTCCCACAGAGTCAGCACCTGTTTCCCCTGTCTAGCAGGGACAAAGGTGGGATCCCAGTGGTGTATTTTCTGTTTCCCATCCAGTCAGGTTCCTCTTAAAGAGGGCTAGTGAGGTATTCTGCTTAACATGGACAGGCAGTCTATTCCACAGATGGGGGAGTCTTTGGGACGCAAATCTATCCTGCCAACAAGTTCTATTAATGTCAGAGACCAGGTTGAGGCCTTATGTGTGGGTTGCGCGAGTGGAGTTTGACTTACGGATATTCAGCAAATCCATCAAGGCTGAGTCTGAGATGGCCTTGTACTTCAGACACAGGTCACCTCTGAGCAGTCTGTATGAGACTGAGTAGAGGGACAGGGCCTTTAGCCTATCTGTATAGGATAGGTGTTTGAGACCTTGGATTTTCCTGGTCAGGAACCTCTGTGGTCTCTCCAGCTGCTGCATGTGCTTGGCAAGGTACATGCCGAAGGGGGCACTGTATTAGATAACTGGTCTGATAAGGGATGAGTACAAGAATGTTATGACCTTCTTGTTCCTGGATGAAATAACCTTACTTATGAGGTGGTCCATGTAGAAAGCCTTCCGTACAAGGGAGGCAACGTGGTGATCAAAAGTCAGGTTGCTATCAACCTAGATGCCGAAGCTCCTCATGACTGATTGTGTGCTTAGTACATTGTTATCAATGTGACAATTAGTGGGGGCACCATGAATGACTTTTGTCTAGCAGCTTTTGAATTTTTTGTGCTGCAGCTTTCCTCTGACCTAGTGGAACCTTGGAAAGTTTCTTCCTTTTGTGAAAAGGAAGTTGGCAAAATGGAATGGAGTAACCTCTGGATATTATTTTTAGCACCTAGGAATCTACTGTTATGTTTTCCCAGGCATCTGGGTGCACGGATAATCATTCCGCCAATGCCTATAGAGTTGGGCAGTTGGGCAGCACTTCAGCAGCACTGGAAGGGTCTGCCCTGAAAGGAATCCCAGAAATCCTGGTTCTGTGGGCGGGTGACATCTCACATTAGAACTTCCTCCTCTGCCTCTGCAGGAGTTGTCCCCAGGCAGGTCTTGGGAAGGACTATGAGATTTATGAAACCATACTTTCTTACCACCTCTCCGATTCCTGAAAAAGGTTCATTGAGGGCTAGAAAACTTGATCCCCATGTAAGACAGCATCTTCCCTTCCTAGTCTCTGTGAATAAGCATCTCTTTTACTGATGGCCCAAATAAGGATGTGCCATTGAAGGAGGAGTTGATGAAGAATGTCTTAAAGGGCTCTGCAAAGTCACCTAGCCACATCCAGGCACATCTTCTTATGGGAATGCCTGAACCAACCACTTGTGAGGTGCCCTCAGTTTTCTGAGAAATTAACCTCATTGAAGCATTCAAGATAGACAATAGGATGGGCAGTTGACAGGACGTTCTTTTGAAATCCTCTGCAGACATGGACTCAGAGTATTTGAAAGTTCCTTGGACAAATCTCTCTGAAGCCTTGTGAAATTTGCCAGGTAATTAAGAGACCTCAGAGTGATGGCCGCTGAGGCAAAAACTCGTGTTCTGAATCTGTCCAATGCCACAGACCCCCTGTTTGGTGGATGGACAGAAGAACTCTGTTGTGACAGCTCTTTCTTAGTGGCTGCCACCTCCATCATAGCATCTATAGGGACTCCTTTGCTCCAGTGGAGTCTGTCTTTTGGAGGGGCTAGAAATTTGTCGGGTCTCTTTAGGATAGCTTTGATGGTAATCGGCTGTTTCCAAGCTTGATGGGACACTAAATCAAGGAGTTCATCTGACATGGGGTAACCCAAGACATAGATGGGCCAAATCTAAAAGCTTCCAAAAATTCAAGTTCTTCTGGAGAGTGTTTTTTGGAGGACCCACCACCTTTTTACGAAGGATCTCCAATATGTCTCTGATGGAGATATCATCTGGTGGTGATATGTGGACCATTCTTCATCAAAACCAGTATCTTCTGTGAGAGACTCCAGCAGGGACTCTATGTGCCCTCTCTAGCACATTCTGTTTCGATGGACCGCCTCTGTGGGATGTTCAAGGAAGGTATCAGAGGAGAGGGGAAGTTCATCTACAGGAACTGCTTGGAAACTTGTCAGAACTGGCTGCCCTGTGGAGTAGGTCTGATTGACTCAGAGCTTGGAGCCGACAAGGGAATAGGGGCTGGATCTAAAGAATGAGAAGGCAGATCTCTAGAGACAGAAAAAGCCCTTTCCACAATCTCAAAGGCAGACAGACCCGAAGAAGCTGCAACTACCTGAACCAGAGCTGATGCGCCCAGCACAGGCAGATCACGACTGCTCTCGGATCCATGCCTCAAGGGTGGAACTGGACCTGAACTGTCTAAGGCTAAGTCTCTGAAAAGCAGGTAGGGTCCAACAACATAGGAGTCAATCCCAGACCCACAGATCCAACCAATCCAAGGGTATCACAGAGGAAAGTACAGTTGTGTACACTTACCATAAATGTAGATGTTCAAGTGTATTCACTGTTGCAGTCATTACATTTGGGTAATCTGCTGGCAGGTTGCCCTCAGTCGGCCTGAATTCCAAAGTCTTGGGTCCTGCGTCGGCTGCCGTCTCCTCTTCCATGACGTCAGGTCATCAGGGGTATAAAACAAGCAGCCAACACCATTTTCTTTAGTTTTTCTTGCCCCAGATGTCAGGCGCCCCCAAAAAAGTAGCAAAAATATATATATAAAAACTATATATAAATGCATCAATACAAACTTTACCTTCATCTACAAGCAAATACACCACATAGGTTGTAGAAGATAGAGAAGGAAAGATAAACTCCAAAATGAAAGGTGGATGGCGGGCGGGTAACCTGGACTGCAACAGTGAAGACACTTGAACATCTACATTTATGGTAAGTGTACACAACTGTACTATGTTCTTCGTGTTTCACTGTTGCAGTCATTACGTTTGGGAAGAATCCCAAAGCTATAGATGGGAGGCTGGAGCTAAACAACATTAGGGGCGGCTATAAGGCCCTGCAGAACTGCAGTGGCAAAGCCTGCCCTGGACTTAGAGTAGAGAGGCAAATGATAATGCTTTGTAAAGATGTGAACAGAACTCCAAGCAGCAGCCTTTAAAATGTCTTTGGTTGGTACTCCTCTGAGAAAGGCTGCTGAAGTAGCTGCAGCTCTGGTGGAATGAGACCTAATGCCCTGGTGCACAGGTTTGCCATGGTGTAAGTAGCAGAAACGAATGCAGTGGCTTATCCACTTTGAAATAGTCTGCTTTGAAATAGCCTTTCCTTCTGATCCTGCAGCATATGTCACTAGTAACTGCTCAGTTTTTCTTAGAGCTTTAGTCCTGCTCAAGTAGAATGTTAGCTGTCTGTGTACGTCCAAGGAATGCAGAATTATCTCCCTCTTTTTCTGCGGATTTGGATAAAAGGTTGGCAGATGAATAGTTTGGTTAAGAGCCACACTCGAAACCACCTTAGGCATAAATGAAGGATTTGTCCTCAGAGAAACCCTGTCTGGGTAAAATATGATAAAAGGCTCCACAGCCATGAGGGCCTGTAGCTCTGAGACACTTCTTGCTGAAGTAATTGCTAGTAGCAGAGCTGTTTTCCATGATATGAACTTTATATCAGCAGTAGCAGCTGGTTCAAATGGAGGCAGGGTGAGCTTTTCCAACACATAATTGAGGTCCCATTCAGGTACTGGTGATCTTCTAGGCCTTAAAATTTTGGCTCCTCTAAGATACTGCTTTAGTAAAGGATGAGAAAAGATTGGGGGCTCTGTATTGTAATGAGCCAAAATGGCAGAGGCATGGATTTTAAATGATGAGAAAGATAGGCCTTTGTCAAGCATCTCAGTTAAGTATTGTAATATATGAGGAATATTTGGTTCTGCTGTATCAGCTCCTTGTGCTTGATTCCAAGCACAGAATCTCTTCCATTTATCAGCATAAGATTTTCTAGTACTAGGCCTTCTGGCTTCCAAACTGGAATCCATCACAGCTTTACTGAGAGGTGTTGTTTGTATAACTATATGATCAGCCATGCTGCCAGGTTCAGTGTCTGGAGTTGAATGTGCAGGATCTGATTGTTTTGCTGGGATAGTAGTTGAGGTCTTTGAAGTAAGGTCCAAGCTGGGTATTGAGACAAGTTCCTTAGGAATGGGTACCAGTATTGGCAGGGCCAGTCCAAGGCAATTAGTATCATTTTTGGTTTCTCTTGTCTGACTTTTAGTAGGACCCTGGGAAGAAGAGGCAGAGGTAAGGCCCCTCCTGAAAGTAACTTTAGGGGGCGATAATAGTCCAAATGCTCCGATTGACTCGGTGGTTAATAAGCGCCAATTTTTCTTTATAATGGAGACAATGTCCATTGTATCCAAGTTGAATGAAATTACAAAAGTACAATTGAAAGTATCAGACTCACTGACGAGGCGAGGTAAACCTAAAGACCCATCCTCCACATTCCCCAAAATGGGGCGGAAGTGGCCATTGGCCCTCTTCCCCTGCACTTCCAAACTCAATTCTGCGACAAAATCGGCGGGGTACCCTCTGCTGACGAACATGCCAAAGATGAACTTGCACTCCTCGTGAAATTTCTTATCTTCTGATGTCATGTGGGCTGCTCGAACAAATTGGCCTTTCACAATAGCCCTATTTTGATGTAATGGGTGTTTGCTGTCAAAATGTAAATAAGAATTCGAGAAGGTCGGCTTCCGATGTATGCTGGCCGCGAAGCGATTAAGGCTCCTATCTTTCTCTAGTTCCACGTCCAAGTAGGTAATCTTGTCAATGGCAAACTCAGATGTGAATTTCAAAAATTCTGTGGAGCCGTTAAAAAACGACACCAAGTTATTAACATCATCTAGAGTACCGTTGAAGATGAGAAAAATGTCATCCAAGAATCTAGTGTATAACGCTACTTTCTCTTGGACCAAAGAATTAGATAAAACAAACACCCTCTCCCAGTGGGCCATGACTAAATTGGCCACACTGGCTCCTCAGGGCAATCTCATAGGGACCCCAATCAATTGGTGGAACCACCGGTGACTAAAGGTAAAAAAGTTGCTGGTAAGAATAACCTCCAATAGTTCGCTGACCATCGTAACTTCTTCTGCAGGAGCATGGTGAAAAACCATTTCCAACTGGATCCACTCAACCGCCTCCAAATGGGGGATAGATGAATACAGGTCAACAACGTCAATGGTCAAGAGAATACAATCAGCGTTAAATGGAACAGAACCCGCTTTTTCCAAAAATGCCCAAGAATCTCTCGAAATGTATTGGACTCTGTCCACATACTTCTTGAGAATCTCATACGTGATGCTTCCTCTGGCACTGACCAGTTGCCACATAGGTGGATCATAGATGTTCTTGTGTATCTTGGGGTTCCCAAACAAGACTGGAATTTTAGGTGATACCACAGAAACGAAATTGCATACATCCACATCCATAATGCCATTGATGAACATCTCCTCAAAATATGACAGGATGTGGCACAAGCTAAGATTCAATTAATTCTTAGAAACCTCCTGGTAAGTATCAGAAGATAAAATAGCCAACATCCTGTCATTGTAGTCATTCATATTCAAAGCCACCAATCTCCCTCCCTTATCGGGTTGCATAAGTCTAACTGATGCAAACCTGAGTGCCTTTAACAAGGCCCTCTCCTCCTTAGTGATATTAAAATGAGCCTGGCGCCTTGAATTGAGGAGGTGGCGGATGTCAAGATCACACAATTGTTAGAAAATTCCGACAGCTGGGAGTAATGGCGGATTATAAGTACTTGATATGTGGTAAGGGTTCTTGCATTTTTGGGAATCACCCAACAACAGTGACAGGTTCAACTTTCTCACAAAAAGTTTCAGGTCCAATATAGTCCTCCCAACACCAGCTCTACAGGAGGGTACAAAAGTTAATCCTTTAGCCAAAACATCCACAAAAGGTTGGGAAAAAACAAACTGTGAAAAATTGTAAATCTTGAAGTCTTTACCCGTGTTGTAGAGTATTTCCAAAGGTTGTGTTGGGTTACTGAAGGAATAACTAGCCCATGGTCTCTCAGTTCCTCCTTGTTTTGTATTTGTTCCTCGTCATCCGACCAGACTGTGGCTGGGGGGATGAGGCTCGAACTTGAACATTTTTGTCATAGTTGTCAAGAGTCGGCTCTTCCTGGCCCAGCCCAATACTCATAACACATTCCGTTGAAATTCTCTGGTTTGTTCGCCTCAACAGGGATCCATTCTCCGGTTCACAGGGGTGCATCGGTTGGCCATTGGTCTCGGGGCCAGATAGCAACCCCATGGTGGTTCTGCTATTCCCTAGAAAATTCCCTTGAGATTTAGTGGGTTTGGGGTAGGCTACCCACTCTTTATAGGCTTTTATGTCCCTCTGGAGTTTCTTTACTTTAGTTATAGTGGTCTTAGAAATGTGTTGGATGATACTGGTGAAGACTCTTTCGTATTCATAACGATATCTGAAGAAATGAGTATCCGATTTAATTTCCTCATCTAAGTTGGAAAGTTCCATGGTTAACTGATTAATAACTTCCTGATAGTGGGCAGAGATTAAGTTGATCAATTCATTCCCATGTCTATCAAAAAGTGCCAAGAGGTCAAGGTGGAATTTCGACCCATCTTCCAAACCTGAAGGGTATTGCCACGAGCAAAGCCCCTTCAGAACAATCTTCGCACGTCGGCATTCCCCAAAGTAGGATACCTCAAGTTTTAACTTCCTTAACCTCAGTAATTTTTGGTCGAAATTGTTGAGCTTAGTAGGTAAATCGGACAATCCTTCAGTTTGAATATCAATATTACCAATGTCTTCCCCAGTAGGAAAACTGAAGGGGCGATTCAGCCAATTGTTCAAGTTTAATTCAACATAGCCTCTCCTCGGTGAATAGCTGGGGAGGCTCCAATTTTCTCACCTGAACTTGCATGGCCTTCCAAAATGCCCTTAGGCTTACCGTTGCTATCGGTATTATGTGAAGCCTTGTTGCCGATGGTAACTTCTCTCGAGTCAGTTCCGGTTCCACTAGCTGATAAAAAGGCTGGAGATTCCGTCGATAATCCACTGGAGGGGCACACCGTTGGACTCAAAGAACCGCTTTGTGAAAGCCCATCAATTCGCTGTGAAAGATGATCCACTTTCTCAGTTAGGAGGTTAATAAGTATAGTTAAGTCGCCTGAGTCTGAAGTGCCACTGGCTTCCTGCATGGTGGAAGACATAAACCTTCTAAAAATTCAAAAAAACAAAAAACAAACTGGTGAAAAAACACCCTTGCAGGTCCAGCGCCTTTAAACTCCTGGATTCAGATAGATGTGTACAAAGTTCTTTATAATCCACAGGGGTAGAGTGAAGGCCCGTCCCATGTTTTGGTGACATGCCTTTGCCCACCAAAGAAACTCCAGTTGTAGGCAGGGAATGAGAGGAATCATTGTTTCCAGACTGTGACAATGTTGACTCCATAAACTTTTTAGGTACCATTGAAGTCTCCTCATATGCAGTCTTGCATATGGAATCAGTAGGATGCAGGATGCCATGAAGCCCAAAGCCTGCAGAGTTTGTCTTGCAGATAACTGGCTTTTTGTTGCCATCAGTTTGAAGTAAGTAGTCAGTTGCCTTTGTTTGTCTGGCTTGAGGTAAGCCATCTGGGCAGTTGTATTCAAGCTTGCACCCAGGAATGTTATCTTTCAGGAGGGCACCAGTTGTGATTTCTTTTCATTTATTGTGTACCCTAGGCATGTTAGAAGCCTTTTCACAAATGCCAGGTGTTGAAGAAGAATGTCCTTGTTCTCTGCTTGAATGAGACAGTCGTCCAAGTAAGGATATATTTGTATACTTCTTTGTCTGCAAAAAGCAATTACTGGTGCCAGGCACTTTGTAAAGACCCTGGGCGCAGTAGATAAGCCAAAGGGCAGTGCAGAGAATTGGTAATGCATTAAGCCAGCCTTGAATCTGAGGTATCTTCTGCACAATTGCCTTATTGGGGCATGCAGGTATGCCTCTTTTAGGTCTAATGTCACCAGCCAAGCATTCTTGCCCAGCATGGGCAGAAGCTGCTGCAAAGTCAGCATTTTGAATTTTGGAATGTCCAGGTATGTGTTCAAAATCGATAAATCCAGTATTGGCCACCAGGCCTTGCCCTTTCTGGGTACCAAGAACAGTCTTGAGTAAAAACCTTGTCTTTTTTCCTGTTCTGGTACTGGCTGAATGGCCCCCATATCCAAGAGGGAAGCAACCTGTTTCTGTGCCTCTGCCCATTGATTTTTTGGCAGATCCGGCCAACCGTTTGCCATTGGCAGAGTATGGAAATGGAATCTGTATCCCTGTGATACTATGTTTAGCACCCACTTGTCCTGGGTTATTAACTGCCAATTTTGAGCAAAAAGTGCTAATTTTCCCCCTAAGGGTGCTGCCAAAAGGTAAGTGCTTGGTAAAGGCAGAGGGAAGTCATTGGGTCTGTTTTCTGTAGGTTTGCGCTTTATCTCCTCCAGCTTTGGAGGTAGAAGAACCCCATTGCTTTGACCTGTAAGAATCTTGTGCCTGGTATCTGGAACCCTTAGGGCATCTGGATTTGCCCCTTTGAGCTCTGTCTGACACTGGAAAGGACCAATTTTTTTGTAGGCCAGTGTCTACCGAATCTTGGTGGCTGCACTTTTAAGAAGTCTTTTACAGTTTGCATAGACTTAGCTTTGTCTTCCATTTTCTTTAAAACCTCTTCTGCCTTAATACCAGAGTATCATGCTGTAATGGTGCATCCAGTAATTTAGCTTTAACATGATCAGGCAAATTTTGCTCCTTTAGCCAGGCATGCCTCCTAATCACAGATCCAGTAACTGCGGCTCAGCAGGAGGCCTCTAAGGAATCAAAACCACATTGCAAAGTATGCGTTCCAACTTGTTCAGCTGCATGCAATAATTCCTGCAATTCTTTATTTTCTGCACATTCAGAAATCAACATCATTTTCTGTTTCAGCAATCCCATAACATGTTGTTGATACTTGAGAATACGAAACTGGCAGTTTAAGGCCCTAAATGCCAAGGTTGCAGATGTATAAACCTTTTTTCCCCATCTATCCAGTGCCCTTGAATCTCTGTCAGAGGGGGTAGGTCTTTTTGCTGTTGAGGCCTTAACTCCCTTTAGACCCTGTAAAATGGTTTCAGGATCAGCAGCAAGGTTTCTAAATAAATATTTGTGTGAGTCAGGGACCCTGTAATATCTGTCAGGCTTGCTGGGAGCCGGAGGTAAGGAGTCAGGGGACAAGCTTGACTCCAAAAACACATCATCCACAATTTCTAAAAGAGGGGGCATGGCTAAAGGCCTTTGCTGAGGGAGAATAAGGAAATCCCTGAGCCTCTTTTTTGATTCTGAGAAATCTTGACTCTCCCAGTGAAAATGCTCCCTCAAAGTATGCAAGGTTTCTCCAAAAGAATAATCCTCAGGAGGTGATAGAGATGGCATAGACTCCTCGGCATCAGAATCCTCATAGGGAGGTATAGATAATTCCTGATCAGAAGAGGACTCAGAAGAAACAGAAACCTGATCTGAAGATTCATAATCAGTGTCTTGCCTAGGCCTCTTATCAGGAGGGGGATAGGAACCCCTGATCAAGGTAATAAGGTCTTCAGCCATTTTGATCATCTGTTTTTTAGGCATAGTTGCCTGTGCACGTGGCTCATGCATCGGTTTTTTAGTTTTAGAAGTTGCTTTTGTCTTTGGTTTTGCAGCTGTCGTCAGTTTGATATAAAAATGTTGAGGCCTGAATACACCCTCAGAAGCCGGTGCCTGCTCAGCAGCTCCGGACCCATCCGAGGGAGATACATCCGTGGGTCCAATATTTTGAGTATCTTGCGGTGTGCCAGACTATACATGGGTCTTGGTAGGGGCCTGCAACTCGAAAGTAGCGGGTATCAGGGGCTGCAAAATCACCTCACTGAGTACCGGCGAACCGGCGACTGGTTTGGAGAAGCTTCATCGTCGGTTTAGGATCTCGACTGCCTGTCTCTGTCCTTTTCTTTGCGTTTTTTATGTACTCCAGTAGTCGGATTGCTATCCGACGACATTTCTGGGTAGTTAAATCTGTTTCTAAAATACTTTGAGGCAAAAATATACCGACACTTAATAGTGCGTTGGTTAAATCTAGCACAAAACTGACAGCCAGGCACATTGTGATCAGGGCCTAGGCAAAGAATACAGTATAAATGGAAATCCTTATGAGGTATTTGCTTCCTAGAAGTAATACAATTATTAACTTTTTCTGACGTCGGTATGGAGCATGAAAAAAGTTTCCCCAATGGGGTACTTAGCTTTAGTGAAGACTTTGGTTCTGAAACTCAAACCCGAATATTTCAGGAGTCGGCCGACCGGCACTTGCAAAATGCTTCTGCTTCGGGCACCGCGCGGCAAGAAAGACTAAAGAAAATGGCGTCGGCTGCTTGTTTTATACCCCTGACGACCTGACGTCATGGAAGTGGAGACAGCAACTGACGCAGGACCCAAGACTTTGGAATTCAGGCCAAACTGAGGGCAACCTGCCAGCAGATTACCCAAATGTAATGACTGCAACAGTGAAACACGAAGAACATCTAGTCAGGGGATACCATCAGAGTCAAAGAAGAAATCTTCTTTGGATCCAACTCCAGACCTCTTGAGGATTTTGGATTCTGTGACTCAAACAACTGGACAAATCGGAGGAGGAGAGAGAATAGTGTGGGACATCACAGGAAGGCTCACAGATTCGACAGGGAAGAGAGAAGGTATGATCCCCATCTGGATCTGAGAAATGTTTGCATTATGCTATCCACATCTGATAAACTTCTGGAGAACCTGTAGGATGTATTGGAGTGTGGTCTTGAATGCTTTTTAGGAGTTTGTAACAATGGAGATCACAGAGTAGGAGAAATAGGTTTCATCACATACTCTGGCATATGACTTCTTTGAGATGTGCCAAGCTTTGGATCTAAGGACCTAGAATCCGATATCAGGGCCATTGGACCAGCAGATATGACTATCGGATCCGAACATTCTGTATCCAGAGTTAGGGTCTTTGGATCCAACAATGTCAAATGTGAGATTTTTTCTATTTTTTGAAGAGGGCTCCGACAAAGTCCTTTTGGCAGGCAGTATTTTCTGTGCTCCGATGGAGCAGACTTAGCAACTTTAGTAAGGGTTTGAGGCCCAGAAGATAGACTGGAAGTAGCAGGTAGAGACCTGTCAAGGTCAACTTGTTGCATCGGTCACCTAGGGCTAATAGGAATGCCTGCAACTAGAGATGTAGAAAACAGACAAAAGGAAGGTGGAATTAACTGGAGAAAACTAGCAGACTAATCAAAGTACTGGGACCAAATAACCAGAGACAAAAAGGGTATAGAGTTGGGCAAGGCCAAACAGAAGTCTGGACTGAAGGAAAGAGACTGCCTTTCCTACCAAGGACTGATAGAGTACAGGCAAATAAAAAGGAATGGGGAGTGCTAGTGAAAGACCATCACTGGCACAGTTTTAAATAAGTGTGGAACAAAAGTTTCTGTTAAACAAGGAATAATTACATTAATGATATTTATAAGAAGCAATAAAGAAATTACATAAGACTTGGGGGGTAGAAAGACAATATAGAAAACACTGGGAGGACATCTGTATATCTCTCAGGTATGCAATAAAATTCACAAGGTTAAAGGTTTTTGCTTGGAAGTATTTCCAAAGATATGTTTTATACTCCAAGCAGACTTTAGAGAAATTTTCCTCAGTTAGTTAGCAAATGTCAGAAATAATGTGGGGGAAGAGGGAATGGCTGCAATTAAGGAGTTTTTTATTTTTGAGCTGGGAAATGGGATCTGAATTGCCCATACACGGTAAGGCCTTATTAAGCTTAATGCTACTGGTTACTAAAAAAGCAATTACTAGAAAATGGAAATCAAAGTCTAAACCAGCTGTGTTTGAAGTATTGAATATTGCAAAAGGGATAAAATAAATGGAAGTGGGATCTTCAGAAAAAGGGAAGGAACAAATTACATAGAAATAAATGGAATTTTGTAGGAACAACACCTTCAGAATAATGCTCAGAGTGATGAGTGAGGTTTAATGGAAGTCCGAGATTTATCAATTTATGTAGTGCTGGCCTGAATGAAAGTAGTCATAAAAAATCACATATATACTGTATAAT
The DNA here is from genome assembly GCF_019279795.1 of Protopterus annectens. Taxonomy (NCBI): domain Eukaryota; kingdom Metazoa; phylum Chordata; order Ceratodontiformes; family Protopteridae; genus Protopterus; species Protopterus annectens. Next base: position 1,599,855,381 of record NC_056733.1, read on the forward strand.
GGATGTAAAGGAATACAAAAAAAAAATAATATGGTTTGTTTTCTTTTTTATTTATGTATGAGTGCCTGTGCCTCAAGTGACAATTTAATAATGGTGTTAAAAAAAATCTTATACCACAGCAAAACTATACTTTTGAAGAAAACATATCACAAGACAACAGACACAAATTAGCTGCATCATCATTATTATTAAAAAATGAGGCCCAAAAACAGTTACTGCTGATACTCAGTGTATAATCAGAAACACATGCTTAATTTTAGCTCTTCTACATACCAGATCTCCAGCTATCCTCCACCACATGTTGAATTAGGCCCCCAAGAAATGGTACCCGTACCAATTCCAGCTGCTCCAAGTTGCGGGCAGAAGCAAGGCCAGTTACCAAGGGAACATATTTCAGGGAATTTGTGGGACCTAAAAACACAGAAGAATACACTGTATTAAACACTGACAACTTATAAAATACAATACTGGGAAACGTCTAGTCATAATCCTCGCCAAATAACTGTACCTTCAAAATAGTATCTGAAAAAATAAACTTCCATTCACCCATCTATTTTCTGAGCAAAACTAAGCAATGGATATTGGACTTCCCCAGCTCATCAAAGACATTCTCCAGCTCCTCTTGTGATGAAACCCAGGCAAACCAAGAGATAAAAAAATCCATGTAAGCTGTCATGAATTAAGCCTAGGACCACCTTCAACAGGGAACGCATGGCACACATACTGTTGGAGGTGCCAAGAAGCACCCAACTAGGTACCCTAAAGAACCACTCGTATTAAGGAAAACCAGACTCCAGAGTTCCCAAGCAGACACCTGTGCCCCCCTACTCCAACATGAAAATTGTGCCTAGTCACAAAATGAAAGAACTTTCCCCCAACCAACAAACAGCACCTACAGCCACCAAGCAAATGAGGGAGAAAGACTAAAATCCAAGCAGACATCTTCATTCCAAGACTTTGACCATGCCCCCCCCCTCGAGGAAAAAAAAAGCACACAACACTGCTAATTTAAAATGACCATTTAATGAAAATCTTTTAAGACATAAGGTAATAAACATTACATTACCAACACACTAATCCCAAAAGACATTTTAAAGCACCAATCAGACGGAGAAGGAAAGTAGGGAGTTATTTTTTTTGTGAACCATCCATAAGCCAAATGTGAAACGTGTTGTGATGCCCCACCACTGGCCCAGTAATCAAGCAGCCCCAATCCTCACCACTGGCACCAGTGGGAGACATACATTGGGAGGATGACAGGTTACACTCATAGTATTTCCAGATGCAGCTCTCTGCATCAAGTGCAATTTCCCTTAAGAGCACACATTGACCACAGTCAGTCTGGAATGGTTTCTCCCTCTTTCTCCAGATCCCCAGTAAGACTCCCCACTGGCACAGCTATAGAGTTGATAACTCACTGAATGGCCAAGCCATGACCTCCAGCACCCTCTCTGTCCAGCCAGTGCTTTGTGTCCCTGCCCAAGTAGCTAACACACATACTCTTTGAGATTTTATTTACACACACACACACACACACACACACACACACACACACACTGGCACAGGTTTACTAGCTATGTCCCCTTTTGCCCAGACTACAAGGTAGTTATTACTGCCAACGGCCAACTCTTTATCAGCTACTTTAAGGCCCTTAACAAAGGGTGTCCAATTTTACTGTGTAATGTTACTATTAATCCAAATGGTAGTTTGACCAATATATTAGGAGTGGCCCACACAGTGTCACCAAATAAATATGCAAGTACTCTCAGAACTTAAATATGTCTCACAAATATCAGCTACAATGAAAGGTTTAAATATATTTAATAATAAAAGAAAAAGAAAGTACTAGTAAATAATCACAGTTACATCATAGTTCAAAATCACAGGACATATTTAAAACAACACTGCAGGACAGTCTCAAATAAAGAAAGAAAAACATCTAAAATACACTCAGCTATATTCCTGTCTATATCTAAAGGAATTATGCTGTACCCTAGTACACTTACTCGGGTCCCTATTAGATTGTCAAAACTCTGTTTACGCGAATATGAAATCATCGACACGTATTGCGCGGAATACGTAATCGAACGTGCAAAACCCTGAAATTCCAAATGTCGAAGTGTTTTGGTTGGCCCGTCTGTGGTATAACTCCGTAAGGTAAGTATGCAATAGTTACGGACCTTAGGGTTAGGGTGCGGGTTAAGACAAGTGTATAGATTGGTAATGTGTGTAAGATTTAGTGTAATGTTAGAAGTCGGGTTTTGTTAAATGTATTTATGTGTATTATTTATTTTGTTTGGGTATATCTCCGTAGGGGAAGTGTGCGGTAGTTACGGACCTTAGGGTTAGGGAGGGGTTAAGGGTAGTGCATAGATAGCTGTGTATGTGGGGTTTAGTGTAGGGTTAGAAGTTGAGTTTTGGTGCTTTACTTTAGGGATAGGAGTAGGGTTTGGTTAGTGTATGCATGTTGTTTATTTATTTTGTTTGGGTAGGTAGTATGTAGCGGGTGGTGGGGTTGGCCAACTATTAATGTTCGATATTTTAAATTTCGCGGTTTAGTGCGTTTTGGTATTTTCGCGGTTCGAGTAATACACATCGCTGTTTTGGTATTCAATGTAATGGATTTTCGTTGTTTTAATATAGACCCCACTTACTCATAGGAAGGCAGATGTGTAGTGAATGCATCTTGTTAGGTCAAAGACATATACAGAATGCTATAGCTCTCTCAGAGACTTCCCAAATTAATATTTCAAATATTACTGCTGGTGTAGCTTGCAGCATGACAGCACTTGTCATCTGACTCTTCCAGGTGAAACCCCCACTGATGCAGCTAGTGCCATTTAGCATCTACCTGTGAAAATACATAAACAAGGACTTCTCTGAGATCTATGGCAGATCCTGGAAGTTATAAAACAATAAACACTTCTAAGACAATACAAAAAACTTCTAGTTTTGGACACTGTGTCTGTTACTGCACTGATACTGAGACATAACATCTTTTGTTTATGGCCCAGCCATAAAGTAACTTAACTTCAACTATCCTTCTGAAGTTTTGCAAGATAATCTCCTGTGTTCCAGTTTCCCCTGTTAAAATATATACATTTAAACAGTTTCAATAGTGTATATACATTTCTTCTCTGTACTTTACAAAATATCTCTTCAGCACACGACTGTACAAACCATCCTATATGACATACAGTTCTAATACCTTTATAACACAAGCGTATGAATCATACTGATATTCACAAATGACGCATAGCCATTTACAAAATTCCAGACAGCTGTGCTGGCAGTATCTCCCTTTTGTTACACATCTATATAAATCATGTTAATATTCACAAATGACACAATTATTTACAAAACTCCAGACAGCTGGGCTGGCAGTACCTCTTTTTGTTACATGTCATCTGTCAGAAGACCCAGTGCTAAGTCTTTCCGATGCAAAGCCTAAATGAAGCAGTAGAAAGATTCAATCTCCTTTGGTGAAACAGGACTTATACTCATCTGTTTACTGAATAAGCTCATTACGAGCAAATAACTACTTATCCTGCACTTGTGAGGGAATGAAACCCTGACTGTGACCTGTATTGACTACAGGCACAGGATCTGGAGGGACCAAGCAAGGGAAGATGAGCTTCAGTGACTGATGCCAGCTCATCCATCATGTAAGGAAGGAGAAGACTAGCCAAATCAGCGATACCTACCAGTAGATGGGTAATTACAAGTGGAAGAACCTAGTCAGGCTCAAGCAGTAGCAGCAGCGAAAGTACCACTGCATTATCAAGACAGGCAAAGGAGCAAGACCCATGGGGGCCAAATGCCTCTTCTCAGAGATGATCCACAAGCACAACATTCTGATTAAGCATCTTGCTCAGGTTCAAACAAAAAAGGAAGATACAGACTAAGGAAATCAACTCAAAAAGGGCTATTTTAAAAAGTTCATTAGCAGCTCACAGCCTTAATCACGTATGCTAAACTGCCACACTAAACTATGAACACCTGTTTGACTCAAGAATCTAATCAAACTTAACTGAACAAAATGAGTATCAGACACTCTATATGCCTTTGGTTTTGCATGCAGGGGTCAAAGAGTGGTCAAAATTCTAAAATGGAAGTTTATGAATGACTCAGTCTGCTCTGCTACCTCCATCCCCACACTGCTAAAGTTTACTCAGGATGCATTCTCAACCACCGAACAATGGATGCAAACAAATCACTTTGTACTCAATGCCTCCAAAACCAAAGTAATGGTATTCACCCCCTCTAAAGCTACCTTTTTCAATCCAAGTAATTTCACTATTACTAGTCACAACAATACACCCTTAGAACTGGTATCTGAGGCCAAATTACTTGGGGTCCAAATTGATAGTCAGCTTAAATTCAATTCCCATCTTCAACTAAATATAAAAAAAAAAAAAAACACCAAAAACTCATCATGCTCTACAGACAGAATCGTTATCTTACATCCTCCACCAAACTCACCCTATCTACCACATTTCTCATCCCATTCCTCCTCTATGGAGCCCCACTTCTAACTAACCTACAATCTTCTCTCAAAACACAACTCACCTATTGCTATAACAAAATTGTCAAGTTTGCTACCTCCCATAAGTCCTCCTCACACCACTGTTCAGCTCTCCACAAACTAAAATGGTTAGAACTACCCAATCACCTCACCTACGTCCAACTGACTCTTGCACACAAGCTCATCTTCAATCCCTCCCTCTGTCCATCCCTTTCCTCTACCTTCAAAATGCACCTCCCTGATAGAATTCTAAGATCTAACAACCAAAACTTAATTGAACTGTATAAACCAATTCGTTCCCCTGGAAAAAATCTCTTATCCTACAGTCTTGCTCATCTCTGGAACTCCTTACCCCCATCCATTCGTACCATCACAAATCACTTCTCATTCAAAAAATCCCTTCACTCACACCTAATTTCCCAGTGGGAATGCTCCTGCTCCCACCCAACATAATCTCCTCATACTGAGAATTTTCACTTCTCCTCCCCTTTTCATAATGTGAATTTTTACTTACTCTCCTAAACTCATAGATCTTGCTCTTGCTTGTATTAGCTTTTTCTGAATACTTAAAGGTACCTTAGTGTAAATATACCCTCTGATGGAAAAGGTTCTCTGTTTCTATATTGAAAGGTTCTATGTCAGCTCATATACCTTTCTCTTGATTGTATTAAGCTACTCATCCTGAATGTATGAATGATATCTCCAGTGTAACCCACCCTGAGTTGTAAAAGCCTCTCAGTTTCTATATTGTAAATTGTTTTCAGCGATACAAGTTTGTAATATTTGTATATGTTTGTACACTAGTCTACTGCATTTCCAAGTACATAGGAATTGTATAATTGAAACTAAATACCTTATTGTAACCTTGCTAATTGTTTTTGGAGCTTTTCTCCCCAGGACTCCATTGAAAACGGGTTATTTTGGCCCAATGGACTATCCTGGTAAACCAACTGCAAATAAATAATAAATAAATATATAAAGTGACTGAAGACAAATTAATAATCCTGGGACAGTAATAGTTTGCCAAATCCACCAGTGCAGAGGAATAAAGCCCTGACTGCAACTCAGGTGACCCAGGTTAAATTATCACCCCAGTACCTTATAGGTGGTCTGTGGCTGTCCAATGTCAGAATCCCTCAAAGAAGAGGCAGAGATGCAAAGGATGCTTCAGGGGTGGGCATTCGGCCATTAAGCAGCATATGCAGTGGTCTTCCAAGATGGCTGCACACTGATCAGTAGCTTAACTTCAGCTCTCCCAGTGTGAAACAGAAATGGAGAAAGAGCCAGTGATATTGTCAGCTTGAGTAAAATTCAGTTACTAGGTACTAAGTAAGCTGCCTAGATGCCTGCAAAGAAGAAATTAAGAGAGCCCGAAAGAAGATCAACTAGAAAAGGTGGAGAGAAAACACTGACTGGGAAGAATCATGCAATTATTCAGCAAAAAGCAGTTTAAGCTTCAGCTTTGGTGCAAGGCATGGCTTCCAATGTTTAAAGGAAAAAAATAAGTCAAATGTGCTCAGCAGTGATTTAAATAAAAACAGTGAAAGGAGTATATCAACTCAAATAACATAAGTCTGAAAAAAAATGAAATAAATGTTAAACAGATACTCAGATGAGCTGAGAAAAATGCAAAAAATCAGAGGCAGAAATGAAAAAGCTGGCTGTTTATGAGACTGCTCAAGTAGAGATGCTTCAAAAAATGGCAGAATTATCGGACAGAGCAAGTAGGGAAAATCTGACGTTTTCTGCTGTAACAGAGAAAATTACAATTGTATACACTTACCATAAAAGTAGATGTTTGAGTTTATTCACTGTTGCAGTCATTACATTTGGGTAATCTGCTGGCAGGTTGCCCTCAGTTGGCCTGAATTCCAAAATCTTGGGTCCTGCGTCGGTTGCTGTCTCCTCTTCCATGACGTCAGGTCATCAGGGGTATAAAACAAGCAGCCAACAGCATTTTAATTTAGCTTTTCTTGCCCCAGATGTCAGGTGCCCCCAAAAAGGTAGCATATATATATATATATATATATATATATATATATATATATATATATATATATATATATATACACACACACACACGCTATATATACATGTAACAATACAAACTTTACCTTCATCTACAAGCAAATACACCACATAGGCTGCAGAAGATAGTGAAGGAAAGAGAAACTCCAGAATAAAAGGGGGATGGTGGGCAGGTAACCTGGACTGCAACAGTGAATACACTCGAACATCTACATTTATGGTAAGTGTACACAACTGCACTATGTTCTTCATGTTTCACTGCTGCAGTCATTACATTTGGGTAGAATCCCAAAGCTATGGATGGGAGGCTGGAGCTAAACAGCATTAGGGGCGGCTATAACGCCCTGCAGAACTGCAGTGGCAAAGCCTGCCCTGGACTTAAATGATAATGCTTTGTAAAAGTGTGAAAATAACTCCAGGTAGCAGCCTCTAGAATATCTTTGGTTGGTACTCCTCTGAGAAAGGCTGCAGATGTAGCTGCAGCTCTGGTGGAATGAGACCTAATGCCCTTGGGCACAGGTTTGCCATGGTGCAAGTAGCAGAAACGAATGCAGTGGCTTATCCACTTTGAAATAGTCTGTTTTGAAATAGCCTTTCCTTCTGATCCTACAGCATATGTCACTACTAACTGTTCAGTTTTTCTTAGAGCTTTTGTCCTGCTCAAGCAGAATCTTAGGTGTCTGTGTATGTCCAATGAATGCAAAATCCTCTCCCCCTTGTTCTGCGGATTTGGATAAAAGGTTGGCAGATAAATAGTTTGGTTAAGAGGCACACTGGAAACCACCTTAGGCATAAATGAAGGATTGGTCCTCAAGGACACCCTCTGTCGGGGTAAAAAATGATAAAAGGCTCCACAGCCATGAGGGCCTGTAGCTCTGAGACTCTTCTTGCTGAAGTAATTGCCAGGAGCAGAGCTGTTTTCCATGATAAGAACTTTAGGTCTGCAGTAGCAGCTGGTTCAAATGGAGGTAGGGTGAGCTTTTCCAACACATAATTGAGGTCCCATGCAGGAATTGGTGATCTTCTGGGAGGCCTTAAATTTTTGGCCCCTCTAAGATACTGCTTTAGTAAAGGATGAGGAAAGACTGGTGGCTCTGTGTTGTAATAAGCCGAGATGGAGGAGGCATGGATTTTTATTGATGAAAAAGATTGGCCTTTGTCAAGCATCTCAGTCAAGTATTGTAAAATCTGAGCAATATTTGGCTCTGCTGTATCAGTTCCTTGTGCTTGGTTCCAAGCACAGAATCTCTTCCATTTATCAGCATAAAATTTTCTAGTACTAGGCCTTCTGGCTTCCAAAATGACATCCATCACAGTTTTACTGAGAGGTGCTGTTTGAATAACGATATGATCAGCCATGCTGCCAGGTTCAGTGTTTGGAGCTGATTGTGCAGAATTTGATTGCTTTGCTGGGACACTAAGTGAGGTATTTGAGGTAAGTACCAAGCTGGGAATTGAGACATGTTCCTTAGGATTGGGTACCAGTATTGGTGGGGCCAGTCTGGTGCAATTAGTATCATCTTTGGTTTCTCCTGTCTGACTTTTAGTAGTACCTTGGGAAGATGAGGCAGAGGAGGAAAGGCGTAAACTGACAGGTTTTTCCAACTGAAGGATAGGGCGTCCACTTTCCATGCTTGTCCGTGATAAGCCCTTGTGCAGAATTTTTTCAGTTGACAATTTCGAGGAGAGGCAAATAGGTCTATGTCCGGTCTCCCCCATTTCTTTATTATCATGCTGAAGACTTGTGGCTCTAGTTTCCACTCATGAGGGGCCATAAGGTTTCAGCTTAAATTGTCTGCCAGAGTATTTTGCTTTCCTGGCAAGAATTGAGCTTGAAGATGTACTTGGTAAGTCAAAGCTGTGTTCCACAGTGCCATGGCTAGACTGCAAAGGAGGTATGAGTGCGTGCCCCCCTGCTTGTTTATATACCACATAACCATGGTGTTGTCCATCTTTATCAGTAGTTGTCCTGGATGAAGTAAGTCCTTGAAGGCTGTCAGGGCATTTTGAACAGCTAACATCTCTTTTTGAATGATATGCAGATGCATTTGTTTTGGGGTCCATATGCCCTGAATGCACCTTCCCGCTAGGTGGTCCCCCCATGCATAAACTGATGCGTCTGTTAAGGTTTGGCTGGCAGGGGGTAGAGTGAAAGCTCGTCCCATGTTCTGGTGACATGCCTTTGCCCACCATAGAAACTCCTGTTGTAGGCAGGGAATGAGAGGAATCAGTTTCCAGACTGTGACAATGTTGACTCCATAAACTTTTTAGGTACCATTGTAGTTTCCTCATATGCAGTCTTGCATATAGAATCAGTAGGATGCAGGATGCCATGAATCCCAAAGCCTGCAGAATTTGTCTTACAGTTAACTGGGTTTTTGTTGCCATCAGTTTGAAGTAAGTAGTCAGTTGCCTTTGTTTGTCTGGCGTGAGGAAAGCCATCTGGGCAGTTGTATTCAAGCTTGCACCCAGGAATGTTATCTTTTGAGAGGGTACCAGTTGTGATTTCGTTTATTGTGGACCCTAGGCATGTTAGAAGCCTCTTCACAAATGCCAGATGCTGAAGAAGAATGTCCTTGTTCTCTGCTTGAATGAGACAGTCGTCCAAGTAAGGATAAATTTGTATACTTTTTTTGTCTGCAAAATGCAATTACTGGTGCCAGGCACTTTGTAAAGACCCTGGGCGCAGTAGATAAGCCAAAGGGAAGCACAGAGAATTGATAATGCATAGAACCAGCCTTGAAACGGAGGTATCTTCTGCACGTTTCCCTTATTGGGATATGCAGATATGCCTCTTTTAGATCTAATGTGACCAGCAAAGCGTTCTTGCCCAGCATGGGCAGAAGCTGCTGTAAAGCTAGCATTTTGAATTTTGGAATGTCCAGGTATGTGTTCAAAATTGATAAGTCCAGTATTGGGTGCCAGGCCTTGCCTTTTCTGGGTACCAGGAACAGTCTTGCATAAAAACCTTGTCCTTTTTCCTGTTCTGGTACTGGCTGAATAACCCCCATATCCATGAGGGACGTAACCTGTTTCTGTGCCTCTGCCCATTGATTTTTTTGGCAGATCCGGCCAACCGTTTGCCATCGGCAGAGTATGGAAGTGGAATCTGGATCCCTGAGATACTATGTTTAGCACCCACTTGTCCTGGGTTATTAACTGCCAATTTTGAGCAAAAAGTGCTAATTTTCCCCCTAAGGGTGCTGCCAAAAGTTAAGTGCTTGGTGATGGCAGAGGGAAGTCATTGATACTGTTTTCTGTAGGGTTGCGCTTTATCTCCTCCAGATTTGGAGGTAGAAGCACCCCATTGCTTTGACCTGTAAGAATCTTGTGACTGGTATCTAGAACGTTTAGGGCATCTGGATTTGCCCCTTTGTGCTCTGTCGGACACAGGAAAGGACCAATTTTTGTAGGCCAGTGTCTACTGAATCTTGGTGGCTGCACTTGTAAGAAGTCTTTTACAGTTTGCATAGACTTAGCTTTGTTTTCTGTTTTCTTTAAAACCTCTTCTGCCTTAATACCAAACAGATTATCATGCTGTAAAGGTGCATCCAGCAATTTAGCTTTAACATGATCAGGCAAATTTTGCTCCTTTAGCCAGGCATGCCTCCTAATTACAGATCCAGTAACTGCAGCCCTGCAGGAGGCCTCCCAGGAGTCAAAACCACATTTCAAAATAAGCTTTCCAACTTGTTCAGCTGCATGCAATAATTCCTGCAATTCTTTATTTTCTGCACATTCAGAAATCAACATAATTTTCTGTTTCGGCAATCCCATAACATGTTGTTGATACTTGAGCATATGAAACTGGCAGTTTAAGGCCCTAATTGCCAAAGATGCAGATGTATAAACTTTCTTTCCCCATCTATCCAGTGCCCTTGAATCTCTGTCAGAGGGGGTAGGATTTTTTTGCTGTTGAGGCCTTAACCCCTTTTGGAACCTGTGAAATAGCAGGGTCAGCAGCAGAGTTTCTAAATAAAAATTTGTGTGAGTCAGGGACCCTGCAATATCTGTCAGGCTTGCTGGGAGCTGGAGGTAAGGGAGTTTGGAGTCAAGCTTGACTCCGAAAACACATTATCCACAATGTCTAAAACAGGAGGTATGGCTAAAGGCCTATGGTGAGGGAGAAGGAAAGCCCTGAGCCTCTTTTTTGATTCTGAGAAATCTTGACTCTCCCAGTGAAAATGCTCCCTTAAAGTATGCAAGGTTTCTCCAAATGAATAATCCTCAGGAGGTGATGCAGATGGGATAGATTCCTCTGCATCAGAATCCTCATAGGGAGGTATAGATAATTCCTGATCAAAAGAGGAATCAGAAGAAATAGAAACCTGATCTGAAGATTCATAATAAGTGTCTTGCCTAGGCCTCTTATCAGGAGGGAGTTGGGAACCCCTGATCAAGGTAATTAAGTCTTCAGCCATTTTGATCATCTGTTTTTTGGGCATAGAGGCCTGTGCACGTGGCTCATGCGTCAGTTTTTTAGCTTTTGAAGTTGCTTTTGTCTTTGATTTTGAAGCTGGCGTCTGTTTTATATAAAAATGTCGAGGCCTGAATACACCCTCAGAAGCCGGTGCCAGCTCAGCGGCTCCGGACCCATCCGAGGGAGAGACATCCGTGGGTACAATACTTTGAGAATCTCGTGGCATGCCGGACTCCACATGGATCTCGGTAGGGGCCTGCGACTCGAAAGTAGTGGGTATCAGGTGCTGCGAAAGCGCCTCACTGAGTACCGGCGACTGGCTTAGGAGAAGCTTCGTCATCGGTTTGGACCTCGACGGTCTGTCTCTGTCCTTTTCTTTGCGTTTTTTATGTACTCCGGTAGTCTGATTGCTATCCAACATTTCTGGGTAGTTATGACTGTTGTCTCCTTCCCCTTTTTGCTCTCCTTACACTTCTATACTCCACTGTTCTATGTCACATACCTGTAAAAAAAATTTTTTTTTTACAATTCAATATTGTTTTTGCTTTTTTGATTGCTCTCTCTCAAATTTTTGCTCACATTATTTTATCTTAGTGTTAACCTACTAAGGACTCTAAATAACTTATGTCAATCTCAATGTAACAATGTCCTGTAATTTGTTTTGACTATTACTGTATATTGTAATCTTTGTCACTGCTAATGCTTGGAGCTTTTCTTCCCGGGCCTCTACTGAAAATGGACATATATCCAGTTAGACTAGCCCGGTCAACAAATGTAAAATAAAATAAAAATAAAATAAATACAAATAAAATAAAAATATACCAACACTTAATAGTGCGTTGGTTAAATCTAGCACAAAACCGACAGCCAGGCACATTGTGATCAGGGCCTAGGCAAGGAATACAGTATAAATGAAAATCCTTATGAGGTATTTGCTTCCCAGAAGTAATACAATTATTAACTTTTTCTGACATCGGTATGGAGCAAGAAAAAAGTTTCCTCAATGGGGTACTTAGCTTTAGTGAAGACTTCGGTTCTGAAACTCGAAAATTTCAGGAGTCGGCCGACCAGCACTTGCGAACTGCTTCTGCTTCGGGCACCGCACAGCAAGAAAGACTGAAGAAAATGGTGTCGGCTGCTTGTTTTACACCCCTGACGACCTGACGTCATGGAAGAGGAGACAGTAACCGACGCAGGACCCAAGACTTTGGAATTCAGGCTGACTGAGGGCAACCTGCCAGCAGACTACCCAAATGTAATGACTGCAACAGTGAAATACGAAGAACATCTAGAAGGAACAGATTGTATTAACTTTATGAAGGCACAAATAAACAACTAGATTGGTATTCGACAGCAGGAAATGTTAAGTCATGAGAAAGCAAACACTGTGCAAATCTACCAACAGAAAAAGAGATGCCCCCAACAGAACTATGTTAAAAGTGTAAAGTATTACAAGCTGGACACAGTGTGTGGAAAATTATTATTCACTGTACACCAGGCAGAACAGAAAACAAATTTATTACACTAATTAGGAATGTCAACAGGCAGGTGTGAGATTCACATTGCTATATCCATTTGCCTTCAGAGTATTTTTTCCTGGAGAACCAGTCATTTTTGATGCAAAACAGACTAAGGAAGAAATACAAAAGTTTGTCCAACAAAAAAATGAGCCAGCAACCTGAAGGTGACTCTGCTTCTCACTCTTCTGATAATAAAGCACAGGGAAAGAGACTGTCACTGAAACTATTTCAACCATTCTAAGGTAAAATGCTTGAGAGATAGAGAAAAGCACAGATGATGACCAGAATAATCAAAGTACTGTGGAACTGAATCAGAATCTGGATATGGGAGATGGAGATGAACAGAAAGAAAATCAGTAAAATAGAAATTAGTCAATAAATGTGAGACTGCAAAGCATCAATCACATTTGTGAAATACAGGTGTTTAAGAATAAGTGGAAAGAGTGGACTTTTGCTGACTTTGTTAAACTTGTGAGGAACTGAAAAGAATTTGTTTTTGCTTCTTTTCATGTCATCAATGTTTAGAATGACTCTGGGGGAGATGAAGTAGAAGGGAAAAAAGGTAACTAAGTAAAACAATTTCTTTTCTTAACAGTATTTCTATGAAAATCTTCAAAATATAAACTGCATACTTTATGGTAAAGTATTTTTAGTTGTTCTTGTATACGACAGTTATTAAAGTGCACAGATGCTTTCTTTTCTTCCTCTTCTCTTTTTTTCTGATATTAAGAAATGTAGGCATTACAGTGCAGTAAGAAGAAAAGCTAGATAAAAGCATAATTAGGTTAATAGGCTGTAATCTTGGGTAGTTGAGGTAAGGAATGGGGTGTAAAAATACACAGATCATAATACATGTAGAGCTGATTTGTTCTGTCTTACTTTTGCATAAGTGAAATGTCTAGACTTAAGACCATTTGCTTAATCTAATAAAACATGATTAGTGGAAACATACAAATTTGAAAACATTGAATATAATGAAAAGATTTCCTTTAGCAATGAATGTTTCAGTTCATCTTTCAAGCTGCAACAGAGCACACATTTTTCTTTTTTCTCTTACTTTTCCATGTAGGCAAGCTAATAACAGGGCAATAAAATACAGAACATTTGTTTATTCAAGGCTAAAAGTTAATGAATTCTGAAAGTATGCAAGTATTTTTAGCATGGGTAAAAAAGATTTAAAAAAAAAAATGAAACAGAACAGGCACTGATTAGTTTATACAGAAGCACAAGCAACAACATGCATCTTACCATAGCTAACCTAAATTTTAGGTTAATTAGGGCCTGTGCTAGCAGCTGTGTATTTCACACAAATGTTCCAATTAGGAAGATAAACTTTATTATTTGAGGATGCGCAAGTATGTGTTTATAATAAGTTAACATATTATGGGGGGATGCTCTGTGGGTTTTTATTTTTTGAGGATTTTTATTAAAACAAAAATTCTGGTAAAAAGTGACATAGATTCCAACAGTGATTAAAAAAACTGTATGAAGGATTAGCTTGCCAAACATTAATGGGTGCATGCATCACAAAAGCTGGAAATGGACATTTAAAAAGCTGCTATATATCATAGGTGGGAATACTGACTTCTTACCATAATGGCAACACTTTACATATTATCTTGCAATGTGAATGGTGTGACGCCCCACCACAGGACCAGTAATCAAGGAGCCTCAATCTTCACCACTGGCACCAGTGGGGGACATACACTGGGAGGATGACAAGTTACACACACAGTATTTCCAGATACAGCTCTCTGCATCAAATGCAATTGCCTTTAAGAGCACACACAGACCATACTCAGTCCCGGGCTGGTTTCTCTCTTGTTCTCCAGATCCCCAATAAGACTCCCCACTGGCACAGCTACAGAGTTGAGATCTCAGCCAGGGTTCCAAACCAGGTCCTCCAACACTCACTCTATCCAAATAGTGTCCTTGGCCACGTAGATGACACACACACACACATTCTTGGAAATTTGTTTTACACATACACACACCTGGGAAAAGCTGGCACAGGTTCAATAGCTATGCACCCTTTTACCCAGACGATAAGGTAGTTATCACTGCCACTAGAACCCCTTATCAGCTTACTTTAAGGCCCTTCACAAAGGGTGCCTAATCTTACTGTGCAATGTCACTATCAATACAAATGGTAGTTTGTCCAACAGCAAGGCTATTAGGGGTGGCCCACAGTGTCACCAAATAAATATGCAAGTATTCTCAGGACTTAAATATCTCTAGACAGGTCAGCCACAATGAAAGGTTTAAATATATTTAATAATAAATAATAAAAGAAAAAGAAAATGCTCAGTATATAATTACAGTGGCATCAGAGTTCAAAATTACAGGAAATATTTAAACGCCATTGCAGGACATTCTCAAATAAAGAAAACAACTAAAATAAGCTCTGCTATATTCCTGACTATATCTAAGAGAATTACTAATCCCTAGTTAACTTACTTACACAGTAAAGAAAATGTGTGGTGAATGGGCATTTGTCGGGTCCAAGACAGACTACAGAATGCTCTGTCTCTCTGAGAGTTCTTAAATTAATATCTCAACTATTACTGCTGCGAGAGCTTGCAGAATGATCTCATTTCTTGTCATCTAACTATCTCAGGTGAAACCCCCCACTGCTGGAAGCTACACATATTTGGCATCTACCTGTGAAAATACATAGACCTCAGATCTTTGGCAAGTCATAAAGCAATAAAACACTTACAAGACAATACAGAAAAGCTCCCTAGTTTTACACACTGTGTCTCCTGCTGCACTGAAACTGAAAGATAACATCTTTATATGGCCTGGTCATCAAGTAATTTAATTTCAGCTATTTTTCTGAAGTTAACCTTCTGTATTCCAGTTTCCACTGTTAAAATATATACATCTAAACAGTTACAATAGTGCAGTACATTTCTGTTCTATTCCAGTAGGGCATGGTGTGGTTACATTTAAGCACTTTGCAAAAACCTTTTCAACACACACTTCTGTACCAGCAGTTTGATATACACCTGACATACAGTTCTAATAAATTTCTAATACAAGTCTCTTACATGAATCATGTTGATATTTACAAATGGCATACAATTACTTACAAAATTCAAGCTAGCTGTGCTGGCAGACTCTCCTTTGTCACATTTCTTCCCCCTTCAAAGACTCAAGTTAGTTTTTGAAGTGACCCTTGACAAACGCTGCTTGATAGGGATGAGCCTATCTTGGAATACATTACCCCATTCCCTGTCTGGTGATCCCAGCTGCCTTTGCACTGCTGACCCCATTAAAGTGTTGCACTGTCATGTCATATATGCCTGCAACACCAGGCTCCACCACAGTAACTTGGGATTTTGCTGACTTGGTCCCTGTAGCCATAGATCCCCCTCAGGCTCCTCATCCCGTCTACTGCAAATACTTATCAACAGGGTCTTCCTCTTGTCATGGTAAGGTTTCATGGTGTTAACATGGTACAATTTGCTCCCCTGCCTCCTGCCTAGCAATTCTACCAGGTAGTTAATAGCACTGACCTTCCTTACCACTTTAAGGGTCCTTCCCAAGCTGCCTGCAGCTTGTTGTGTCTGACAGGAATAAGAACCATAACCTGCTGTCCCACAGCATACTCTATGGCTCAAACATTCCTGTCATACAAGACCCTTTTCTGCTGTTAGGCTTTTGCCAGGTTCTCCTAGGCCAAGCCCATGAGTTCCCTGAGTCTTGTCCTGAGGATTAGGACATATGCCACAACAGACTCCTTGTAGGATTCATACTCACCCTCCCACTCATCACGAATCAAATCTAGAGGTCACCTCACTCTATGTCCATACAGTAACGCAAAGAGTGAAGAACCTGTGGATTCCTGGGGCACCTCTCTGTAAGCAAACAGAGGCAAATATTTGTCCCACTCCCTCTTAAACTGGTCTGCAAATGCCAGTAACACAGTCTTTAGTGTAGAGTTTAATCTCTCTACCAGATCATTAATCCGGAGATGGAAGGGGTGGTCTTTAGGTGCTTCACCCCACAGTGCTTCCACAGACAAGCCAGCAGGTCTGACATGAAATTGGCACCTCTGTCAGTCAGTATTTCTTTTGAGAAACCTACCCTGCTGAAAATCTCTATTAAAGCATTTGCCACCTTTTCTGCCTCAATGGAGGACAGGGCCACCGCTTCAGGGTATCTGGCAGCATAATCTACTACCACTATGATATACTTTTTCCCTGTGGAATTTGGGGTAGTCAGAGGCTCCACAATATCCATAACTACCCTCTGAAATGATTCCTCAATCACAGGCAAAGGCATTACAGGAGCCCTGACCTTGTCTCCTGCATTGTCTGCTTTTTGGCACTGCTCACAGATCCTGCAGTATCCTGTTACATTCCTGGAAATTCCAAGTTAATAAAGGTTCTGCATAATGTATCTCTTGGTACGCTCTATGCCCATATGACCTGCAAAGGGAATATCATGGGTTATGGCTAGAAATGTCAGATGATAGGCTCTGGGCACTACCAACTGCTATATTCTCTCACCCTCTAGCCCTCCCTCAGGGGTCCACTCTCTATGTGGTGACCCTTTGTCCCAGTATACAAATCCCCCCTTTCCTTGAGAATCAGGTGCCTCTCTGGTTACCTCCCTCAAGCCCTGTAATGTAGGGTCTGACAGCTGAGCCTATCTCAACTCCCTCTCTTTGTAACCCTTCCCAGCTCTTCTTCCACAGGAAGTCTGGTAGTCTCTGACAGCAGTGTCTCGCTGTCAGCATGAGTACTACTACTCACCTCTGCCTTTGCATTCACTCTGTCCAAGGGAACATCAGTACGTACAAGCTGCTATGGCTCACCTTCAGTCTCACTGCTACAGGGTATCTCCCTCTCTGAAGTAACTATCTCACCAGTCCTGGCTTCAAGTGTGCAGTCTGTCTGGGTCTCCCCAAGGCTACCAGACCCACATGCTTGTCTCCAAGCATGACTGCATGTAACTGCGTGCACACAAAGTACTGCATTATCAAAATCATTCCCTATCAGGACATCTGCAGGGATATCCTCAAACACACCTACTTGTTTGCTTCCTTTTCCACCTTCCCAGTCAAGTTGAACCCTAGCCAAGTTATATGGAATGGGATCCCTCCTAAAGCTCTGACTGGAGTAGATTGTCCAAGCCAGTAGTGCTCCTCTTTAACCATTGCAGGCTTCACAATGGTTAGGTCAGAGGCTGTCTCTCTCTCTCTCTCTCTCTTAGCAGTGGCCTATTTCCCATCTACTAAGACAGGATAAAACCTCTTGTGGTACTTTGGTACCCTTGTTGTCTCCAGACAACTTACTGCTGGCATTCTGCCATTCCCACTTACTGTCTCGCCCTCCTTTTGTTCCCCACTTTGCCTCTGTGGACATCTATATGCTACATGGCCCCAATGGTTACATTTAAAACATTTAACCCTTGGTCCTGGCCTTGAACCTGAACTAGTGGCTTCCCCTGCTACTGCCAGACTCTGTCGGGGCAGTTTACGCTGCCCAGCATGGGTTCCCTTAGACCAATGAGGAGCACAGGGCATCCCTTTCCTGTGCAGTGATGCCTTGCTTGCTAGGTATAGGTCTTCCTTTTTCCCCAAATCATCTGCAGTATTACATTCTTTATCTGCTAACCAGATTTTCATGTCCTGAGGCTAATGGCTTGTTCCCTCACCAAACAGTCTGCCAGCCCTTCAAAAGTGGTGAATTGACACCCACTCACCCACCTATGAAAATAAGTGCTTAACTCAGCAATATATTCACACACACTTTCATCTGCCTTGAGTCTATGCTCACAAAACATTTTTCTATAAGCTTCAGGTGTTAACTTAAAACACTCTAATACACAATTTTTAACAGCATTAGAATTTAAGCAATCAGTATAAGACAATTTAGAAATAGCAGTTACAGCTTTACCATGGAGTAAGGGGGTCACGAACCATACCCAGACACCTTGGTCAACATTATACCATTTACATACACCCTTTCAAACATATGAATAAAATTATCAAAATTATCACGCTCTGTAAATTGTGGAAGAAATTTACTGATACTTGTTGCTCATGGGGATTGGTTATTCCCTTCCCCATTACCTCCATGACCCTGGCGAAGAATACAAGGTGTAAGTAATATGTCCTATGCAGACCACCTCAAGGTCCCATCCCTGTATTCGGTCTCCTACAGGCTTTTGAGGAGAGACCTATGCCTGCCATATAGGGCATTGTCAGACCCCACTCTGATGGACCTCCTGCATATCCACAAAACAAACAGTACCAGAATTACCAGTTCTAAAGATTTAAACCTAGTCTGTAATATAAACAGAACCTTCTGGAGAGATAGGTATGTATCCCAGAGACTACCCCGTTTTCTGTAACAGGCTCTCCATCCATGTGAAACAGAGTTCCTCCCTAATCCAATACAAGTGCAACTTGGACAACTGGATGGGAAACTGGAAATTCATCCCTGGTTTGGCACCTATGTCTCTGATGCAAACAGGTAATCTGCAAATGGTTCATCTCCCAGGCCCATGTTTGCACTTATCAAGGGTAACAGAACTTGTCAGAGATTTGGGATGCATGACTAGGCTTAAAAAGCCCCTGTGGTCTAGTAAACACCTATGAACTTATAAGAGTCAGCATCTCCTTTCTGTGTTGCCTCTGCCTCATTTTCCTCAGCTTCCAGACATCTCAGTCTATCTGCTGCTTCTAATTCAATTTGTTTCTCTTGCTGCAGTCTCTCATTTTCTTCAGCCTCCAAATGCAGCATTGTCTCTGTTGTTTCTATTTCCAAATGTTTGGTCTCCAGTTCAAGTCTCTAACTCCAGACAGATTTTTAAGACTTCTGTGGATAGGCTGAACTGTCCATTTCCTGAGAGATGTACATCTCCAAGGCCAATCTGGCTGTCTTCCTGGTTGCTGGTCTGTGATGCATCTGTGACTAAGGCTGTAATCATTTCTGCTTTAGTCGGGAAGGCATGCCCCAATCCTTTGGCATGGCATATCTCAGCCAACTGGCTCATTGTCAGCTTGTCATACATATATGTTGACATCCTTGCCTGCACTCCCTGACTAACTAAGCTAACAAAAAAAAATAAATAAATAAAACTATTGTGATATGAAACTTTGAAAGTTCACTGTGTGGCTGATTGAGAGTACAAACACATTCTTTAGTGACCACTGTTTACAGGCTACAAGAATTCAATATCCACATCACTGAATCCCAATATGTGGATATCCAACCACTGCCAACCAATAAATGTTACTCTCCACCACTGGAACCATAATCAAGAAGCCTCAATCCTCACCACTGGCATCAGTGGGGGACGCACATTGGGAGGATGACAAATACACACACAGTATTTCCAGATGCAGCTCTCTACATCAAGTGTAATTTCCCTTAAGAGCACACAGAGACCACAGTCAGTCTGGGGCTGGTTTCTCCCTCTTTCTCCTGATACCCAGTAAGACTCCCCACTGGCACAGCAACAGAGTTGAGATCTCAGCTGAGTCACCAAGCCAAGATCTTCATCACCCTCTCTGTCCAACCAGTGCTTCATGTACCTGACCAAGTACATACTCTGAGATTTGATTTACACACACACACACCCACACACGCCCACACACGCACGCACACACATGCACACACACGCACACACACACAGGCACACACACACGCACACGCACACACACACACACACACACACACACACACACACACACACACACACACACACACCTGAGAAAGGCTGGCACAGTTTTACTAGCTATGCCCCCTTCTGCCCACACTATAAGGTAGTTTTCCCTGCCACCCCTCACTCCTAATCAGCTACTTTAATGCCCTAAATAAAGGGAATCTCAAAGAAGAAGAAGTGCAACTGCAGCATGCTAAAGAAAAAAATAAGGCAGTACTTGGATAATATGCATGAGTTTAGAAAAGACTGCTGTTGGGTAACTGTTTTTAGATAACTCCAGAGCACAAAAACTTTTGGCACAACAACCTAAGCAACAGAAAGCCGAAAGCTTTGTTGCCAAACTTAGGGAGCATATAACAACACAAATAACCAGAGATTTTATAAAAATCTGTATAAAGCAGAAAAGTGGGGAAATCAAGAAAAAGCATAAATGAAATACTTATGGAAAAATGGAAATATTTATGGAAGGCTTAAACATGCCAAGGTTAGACATAGATGAGCTCAACAACTAACAGGCAAAATAGCAGGAGAGGATATAAAAATTGTGACGTATAACCAATCTACAGGAAGGAAGGTCTCCAAGAATATATGGCATTCTACTGGAAGTTTGGAAGCTAGGAGGAAAGAAAGTGATACAGATCTAAAAAGTTTTGTTTAACAGTATTTTATAAGGGTGTGAGGCACCAATATCCAGAAAAAAAGCTGTGGTAGTATTAACAGTAAAGACCTGTCTGATACAACTTCATATATGTCCATTTCTACCAAGATTATAGTGTTTATGTCTATAATGGCTAAAAGAATGGTAAAAGTGATGCCAAAATGTGGTTTTGTGGAGGAGAGGCAAACATCTGATAAGATTAATAGAACAATGATCAAGAGGGAAGCAGAATATAAGAAACACTGCAGTTATTGGTGGGTCCTGATCAGCTCTACCTCCTCCACTGGCTTTGGCAGACTTCCTCCTACATTAATCAGGATGTCAACAGTATAAAAGGGGCTTTGGCTAATGCTATCTTCAGTTCTTTCATGTCATGGGTGGTTCATGAACCGGACCCAGGCACAAGAGCACAAGCAGAACTGGAGAGGTGTATACATCTCTCAGATAATAAGTCCCACTCATGAGACCCCAACCTCTATCTTCAGGGAAATAAGCAAGATCTAGGAGGAAGGGGCCTATTAGGGAGACAACCCAGTGACACCCAGTCATTGAGAGGCAGGGATGGAATGAGAGAAAACATGAGCTAAAACAGTGTATGTGCTTGAACATCTACAATTATAGTAAGTTCTTAAAACAACTGTACTACGCTCATTGTACTATTCACAGAGTAGACCCACCCTGCACAATAGAGGAAGAAACCCTGCCCTAACCCTGGATGCAATCTCCACACTGTAACGTTTAAAAAAGTTGTGCACAGAAGGTGAAGCAGATTCTTCCAAGATTGACTGGGTATTTACAACTCTGAAGAATGCTAACATGGCTGCAATGGCTATAGTTAAATTTGCCTTAAAAAGACCTTGTGCTGGTTTCACTATGTGCAGAACATAGCAACTGCAGTGGGCAGGCCAATTACAAGGCTTCCACTCTCTTCCTTTTGTAAAGGACACAAATATGTGCTCTGATTTTCTGAAAGCTTGTGTCCTGTCCAAATAAAATCTAGTTTTGTCTCAGCATGTCCGGAGAATGCAATGCTCTCTCTCTCTCTCTCTTTGAAGATTAGAGAAAATACAGAGAGGTGAATGGCCTAATTCAGATAAATCTATGTTACTCCTTTTGGTATGAACATGGGGATAATGGTGAAGGACACCCAGTCTTTATGGAAAATCAAAAATGGTTAAATTCTCAAGTATTGGAAGAAAAAAATACAGAATCTAAACAAACATTTGGGAAGCAGGTAAGAAACTGCCTTCCCTGCTATGGACAAATATCAGAGAATAGATGAGTTCTGTCTAGAACAGAAGTTGATGTTAAGGGATAATTAGCACGGCATATAAAACATTGCGCCATAACTATATAAATCAATCAGAGAAGATTAGAAAGGAATGAGAAGAGAAAATGGAGAAGCCTTTACAAGGGAACTATGGGTGAACATTTATTAAGGTTTCCAAGCATTCAACAGAGCTCAGAAAGTTTAAGCAGACTTCATAAGTTTTCATCAGGCTGACAACAAAAGCAGGTTGCGTGACAGAAAAGAAAAAAGAAATGGAGTTTTTTTTTTTGAGTACGAGTTGGTAGAGTTTAAAAATTCCATACAGAGTACTTTGTCAGGAATATTAGGGGAGCAAATTGTTGTAGCTACAGAAATTATTCTTTAGAGCAGGATATAAAATTTAACTGAAGTACTGGATATTGTAAAGGAGACAAAAGAAATGGAAGTGATATCTTTAGAAAAGGGATGGAGCAAATTACATGGAAATAAATGGAATCTGTAGGAATAAGGCACAAAGGAGCAGGAGGACTGAGGTTTAAGGGAAGGCAAGGAGTAGGAAATGAGCAATTTAAATAACGCTGGAGTGAATGATAATTGTTAAAAAAGAAAACATATGTATAATCTATGAAAATAATGAAACTGTCTCTACAGACCTTTTTCTATTAATGTTTGAGTACCTATGCTATTATTAAAATTGTGATTTAATAAAGATGTTTAACAATAAAGTTAATGGTGGAAGGGGTGTTAAGTGCCCCCTACTGACCAGTGTGCATCTGCCACAAAGCACAGCATCCTTTGATCAAGTAAGCCACTGGCAGGCCAGGTGTCCAGATATCCAGCTTGGGTTACCTGGGACAGATCTGTTGAGCGAAAGTTGGATGTAAAAAACAACCTGCCAAACATGAACTAATAATTATTACAATCGGTGTAGGTTCGCTGACAGGACAGAGCTTGGAAATGGAAGAAATGATGGCAAGGAGGAGGCTGGACATCCTATGTATCCAGGAGTCAAGATGGAAAGGCAGTGTAGCAAGGCCTCTTGGCTTGAGATCTAGAGTCGACTACTCCAGAGGAGAATGGGCTAGAAATGGTGTGGGAACTGTGGTGAGGGAGAGGCTTCAGAAGGCAGTGAATTATGCCATCAGAATTAGTGACTCATGGTAATCAGACTCCAGCCTAATGACAGGGTAGTATCCATAATGTCAGCCTATGCCCCAAATCAGGGCTGTGACAGTGAGTAAATGGGTACATTCAGGCACTAGTTGCAGAATCTACTAAATAAAGTAGGACAACATGAATTGATGTTGCTAATGGGTGACTTGAATGCTCATACCAGGACAGACAGACAGAAATGGGTATGAAGACTGCCTGGGTCCACATGGGTGGGGCATCAGTAATAACGAAGGACAGGCTATTCTAGACTTCTGCCTGGTAAATGGTATGATAGTAGCAAACGCATAGTTCAGAAAGAGATACTCTCCCAAGATCACATACAAGGGTGGCCAACATACAACTCAGGTAGACCTCCTCCTAGTAAGGAAAGGCCACTAGGGTAGAATCAGTGATTGCAAACTCATCCCCAGTGAAACTACTGGTCCACAGCATAGACTACTAGTTGCCACAATCAGCTGCAAACAGTGGTCAGAGAAGGCTCCAAGGTCAAGAGAGACCAGGCTGAAGACTGAAAGCTGACTGGAGAAAAAGCACAACAATTCAAGGAACTACTCTGGGCTCTAGCACTGCAGGAAGAGGAGGAAACAAGTCAAGTTGAAGAATGGCAGCTCCTCAAAACAGCATGTGTGAGGACTGCACATCAGATATGCAGCCAAATCAGGTATGGGAATAAGGTACATAAGGAAACTGGTGGTGGATTGCAGACGTCCAGGAAGTCATCAAAAGAAAGCAGTGCAGGGAAAAGTGGGAGATAGAAAAGACATACCAGGCTGGGAAGGCATACTAGTTGGGTAACAAAGAGGCTAAGAAAGGAGATGCAGTAGCAAAGAACAAGATATCAGGGGCACTCTACCAGTTTCTGGAAAGTCAGTCAAGTAGATGGCACAAAGAAACTACATCAGGTTGCAAGACTAAGAAAGATAAAGAAGAGAGTCAGACAGCATTTATAAAGGATTCCAGCCAACAACCTGCTCACCAGTCCACACAACATCAAAGGCAGATGGAAGTAGTACCTCCAGCAGCTTCTGAATGAAGAAAACTCCACAGTAGCTGTACTGGCCCTGACAAAACTTATGATGACAGAAGAAAAGGAGCTCACCATAGAATAACAGCAGTAAGGAAAATGAAGTCAGGCAAAAGCAGCAGGCTCAAATTAAGTCACAGCAGATATGATGAAGATGATAGGTAAAATAGGAAGAAATGCCTCTAAAGGGTACTCACAGCAGTGTGAAGAGAAAGGCATAACCCAGATGACTAGAGAATAAGCATATTAGAGTCAATGTTCAAGAACATACAGGACATTCACAACTGTAGGCAGTACAGAAGTATCAAACTCCTCTCACACTCCATGAAGTTCTGGAGAGGGCAACAGATAAATACGAAGAGTAACACAAAGAAAAACAGCAGACTAGCATTTCAGATTCAGACCAGGGTGCAGCATAACTGGCCCAATCTTTGCAGTGAGACAGTTGAGAAGAAGCTATGAAGAGAGTCCAACTGGACATTTCTAGACTTGGAGAAAGCTTATGACAAGGTCCCAAGAAAGCTGATTCAGGCAGTTCTACAGTGGTTTGCAGTCCCAGAAACATTGATAAAATTAGTGCAAGGTACATACAAAGACCAATGTTTCTGGGACTGCAAACCTTATGAACTGTCTTCTGTCTCACAGAGGGATTCCCAGTGGAGATGGGTGTGCATCAGGGTTCAGCTCTCAGCCCACTGCTATTCATACTGGTGACGGACTACATTAGCAAACGGGTCAGAGTGGACAGATCAACAAAGCTGCTGTATACAGATGTGGCATTACTGATAGACTCTGAGCAATAACTTCACCAAAGGATAGGGGAATGGAATACAAAACTGAAGGCACATGGGATGAAACTAAGTACAGATAAGACAGTTGCAATGGCAGCAAATGGGAGAAATCAGACAAAGCTGAGAATTGAGATAGAAGGGAAAAGAGTGGAACAGGTTAACAGCCTCAGGTATCTGGGACAGGTGGGTTGAGAAAAAGGGAAGTCTGAATGAGGAGGTCAAAGGTAGAATCAGAGGAGCTGCAGTCAACTGGCACAATGTTTCAGGTGCAGTATATGGCAGAAGAATGCAAATGAACCTGAAAAGTAAGGTACACAAGACAATAGTACGACCAGTACTACTGTATGATACAGAAATCTGGGCACTAAAAGCAAAGCAGTTGAGGAAGCTGGAAGTGATAGAGATGAAGTGCCTGACATGGGTGGTAGGATGCACACTGTGGGACAGACACAAAAATGAGGTCATAAGAGCAGAAGTCAAAGTAGCTCCAAATGCAGAAAAGTTCAAACAGAATAGATTACAGTTGTTCAGGCACATGCAGAAAAGACAATGTGCCGAAGAAGATTTGGGAGAGGCAAGAAGACGGCAAGAGGAAACAAAGGCATCCAGCAATGAGGTGGATGGACTGTGTGAGAGAAGACCTCAGACAATAAGGCAGGAGACTGACATTAAACAGAGAGAGATGGCAACAGTTGACACGACACCTCAACCCAATGTAGAAAATGGGAAAACGGGGTTGATGATAATGCTTACATAATAAATAAATGAATAAAAAAAAGAACTCAAAAGTTGGGCCGCCTAAAAGGTTAAAAAGAATGGTTCAATACTCATAAGAACTTGAGATTCTGTGATTCTCTTGGCAGATGCCACAGTCTCCAACAACAGCATCTTCCAAGACAGATCTCGGAGGGAGGCAGAAGCAACTAATTCAAATGGGACTGCAGTGAGCTTCTTTAAAACATATCCAATGACCCATAGTGCAGCAATGATTCTCCAAAGTGCTATGAGATGCAATAACCTTTGAAGAAATGCTTCACTGGTAGCAAAGAATATAAAAAGAGAAATGACATGGTTATTATTCTCAAGGATCTGCATTAAAAAAAATCACACTCTCACCTTATTTCTGATCACCCCCCCCCACTTCCTCATCCCTTTCCACTTTGAATTATAACCATCTGCTTGTGTCATGTGTCAGAGCCTTAACTGTCTAGCTTAAAAATATCCCTTCAAATCAGGTAATCCTAAACCACCTTTTTCTATTGGGAGGACCAATTTATTCCACTTAACACTTGCCGTCTTCCACTCCCAGACAAATTCTTTTAACTCTTTATTATTGTCCGCAACTTCTCCTCTGGTTGATAAAAATATGTCTGACGAGTAACTAAAGAGGCTAAACATTTTCACTGCTTGACTCTTACTATCCACATCCATACACAAGAGTTTCCAGTTTCTCATTTTTTTGTATTATCTTTTGTTTAGTCTCTTTTCACATATCCTTAGCTGCTGTAACAAAAGTCTTTTTAATCCATACTCCTAAATACTTCACCTTATGCCCCCATAAATATGGATATTCCTGGAAAAAAAAATTTATTTGGGTACATAATTGAAGGCCATAGCCTTTGTTTTACCTTTACTAATTTTATATCCCTAAAAGACTTGAAACGGTCTCCAAATGTTCCACAACTCCTGAATTTATTAAGTACAAAATAATATCTGCAAATTAAACCAACATTTCTTGACTACCATACCAATTATATCCTTGAATTTCTGAGTCCCTTATTTTCTTTACCAGTGGCTTTAAATATAAAGCAAGTAACACAGGTAAAAAAAGAGGACACCCCAACCTGGTTCATCTGAATAAAAAAACTTACTGGAGAGGAATCCTCCCACTTTAATTTTTGCTTCTGATCCGTCATATACTTTACTAATTTACCATCTTACTGTATCAGGGAATACAAATATTTCCTCTGCACTACTCATAATATCCCAGCTTACTTTTTCAAAATACTTGACCTGCATGATGACTAACCGATGGTTGCACTTTCATACATTCTTTTCCCTTTGGATCACCATTGTTCAATTAATGTTGTCAAATGTTTGCCTCCACTCCACAAAACCACACAGATTAATATCTATCAATTTTGAAAACACCCTTGCCATTCTTTTAGCTGGTGTAGACAAACAATTTATAAAAAGAAGTTATGTACTTACCATAACATTCCATGTGAGTTATCTCGCCTTTATTCTTACTGATGGGTTCAGAGCCGATCCTCGGCTCAGACAAGGCTGATAGCAAAGCTCAAGGTTTGCCAGTAGCTTGAGACCAAGCCCCTTATCCCACAATGCACTGCTGGAATTACCTCAGATCTTGTTTGCTGCGAGTATATATACCCTTTTATTAATTTCTTTTTCTACAAGGTAGCACTTCCCAAAGGGGTAGAAGTATTGAATAACCAGGATGGTACCAGCCTCTAAGTCAACTGTCAGCCAGGAGGGGGAAGGAGGGAGGGACGTGAGAATAAAGACAAGATAAACAACTCACATGGAAAGTTATGGTAAGTACATAACTTCTTTATGTGAAGTTGTTAAATCTCGCCGTTTATTCTCAGTGATGGGTAGTGTCCCTAGCACCTTCAATCTTGGGTGGCTCATGGAAGTACATTTTTCAGTACCATTGAAATAAAGGAAGACCTGTCCCTGGAAGCCTTATCTATTTTGTAATGTGTGATAAAGGTATGAGGCTTAGACCAAGTGGCACAAATATTGTCAAGGGGCAATTTAGCTTGAAAGGCAGAAGACATAGAAACGGCTCTGGTAGAATGAGCTTTAGGTTTGTGTGTCAATGACATGCTTGCATTCGCATAAACAAAGGATATACAATCTGATAACCATTTAGATAGGGTTGTTTTAGCCACTGGATTACCTTTTCTGGCCTCCGAAAAGCATACGAAAAGTTGATCTGATTTTCTGATATTCTTAGTTCTGCCAAGATAGAATCTGAGCTGTCTGTGTACATCAAGTTTGTGCAGCATGTATTACAATTTGTTAGAGGGGTTGGGAAAGAAGACTGGCAACTCAATGACCTGACTGATATTGGATTCAGAACAGACTTTAGGCAAAAAGGAGGGGTTTGTTCTGAGAGATACTCTTATCAGCGTGGAAAATCATGTAAGGAGGCCTGACAGATAATGCTTGAAGTTCTGACATTCTGCGGGCAGAAGTAATAGCTACTAGAAATATAGTCTTCCAGGACAAACATTTGAGATCACAAGAAGATGCTGGTTCAAAGGGGGGGGAGAATTATTTGAGACAGCATAAAATTCAAATTCCAGGGAGAATAAGGGATTTTGACAGGAGGTCTCATGTGAAAGGCACCTTTAAGAAAAGCCTTAGATAACTTATGGCCCATAACATTCAACCCATCGAATCCAAGGTGGAAATTTGATATGGCGGCTAACTGGACTCGAACTGTGGCACCTGCAGATCCTTCTTTAAAAATCTTTGTCAAAAATTCTAAAATGGACAATAGAGGAGCTTAGAAAGGGTCGATTTTCTGTATATTGGACCAAACTGAGAACCTGTTCCACTTACTGCAGTATAGTTTCCTGGTGGATGGCTTGTGAGAAGACAAAAGAATTTGTCTTGCATCATCTGAGAGTGAATGAAGCCTGGCAACTAGGGGAAGTGGATTAGCCAAGCAGTCAGTTTTAGGGACTGCAGTGAAGGATGGAGGCCCCCTGACGGGTGTGTCAGAAGGTCCGGAACTGGGTCCAGGATCCATGGATCCTCCAATAGATGATAGTGAAGGAAGGGGAACCAAATCTGTCGAGGCCAGTAGGGAGCTATGAGGATAACTGTCCTTCCCAGCGATTTTGCTTTCTGTAAAACCTTGGGTATCAATGGAATAGGTGGGAATGCATATAGGAGACCAGGAGGCCAATCGTGTACGAGTGCGTCTCTCGGGGAATGTCATGGAGGTGGTATTAGGGCAAAGTAGCTTCTGCATTTGGTATTGATGTGACTGGCAAAGAGGTCGCAGCAAGGCTGGCCCCATTTGCGGAAAATCAAATCCGCAACTCGGTTGAGAGACCACTTGTGAGGCAACAGTATTGCCCTGCTTAGCTTGTCTGCTATCACGTTGGATTTCCCCAGGATGTGCGTTGCTATCAGAAAACGGTGGGACGACACAGCTCATTGCCATACTCTGGGGGCTTCTCGACAAAGGGGCAAGACTTGGATCTGCCTTGTTTGTTCAAGTACCAGACCACTGACATGTTGCCCGTCTGAATTGCAATTGTCCCTAGAGGAAGAGAGTCTTGAAAGTACTGCAATGCCAGAAGTATCGCTCTCAACTCCAGAACATTGATATGCAGATGTGACTCTTGATCCGTCCATGTTCCTTGGGCAGTCTT
This sequence comes from Protopterus annectens, assembly GCF_019279795.1. Lineage (NCBI taxonomy): Eukaryota > Metazoa > Chordata > Ceratodontiformes > Protopteridae > Protopterus > Protopterus annectens. The sequence continues at coordinate 1,599,884,882 of NC_056733.1, forward strand.
TCCCTGAAAATGCCCCCCCACCCTATCAGGGAAGTGTCCATGGTCACAGTGGCTACTGGGGGGGGGGAACAAAGGTTCTTTCGATTGTAACATGAAGGGACGTCAACCACCACCGAAGGTCTCTCTTGCAAGAATCTGTGATGAGAATCATGTGATGCATCGGTAATTTTTGGTAAGACCACTGAGCGAAAAGGAGCCATTGAAGGATTCGTATATGCATCCTTGCAAGTGGTACAGCCAAGATTGCTGCCGCCATTAAACCTAGCACCTTCAAGACCTCTGCTGCTGTAGCTTTGTTCTTTGACACCAGTGAGATGACGTGTTGGCGAAGAAGTGAGACTCTTTCGATTGGAAGACATAGAGTGGTGGTTGAGGTATCTAACTCTGCTCCTAAAAAACAGTATGCTACGATGGCAATAAGGCAGACTTTTTGAAGTTGACTGTAATGCCCAATTGATGGTAGAGTGTCAGAGTATATTGTGTTGCTTGAGTCAATTGATGCCTGGTGGTAGCAGTGAGGAGCCAATTGTCTAGGTATGGAAACACCTGGAATCCTAGATGCCTCAGGTGAGCCGTGACCACTGCCATGCATTTGGTGAACACCCTGGGGGCTGTAGTGAGTCCAAAGGGCAGGGCTCGAAACTGGTAATGATTGGCTCCCAACCGGAAACGCAGGTGACCCCCGGAGCGTCTGTTCATCTTTATGTGATAGTACGCATCCTTGAGATCTATGGAGCACATCCAATCGCCTTTCCCTAGGAAGGGAAGAATGGACTGAAGCATGACCATTCGGAACTTCTCTTTCTTAAAAAAATTGGTTGAGTCTGCTGAAGTCCAAGATAGGTCTCCAGTCCCCTGTTTTCTTTGGTACCAAAAAGAATCTTGAGTAAGTTCCGAATCCAACTTGGTCTGCTGAGACTAGTTGGATGACTCTTTTTTTATAGCAATTTTTGGACCTCTATGATTGCTTTTTCCCTAAGATTGGGTGGAACCTCTGGGATTCTATTTACAGGAGTAGGAGGGGAAGAGAACGGTATGAAATATCCTCTGGAAATGATGCTTTGTACCCATGTATCTGATGTTAAGTTTAGCCAGGCTTCTGGGTACAAAGACAAGCGACCCCAGACTGCCTCCAGAGCCTGACATCCGGGCATCCTTTCAGGAGTGCTGGTAGGGCTGACCAGAGAACTGGCCTCTGTCACCCTGTTGCTGCGGACCTCCTCTACCGCGTGGGCGGTATCTTCAGTTATAACCCACTCCTCTGCCTCTAGAGGGGGTTTCTCCACGTGTGTCCTGACAGGCTCCCTGTGCTTTTCGGAACCACATTTTCCCACCCCTAGGGCCCTTGGGGTAGGGCCGAGTAGGGGTAGAAAAACGGACTCCAATGGCAGATAGGGTCTTGCCTTCCTGCTTACAGCTGGTTAAAGTTTCCTTTACTTTAGGCCCAAATAGTGATGAGCCATCAAATGGGGTGTTGATAAAGGAAGACAAAGTGCTCCGCAAAGGAACAGAGACACATCCAGGCTTGTCTCCGCAGAGCAATGCCTGAACTAGCGGCTCTACTCGAACCATCAGCTGCATAAGATATGAGACGCATGGACGAGTTCACAACCGAGTTTAGGGTAGCGAGCTGTGTGTTGACTTTGTCGGCAACCCCTGCAGCTACTGTACCCTGGAGAGTATCTCCTAGCTTTTTCAGGAGATCTCTTTGCAGTCTCGTAAAATGGGTTAAATAGTTCAGCGATCGCAGAGAAAAAGTCGCTGAACTAAACATGCGTTTCCCATATCTATCCATGATCCTAGAATCTCTGTTCGGAGGATGGATAGATGCGGATGTTTCAGACACTTCCTTTTTGGTGGCTGCAGCTACCACCATGGCATCAAGTGGGAATCCTTTGGTCAAAAAGGCTTTGTCTACTGGGGCAGAGATGAACTTATTCGGTTTCCGAGGGACAGGTTCCATGGCTTCCGGTGACTCCCACGCCTTACGAGAGATCAGCTGCATGAGCTCGTCGTAAGGCGGAGACACCCAAGAAGTGGAAGGTTGAGACCCAAAAGCCTTCAAGAGCACTGACTCATCCTCAGTAGGGGTTTTAGACTGCCAATCGCCCCTCTGACTAAGGATCTCTAATATCTCCGCAAAGGAGATATCCTCAGTGGGGGATCGAGGGGACCCTTCTGACTCATCCATGTCAGTGTTGGATGTCAAAGACTCCTGTGGGGAGTCTAAGTGCCTCCTCTTGCACAGTCTCTTCCTGGGTACCTCCTCAGTGAAGAGATCTGGGGAGGTCTCGGAAGAGCAGGGAATGCCCTGTGGGGCCACTTGAGCCTCAGGGTCTCTACGTTTAGGGGGACCGGTAGACGTAGAAGCGGACACAGGAGCTTGAGGGGAGAAGGAAGCCCAAACTGATGCCGACAATGTCTTAGGAGACAGGACTCTCCTCATGGCATCGAAAGCACCATGGCTCCAACGAGAAGGGGTAGATGGATCCGGAGGGACCGTCCGATCCTCACGCACCGAAACCATGGGCTCCAAGCCCAAGGTAGGAGCCAAGCTCATCCGAGCCGAAGCCCCGAGAGGAAGAGTCGGCACCAACAAATCGGTCCGACTATACACCTCGGACCCGACAGGAGTGTCAGCTCCTAGCGTCCTTGGTAGATGCTAAGGACGCGCAAGTAGATGGAAAGTACAGTTTTGTACCTATCATAAATGTAGATGTCCGATAGGAATGCATCTGCAGTCCTTACAAATGGGTTGTCCTGTCGTCAGGCAGCCCTTCAGTCGGCCGGATTCCAAAGTATGGGTCTGGCCTCGGCTGGTGTCGCACTTCACCCGACGTCACAGCTGCAGTTTTTCGGGTATAAAGGCATCAGCCGACGCCATTTTCCTCAGTGTTTCTTGCCCCAGATGCCAGGTGCCCTCTTGGAAGGCTAAATTTGGATAAATGCCAATGATTCCAAATAGTAGAGAGCAAACACAAAAATAAGCATGTATGTACATATATACAAACAAATACACCATAACAGATTCCCCCAGCTAGCTATAAGATGGGCAAATACCCTAGGAGCACCACAGAGGGGAAGGCGGGTGGGTAATCCTGACTGCAGATGCATTCCTATCGGACATCTACATTTATGGTAGGTACAAAACTGTACTATGTCCTTCAAGGATGCATATGCAGTCCTTACAAATGGGTAGAATACCACAGCCAAACTGGGGGAGGTGGAAAAATAAAGTTATGGTGTAGTTAGGATCCCTTGCAAAACAGCAGTGGCAAAACCTGCTCGGGATCTAGTGTATAAAGGTAAATTATAATGCTTGGCAAATGTATGCACGGAGCTCCAAGTAGCAGCCTCTAAAATGTCCTTGGTAGCCACTCCCCGTAAGAAGGCTGTGGTAGTGGCTGTAGCCCTTGTAGAGTGAGGCCTGATGTTCTCTGGAGTTTTCTTTCCATGGTAGGAGTAACAAAATCTAATGCAATTTCCTATCCACTTGGAGATTGTCTGTTTTGAAATTGCTTTTCCTTCCCTTCCTGTTGCATATGCTACCAGTAGCTGGTCCGTTTTTCTATTGCCCTTGGTTCTGTCCAGGTAGTAGCGTAATTGTCTATGTACATCCAAGGTATGCAGCAGTCTTTCTCCCCTGTTCTGTGGGTTGGGGAAGAATGTAGGTAGGTGGATAGCCTGATTTAAAGAAACACTGGAAACCACCTTAGGCATAAAGGAAGGATTTGTTCTCATGGACACTCTATCTTGATGGAAGATCAGGAAGGGTTGCACTGCCATTAATGCCTGAAGTTCAGATACCCTTCTTGCTGAAGTGATTGCCAGCAGGAAAGCGGTCTTCCATGATAAGAATTGCAATTCTGCTGTTGCTGCTGGTTCGAAAGGAGGAAGTGTCAATTTTTCTAGCACAAAGTTCAAGTCCCATGCTGGTAATGGTGGCTACCTAGGCTTTACATTTTTAATTCCTCTCAGAAACTGTCTGAGCAGAGGATGTGAGAAGACAGGAGGATCCAAGTCGTATTCTGCTGAAATAGCTGATGCATGAATTTTGATGGAGGAATAGGACAGGCCTGTGTGGAAGAGCTCTGCCAAGTATTCCAGAATGTTGGCTATGTTTACCAGTGACACATCTTCTCCTTTTGCAGTACTCCAAATGAGATATCTTTTCCATTTTGCTGAATAATTTTTTCTTGTTGAGGGTCTGCGAGCCTCAAGGATAATGTCTTTAACCCTTTGGGATAAATTTGGGTTAATTGGTCTTATGCAATGTTCCAGGCAGTCAGCTGCAGAGTTTGCAGGTTTGGATGCAGATTGTTGTAATTGTTCTGTGTTAACAGCAAGGGAACCAGGGGTAGTGGCCATATTTGTTCCCGAGACATGCTCCTCAGTAATGGGTACCAATGTTGCCTTGGCCAGTCTGGAGCTATCAGAATGATCCTTGGATGGTCCTCTTTGATCTTCAATAGCACTTGGTGCATCAAAGGAAGTGGTGGGAATGCATATGCTGTCAGGTTTTTCCAACTGAAGGACAGGGAGTCCACCTTCCAAGCAAGTGGGTGGTACGTCCTTGTGCAGAATTTCTTTAGTTGGTGATTGCGTGGGGATGCAAATAAGTCTATTTCTGGGAGTCCCCATTTTCTTGTAATTGTCTTGAAGATGTCCGGATGCAGCATCCATTTGTGGGCATCCGTGGTAGTCCTGCTTAAAATGTCTGCTAGGATGTTTTCTTTTCCTGGTACAAAAATTGCTTTTAACTGAATGTTGTAGCTCAGGGCCACATTCCAGAGATCCAGTGCCATCCGGCAAAGAGGATACGAATGTGTGCCTCCCTGCTTGTTGATGTACCACATGACTGTGGTGTTGTCTGTCCTTATCAGCAATGGACCTTGTTGAAGGAATGGTCTGAATGCCTGAATTGCCAGTTTTACTGCCAGCATTTCCTTTAGATTTATGTGTAGGTGCAGCTGGTTTTGAGACCATAAGCCCTGTATGCACTTGTCCAGCATGTGTGCCCCCCAACCGAGGTCTGAGGCGTCTGTCGTGATGGTTTGGCTTGGTTGAGCACTGTGAAAAGGCAATCCTGTGTTTGATTGACAAGCCTGAGCCCACCATAGGAATTCTTGCTTCAGGCATGGAATAATGGGAATCTGGGTTTCTAAGCTGTGCTTGTGTTGAGACCATAAATTCCTTAGGTACCACTGTAGTTTTCTCATATGCAGCCTGGCATGAGGAACCAATATTATGCAGGATGCCATGAAGCCCAAGGCTTGCAGTACTTTTCTTGCTGTCAGATGGTTCTGTTTTGTTAAGGCCAAGAAGTAGAGAGGTAGCTGCTCCTGTTTTTCTACCGTTAGGAATGCCATTTGCCTTGATGTGTCCAACTCTGCACCCAAAAAGGTTATTCTCTGGGATGGTATCAGCCTTGACTTTTTTATATTGACTGTGTATCCCAGGGCTTGTAGCAGATAAATGACCCTTTGTAAATCTTCTGCTAGCTTGCTTTTGTTGTCCGCTTGTATCAGGCAGTCGTCCAGGTATGGGTAGATTTGGATTCCCTGAAGCCTGCAATGAGCAATTACTGATGCCAGGCATTTCGTGAACACTCTGGGCGCAGTAGATAAGCCAAAGGGCAATGCTGAGAATTGATAATGCTCTGATCCTGCAAGAAATCTGAGGTATCTTCTGCAGTTTGGTCGTATGGGGACATGCAGGTATGCCTCCTTGAGATCTAGAGTCACCAGCCAAGACTCCTTGCCCAGCATGGGAAGAAGCTGCTGTAGGGTCAGCATTTTGAATTTTGGAACGATGAGGAATGTGTTTAAAGCGGACAAGTCGAGAATAGGTCTCCATTTGCCTTCTTTTCTTGGTACCAGGAAGAGTCTGGAGTAAAATCCCTTGCCCTGCTCCATAGATGGTACCTTTTCTACAGCTCTCATCCTTAATAATTGGGATATCTGTTTTTGTGCTTCCGTCTTTTGATTTGGAGGTAGGTTTGGCATTCCTCTCTTCCCTGGTAGAGTATGGAAGTGAAACCTGTAACCTTGGTCTATTATCTGTAAAATCCAGTTGTCTCTTGTGATGTAATGCCAGTTTGTTGTAAATAAGGCTAGCTTCCCGCCTAAGGGTGCTTGCAGTTGTTCCCTGGTAGGCGGTGCCAGAGCCAAGTCACTGTGATTGACCAGTAGTTGTGGTAGTGGCTGCGTCTGTGGCTGTGCCTCGCTGGTTGTTGCCCTGCCACTGACGTCCTCTGTAAGCACCCCTGGATTGGCTTCTGCCTCTTGAGCGCCTATTCCTGCCTCTCTGAGTTCTGGAGGAGTCTGGAAAGGACCAATTCTTGGAGGGCCAATTCCTGCTAAACCTCGGAGGTTGGACCTGTAAGAAATCTTTTACTGTTTGGACAGATTTTGCCTTCTCTTCCATTTTCTTCAGTACTTGTTGTGCTGGAGAGCCAAACAAATTGATCTTATCCATAGGAGCATCCAATAGTTTTGATTTGATATGGTCTGGTAATGCCTGTTCTTTTAGCCATGCATGCCTTCTGATGACTGTGCCAGTCATGGCTGATCTAAAGGAAGCCTCCAGTGCATCATAGCCGCATTTTAGGGAATGGTTACTGACTTGTTGAATGTTATGTACCATTTCCTGCACATATTTCTTGTCTACTGTTTCATCTGTTTCATCTGAAGACACTTTTTTGGTTAACTGATCTAGCAAAAATTCTTGATACTGCATCATGTGAAATTGACAGTTCAAGGCCCTAGCTGAAAGAGTAGCAGAAGTGTAAACTTTTTTACCCCATCTCTCTAAGGATCTGGATTCCCTTTCAGAGGGGAGGGGGTTTTTGGTAGAGGAGGCTGCTACAGCCTTAGGTCCTTGGGAGATAGTCTCTGGATCTGCAAGGGGAGCCTTATACAGGTGGTAATGTGTGTCCGGGACCCTGTAGAATCTATCGGGCTTAACAGGGGCCGGAGGCAGAGAATCAGGAGCAGAGCAGGCATCATTAAATGCATCATCTACAACAGAAAGAACTGGAGGAATGGCTAAAGGCCTATGTTGAGGTAAATGCAGAAAAGTTCTAAGCCTTTTTCTGGAATCTGAAAAATCCTGGCCCTGCCACGGAAATTGTTCCCTCATAGCATGCAGGGTTTCCCCAAAGGAAATTTCCTCAGGCGGAGAGGCAGAAGGAATGGACTCTTCACCATCAGAGTCTTCATAAGGGGAGTATGGGGCCACTGGAGGGTCTGTATCATTTGAGTCATCAGAGGAATCATCTGTAGACACTGGCTCAGGGGGCTCAGCTCTGGGCCTCTTCTCTGGAGGCGGGTGAGAGGCCCTGTCTGGTTGAGGTTGGGATCCTCGGATTAAAGAGATAAGATCCTCTGCTAAACTAAGCATTTGTGAACTAGAGCTAGGCCTGTGAGAGGGGGGCTTAGCAGGCACAGATTTAGTAGTTTTAGCTGCTTTAGCCCTGGCAAAGGCCTTAATGGACATGGCTGCAGGTGGCCTAGCAGCTCCACGTGCAGGGGTTGAAATATCCAAGGGAATAGTGTCTGATAATTCCTGAGAAAGTGTAACAGCAGGTGGGATATCAGAAGCCGATTCCACGAGGTTGGAAGAGGCCTCGGCAGAAGGAAAGTTTTCGGCTGAAGGAGGAACCGCTAGCTCGGTTTCAGCCGAAACAGAGACACTCGCGGTTGGCTTAACCGCGGTTTCGGCCCAAACCGCAGACCGTGAGTGTCGGTCCTTTTCCTTGCGTTTCTTAGATATTTGCGAAGTCGGAGGATCCGACGGCATAATATAAGCAAAATCGGAGCCGAAAAACTCCTCAGCAAACTCCGACCGACGTCTAAGCGTCCGCCGGTTAAAAGAAGCACAAGCTAGACAAGCTGCGACATCGTGGTCTGGGCCTAGACAAGGTAAGCAGTAAGAGTGGAAATCTTTATGAGGTATTCGTTTCCCACAAGTTAAACAGTTATTCACTTTTTCTGACATCGGCTGAGGCAAGAAAGAGTCCCCAACGGGGTACTTAGCTTTTTAGAAGTCTTCGAAGTAGTATTCGGTAGTAGTAATCTCTGGTTCTGACCGACCGGCACTTGCGAACAGCTTCTGCTTCGGGCGCCACGCGGCAAGAAAGACTGGGGAAAATGGCGTCGGCTGATGCCTTTATACCTGAAAAACTGCAGCTGTGACGTCGGGTGAAGTGCGACACCAGCCGAGGCCAGACCCAGACTTTGGAATCCGGCTGACCGAAGGGCTGCCTGACGACAGGACAACCCATTTGTAAGGACTGCAGATGCATCCTTGAAGGACATCGGACATCAGACAACACCGGTGCGGGGTCTCAGTTCATCAGACAACTATCGGTTCGGGCTCCTTCGCCTCCAAGAGTCCAGTGCGGCTCGGAGGAGGAGTTGTCAAGTCTGTTTCAATGATCTTCGGCGCTGACGAAGTGGTCGGGGCCGACAATTTAGCAAGTCCTGGTGCCCGTAGAAGCTTCTGCACTAGCCGATCCATATCCATATCAGAGAGGCTGACCGAAAACTTTGAGAAATGCATCGAAGGTGCTGAATGGAGCAGAGGAGATGAGGGAACCTCAGAGACCGGCTCCAAGACTGGGAGCTGGCTCCGAACCAAAGGGACACTCTGTTCCGAGGACTGTGGAACCGATGACCCTGTATCCTCTGATCTTTTTGCCTTCTTGGTTTGTTTAGAATCAGAAGATTATGAAGAAGTGCTGGCACCTTCCTGGCTACCCAACGCCTAAGAGAAAGTATGTTGCAGCAACCCCCTATCTATGAGTTTTCTCCTTCTCTCTAAGAGAACCCTAAATGAAAAAGAGTGGTAAATATTGCAAGAGTCTTGGAGGTGTTTAGCCCCCACACAGCAAACACATTGGACATGTCCGTCCATGACGGACATTTTCTGTCCACAATCTGGACATTTCTTAAACCCCGATTTGGGGTGAGACTTTTCTCTCTCATCTGACATGTTATAAAGAGACACACCACAAAATTAGCCTGTATAGGTTAAATACAGGGCTAACTAAGTCCACACTAAAAAATATACTAATAACAAGTATAAATTGTAAAACTAAATAGGGCTAAGAAAGGGCCAAACAATAAAAAAAACTAAGCCAACACAGGGCACTATCTCTACAATTTAACCTACTTAAAACTACATTATTTTTAGCAAGAAACACACACACACACTAAATAAGAATAATCTCTCAAAAAGAAGTAGAAGAAACTTGCGATTTAGCAAAAATGGTCCGAGCTGACTGAATCACCGAGATCTCTTTTGCCGTGGCAAACTAGATCTAAGGTAATTCCAGCAGTGCATTGTGGGATAAGGGGCTTGGTCTCAAGCTACTGGCAAACCTTGAGCTTTGCTATCAGCCGTGTCGGAGCCGAGGATCGGCTCTGAACCCATCAGTGAGAATAAACGGTGAGATTTAACAACTTCACATTCATGATTAACAAATGAAATTGGTTGATATGAGGCTGGGCCTGATGGGTGTTTACCCTGTTTGGGTAATACAGCCACCACAACATTCTTTCAAGGTGCTGGTACTCCCCCTCGAGTTATAACAATATTAAACAAAATCTTCCAGATTTTAATACTTTCTTCCCTCTTAACTTCCAGACTTACACAGAATACCATCTGTTCCTGGAGACTTCCCTGCAGATCGATTACACATTACTATTTTTATCTCATCTCCAGATATCTTACCTATTAGTTGATAAGCCTCTTCTTCCAACAACCTTACCTTAAGTCTTGCATATATATTTTCATTTGTGCTCTTTCTTGGTTTTCACATTCCTCTGCTTTTCATAAAATTAAAAAAAAATTTGGAAATATCTCTAATACTGCTGTAGGATTAATGTTCTTAACATAGGTTCCCCACGTTTGCTGACAGCCCTTATTACTTTCTGTTGCCCAAGTCATTCTGCTAAATGTTTTAGTGCTCTTGAACTATCAAAATACTTGCTTAACAATAATCTTCTTAAACTCATGCATATTATCCAAATACTCCTTTATTTTCTCTATAGCACTCTGCATTTGCTCCTTTTATTATGTGAGATTTCCCCTTATTCTGCAATACTTAAACCTGTGTCAGCCCTTCTAAATAATTCCTATCACTTCTTAATCATATCTCTTTCTCTCTTATTTCTACCTTATTTTTCAACTCCATTTTCATTTTATCCCAGTCACTAGCTATTCTTTCTGAAGTAACTTGTTTTTTCTCTAACCCTCAAATGACTTCCACTACCCGTTTTTTGAACTCCTCTCTTTTTAACAGGTACGTGGGAAGGCACCAGTGTCTCAAAAGAATTTTATTACCCATCTCTTTTATCATAGATTTTACTGATGCATGATACGATCAGTTATTGGATACGTATCAAAGTTTTCAAAAAAATGCACAAGCTCCTCTGAAATATAAATTCTATCCAGTGGAACACAGATAATGTACCTTGGAAAATGATGTGCAAATTCTGTCTTGAGACCCTACTACTGAATTCATGTTTTCTACACCTAATATTTTCATACATTTCTTCAGAAGTGTAGTGTCTTTTGTTATATTTTCCCTCCTAAGCCTCGATACATCCTAATTATTGCAAATGTTACTGTTCCTCTCCCTAACTATACGTAATATTCGCTCCTGCAGCACTGCTATTTGCACTCTGCATTCCTTACTATAATTCAATACTATTTCCTTTTTGCCTGCACCTGTAAGGTTCACATTACAAGATAGTACAGATTGAGTAGCCACTACATTAAAAAGTTATTGTTTTTATCTATTACGCAATAAAGTTTTTAAAATCTGTACTTCCAGCTTTTGTCTTATAAGCACACACTGTTTTGGCAAGCTGCTTTTTTACACAGTTGTTTATTTTTCTTCTCTTCTCTATTTGAACCTATGCCACATTTCTCAAGACTTTTTTCCTTTAATGAAAACCTTCACACAAAAAGATAAATACATTTTAGTACAATCCCATCCCCTATTAATGTAGAACAAGCACATACAACTACATACATGTTCAACAAATAAAGGTTAACCATCCACACAGGAACAACTTCCCCAGATAGACAGCTGCACCCACAGCCTTTACCTAATCTGAAATTAAGATTACTCATGCCAAAGTACATGCCACAACTTGTTTTCCTACCAACAATGACTGCTGACAGTTCCCTTCTAAGCTCTATTCCCCTCCCAGATATATAAAACATCTTGCGCACTTTCAGAAAACATTAACTTTTAGCCCAAGGAAAAACTGCACTGTCTACCTTTAAATAAAAATAAACTGTGCAACTATTCTACTAAACACAGTAAAGTATTAAGGCTGTTCAAGAGGATACTATCTCTTATTGACTTCCCATAATTTCAAACCATTTTTAACTGAATAGCTTAACAATGTACTTTTAAATTTTGTATTTACCCTCAGCTAATAAAGCACACTTACGTTAGTAAACTCACAACAGCAGATGTTCAAATGATTGCTGCTCAGTAGACTAAATAATATAGGTTATACCCTGCTAAGGATGTATCAGCTGGACAGCTTCCAGAGTTTTGTGACACCTTCCATGCAGCCAAACTGTCAGGCACCTCAAGCTCAGCTGACTAAAAGACAAACTTGGGAGTCGAGCCCTTCAGACCTTTCCTGCCAAAAGACAGAGGAAAGTTGAGTCCTGAAAGGACAATACTAAACAAAAAAAATGTTGGTGAATTTCCAAGATGGCTGCACACTGAGTAACATCTTAATTCTAGCTCTCCCAGTGTGAAAACAGAAACTCAGCACAGGTCTGTAGACTTGTATTTATGGGAAAATTTCAGTAACTGGCTAGTAGGTGTACTGCCTGGATGCATGAAAAAAGAAATACAGAAGACCTGGGGAAAAGAAATTCACCTATAAAAGTGAGGAAGAAACACTGACTGGGTAAAGTTCTGCAGCTGTTCAACAAAAAGCAATGCAATCTCCAGACATGAATTCCAGTAACCTACAAGAAGATAAGACAACTGCACAGAGACCAGGTCAAAATAAATGAAACACTGATGGAGTATATCAATACAAACAACAAAAGTTGGAAAAAATGGAAGAAGCTTTAAACAGATATTCAGATGAGGTGATAAAACTGCAAAACACAGAGGTCAAAATATAGAAAAGGCTGGCTGAATATGAGACTGCTCAGGAAGAGACATTTCAAAAATAATAGAATTAGAGGACAGAGCCTGTAGGGAAAACTTGAGATTTTTAGCTATACTAGAAAAGTTGGAAGGAAAAGAATGCTTTCATTTTATGAAAGCACAAATAAGCAACTGGACTGGTATTCCACAGCTAGAGTTTTTAGTTGAAAGGGTACATCGTGTGTAATCTCCAAACCTGGCTATGGGAAAGTAACCTAGACCTTTAATACTAAAGATGCAAACCTACCAGCAGGAGCAGTTGATTATGGCAAAACTCTGGAAAAGGACAAAGTACTAAAAGTGGGAAACAGCAGAGTATTTGTGTAGAATGATTATGCATCATACACCAGGTAGAACAGGAGCAAATTTATTCTACTATTCAGGGAATGTGAAGATGCAGGTGTGAGAATCAAACTGCCGTACCCAGCTGCCTTCAATGTATTCTTCTCTGGAAGGACAAAATCATTCTTTGATGAATTATGTGGTAAGGAGGAAAAACAAAAGCTTATCCAACAAAAAGTAAGCTGTGAAACAGGAGATTTCTTGTTCTTCTAGTAACAAAGACCACAGACAGACTGTATCTGTGAAACCTTATCCAATGTTTCAATGGAATATGTTGGAGAGAAGGAAGGGAGTACGAGAGTTGACTAGAAGAATCCAGAGTACATTGAAAATGAAGCAGACACAGGATTTAGGAGATGGAGATGATCATGAATAAAACCAGTAACTTAATATGGGTTTACAATGCAATAATTATATTTGTGAAATATGACAGAAGAAAATCTGGAAATATTGGACTTTTTCAGAATTTGTTGGACTTGTGAGCAACTCTAAAGGATATGCCCTACTTCATGTCATTAATGTCCAGAAAAGTGCTTTGGGGTGGGGAAGAGGAGGGAGAAAGTTAACTGTAAGTAAATATTTTTTTCTTAACTAGTACTATTTTTGTGGTGTGTGGCTTTCTTTACATGCTATAAAGTAAATGTTTTATCAGTTAATTTTAAGTGTAATAGGGATTGTAAACAGGTGCTGCTGCTGTTTTTTTTCCTTTTCTTTCTCCCTTCTCTCTTTCTTTTTGTTCAGTTTTAAGAAATGTAGGCACTACAATATAAAAGAAAAAGCCTGGTTAAAAAAGCATGACAAGAGAAAAAATAATGTGCTTTTCTCATTCTTGCAAAGGGAAATGGCAGGAATAAGGACCTTAGACTGCTTTGTTAACTTTTAAGAGGGCAAGTAAATGAAAAAGAATACTGAATATTATGAGGCTTGTTTTTAGCAAATACATTTGCTTAGCAGCAATTCTGCAGCTGGTCTTCATGTTCCCATGGAAACAATCTGATAAAGAAAAACTGGCTGTCTGGTTCTCATGTCCCTATGGAGACAATCTGATAAAGATAAATTGGCTACAGTCTGGTAGGCAGTGATTGGCTGAGTAGAAAAAAACGAAGAGAGAAATTGGCTAGCACATAATGTTCTCTGAAAGCATTCAGGGGTTTTCTCAGCTGGAAGAGCTATAAAGCCAAGAAAAAACAATCAGAACTTATTAGAAGCACAGGCTGCACCATGCGTTTTACCATGCATAACCTTTCTTTTAGGTTAACTCAAGTCTGTGAGTGCGGCTGTCAGTTTTGGACTTTTGTTCCTATCAGGAGGGTAAAGCTTCAATATTTGAAGATACACACAGTTTTATCTGCTATTATTAAGTTAATAGGTTTTAGGAAGGTATTGGTTTGGGGTTTTTTTTTGTCTGAGGGCTTTCAATCAAACACAGTTTTGTAAGATGTGACATAGGCTCAAATGGATATTGCAAGAAACAACTGTATAAAAGTTTAACCTGCCAAACAGTGTATGCATGTAACACAAAAGCAGGAACGAGACATTTAACAAAAAAGGTGTTACACACAAAAGGAGGAAATAATAACTTTTTAATGCAATGATGCTTTCTGTAATATCTTTAAATCTCAACAGTCTCACAGATAAAAACAAAAAAGAAAAGGCAGTGAACTATATTAAAATGTAAGGCACAAATAGTTATGTTACAGGAGACGCACTTAAAAGAGCTAAACATGTGAATTTGATAAAGAAAGGTTTTCAGGATGGTTGTTCAGTGGAATACCTATGACAAAGGAAAAGAGAAGTACTTATATTAATTGCAAGAGGAGCTCCAATAGTAACAGAAGAAGATAAAAAAGATAATGGCAGATTTGTAGTGCTAATGGGCTACTGACAAGGGAGGAGGATTACACTGGCATATATTTATACTCCACCTAAAACTGCTATAATGGAGTTTAAGACAATTCTGGGAGAAATACTCAGTTTTCAGCAAGGAATATTACTTATAGATGGGGAATGGAATGTGATTTGCAGCAGGAAAGATGCGTCTGGGGGGCCCACAAGGGAAAGTTAACAAAGGAGAGTAGATTTTTGAAGACATTTATGAAAATATTTGGCATGGAAAATGTGAATTCAGTAACAGGTATTCAGAGTGAATTTACATATTATTCCCCAAGATTCTAGCTAGGCTAGACAGAATTTACATTTCACAAAAACGTGTACATTTAATTGAAGGTCTTGACATGAACCTAATAACTATTTCAGATCATGCACCAATAACAACCAAAATAAAATCACAGGGTAATGAAACAAAAATTAGATAATGGCACTTTCGCACCCATCTGTTGAAAGGCCAGGAATTTAAGGAATAGGTACTGGAGATTATTCAGGAGCTACTACAGAGGACAGAAATTTATTCTGAAAATATAGCTAGGGAATGGGATAAAATTAAGGTGGAAATAAACAGGAGCTATGGTTAAGAAGTAAGTAGAATTATCTAGAGAGGCTGTCAAATGTTAAAGTATTGCAGAATAAAGGGAATCTCACACAATGAGAGGATTAACTGCAGAATGCTAAGCAGAAAATAAGAGATCACGTTGATAATATGTACAAGTTTAGAAAGACTGCTGTTAAGTAACTTTTTTTTTTTTTGATAATAATACTAGAGCACAAAAACTTTTAGTACAACAACTCAGGTAACAGAAAGTAGAAAGGGCTGTCACCCATCCTAGGGAGACCATAACAAGGAAGATAACAAGAGATCCCATACAACTATTAGAGATTTTTCGGAAATTGCATGAAAGTCTGTATAAAGCAGAGAAATATGGAAATCAAGAAAATATACAAATGGAAATGTTTATGGAAGAATTAAATATGCCAAGGTTAGAGGCGAATGAGCCTCAATTACTAATGGTTAGGATAGGACGAGATGATATAAAAATTGTGATATATAACCAATCTACAGGTAAATCCCCAGGAATAGATGGTATTCTTGAGGAAGTTTGGGAGCTAGGAGGAAATAAACTAACAAAGATCTGGAAGGTTTTGTTTAACAGTATTTTAAGAGTAAGAGAAGTACAACCATCATGGAAGAAAGCTGTGGTAGCTGTAATACCTGAAGAGGGCAAAGATCTATTGGACCCAGCTTCACACAGGCCCATTTCAATACTAAACCATTATTACAAAGTGTGCATGTCTACAACGGTTAAAAAATGACAAAAGTAAGCCAGAATTGACAGATATGGATCAATGTGGTTTTGTGGAGGGGGAGGCAAACATTTGATAACATTAACAGAACATTGATGATCCAGAGGGAAACAGAATGTAACAAAATAACATTGCTGTTGGTGGGTCTTGATGCAGAGAAAGCATTTGACAAAGTAAGCTGGGACATTATCAATAGGGCAATAGAAGCATTTGCATTTCCTGAAAAAGAAAATATAAGGTTGATTAGAAGGATATATGAGGGATTGAAGGTGAAAATTAAAGTGGGTGGGGTCCTTTCTAATAATTCTCCTTCAGCAGAGGAACCAGGCAGGATTGTCCTCTTTCCCCTTTGCTATTTGAATTACATTTAGAAAGTACAGTTGTGTACACTTACCATAAATGTAAAGTAATATCATCTGTAAGTAGAGCCAGCTTTTAATGACTACCATACCAGTTATAGCTTTGAATTTCTGAGTCCCTTATTTTCACTGACAGTGGATGTTCTTTGTGTTTCACTGTTGCAGTCATCACATTTGGGTTATCTGCTTGCAGTAGCCCTCAGTCGGCCTGATTATCAAAGTCTTGGGTCCTGCGTCGGTTTCTGTCTCATCTTCCATGACGTCAGGTAGTCAGGGGTGTAAAGCATGCAGCCGACACCATTACATCAGTTTTTCTTGCCACAGATGTCAGGTGCCCCCATAATGGGAAGCAATTACATAAAAGGTTACACCTCCAACAAAAAAGCTTTAAACATAGTAAACAAGAACAGAAGTATCATCAATAGAAGTCAGGGGGCTGGATGGAGGGTAACCAGGACTGCAACAGTGAATACACTCGAACATCTACATTTATGGTAATTGTACACAACTGTACTATGTTCTTCATGTTTCACTGTTGCAGTCATCACATTTGGGTAGATTCCCAAAGCTAAGGATGGGAGGAGGCAACTACATAGCATTAGGACCAGCTATAAGGCCCTGCAAGACTGCAGTGGCAAATCCAGCTCTGGATTTAGAAAATAATTGGCAAGTGGTAATGCTTGGTGAAGGTATGTACAGAACTCCAGAGAGCAGCTTCTAGGATGTCCCTGGTAGGGACAACTCTGAGAAAGGCTGTAGAGGTAGATGCAGCCCTGGTTGAATGTGGTCTTATCCCCAGTGGGGTAGGTTTTCCATGATGCTTATAGCAGAAATGAATGCAATGGCCTACCCACTTAGAAATTATTTGCTTTGAAATGGTCTTCCCCTCCGCCCCTGCAGCAAATACAACCAGCAGCTGTTCAGATTTCCTGAGAGGCTTAATCTTGTCCAATTAAAACCTAAGTTGTCTGTGCACGTCCAAAGAGTGCAGTATTCATTCCCCTTTGTTCTGTGGATTAGAAAAGAAGGTTGGCAAATGAATGGACTGATTAAGGGACACACTGGATACCACCTTGGGCATGAAGGAGGGATTGGTCCTAAGGGATACTCTGTCAGCATGAAAGATGATGAAAGGCTCCACTGCCATGAGGGTCTGTAATTCAGACACCCTTCTTGCTGAAGTGATGGCTAGAAGGAAGGATGTTTTCCATGAAAGGAATTTCAACTCTGCATTTGCAGCAGGCTCAAGGGGAGGTAGAGTGAGCTTTTCCAATACAAATTTAAGGTCCCAGGCTGTAGTAGGGGCTCTCCTGAGTGGTCTTAAGTTTTTGGCCCCTCTGAGGAATTGCTTCAGCAGTGGATGAGAGAAGAACTGTGGTTCTGTGTTGTAATGAGCTGAAATGGCTGAGGCATGAATTTTGATGGAGGAAAAGGAAAGATCCTTGTGAAGCATCTCAGTTAAGTATTGAAGAATATAGGGTAAATTGGGCGCTGCTGTGCCCATCCCCTGAATTTGGCTCCAGGAACAGAATCTTTTCCATTTTTCAGCATAGAATTTTCTAGTACTAGGCCTCCTTGCCTCCAGGATGACATCCATCACTTGTTTACTGAGGGATGGTAACAGAGAGATGAGGTAATTAGCCAGGCTGACAGGTTCAGGGTTTGAAGTTGTGGGTGCAGAATCTGGCCCCCATGCTGGGACAGCAGGGCAGGGGTCTGAGGCAGGTGCCATGGTGCCAGCAGTGACATACTGCGCAAGAGGGGGTACCAGTGCTGGCGTGGGCAGTCTGGTGCAATCAGTATTGTCCTTGGTTTGCCCTGTTTGATCTTTAGTAGTACCTCGGAGAGGAGAGGCAGAGGGGGAAAGGCATAAACTGATAGGTTATTCCAGGTGAAGGACAGGGCATCCACTTTCCAAGCTTGTTTGTGAGGAGTCCTTGTGCAGATTTTGTCCAATTGGTAGTTCTAGGGGGAGGAAAACAGGTCTATCTCTGGGCACCCCCATTTGTTCCTCAACATGTTGAATATCTTTGGTTCCAGTTTCCACTTGTGTGGGTCCATGAGATTTCTGCTTAGGTCGTCTGCCAGTGTATTTAGCTTTCCTGGCAGGAACTGAGACTGTAGGTGCACTTGGTAGCTCAAGGCGGTGTTCCACAGAGCCATGGCTAGTCTGCAGAGAGGGTATGAGTGGGTTCCCCCCTGCTTGTTTATGTACCACATAACAGTGGTGCCATCCGTCTTTACCAATAATTTTCCTGGAAGAATGTGGTCCTTGAAGGCTGTCAGAGCATTCTGTACAGCTAACATTTCTTTTTGACTGATATGCAAGTGCATTTGATTTGGGTTCCATTTGCCTTGAATGCACTGCCCTGCAAAGTGAGTCCCCCATGCATAGTCTGATGCATCTGTTGTTAGGGTTTGGGCGGCAGGGGGTAGGGTGAATGGCAGTCCCTTGTTTTGGTGGCAGGCGACTGCCCACCAAAGGAACTATCTGTAGACAAAGTATGATAGGAATCATTGATTCTAGATCCTGAGAAAGTTGACACCATAGGCTTTTTAGATACCATTGTGGTTTCCTCATATGCAGTCTTGCATATGGAATTAGTAGAATGCAAGAGGACATGAACCCCAGGGCTTGCAGTATTTTCCTTGCAGATAGCTGGATCCTGGTGGCCAGTAGTTTGAAGTAGACTGTCAATTGAATTTGTTTCTCTGGCGTGAGGTAGACCATCTGGGGAGTTGTATTCAAGCTTGCTCCCAGGAATACAATTTGTTGGCAGAGTACCAGATGTGATTTATTTTCGTTTATGGTGTACCCCAGAGACGTTAGCAATTTTTGTACAAATGCCAGATGATTTAATAGTATGTCCTGGGTTTCTGCTTGAATTAGACAATCGTCCACATATGGGTATATTTGAATATGTCTTTGCCTGCAAAATGCAATGACTGGAGCTAGGCACTTTGTGAATACCCTGGGCGCAGTACATAAGTCAAAGGGCAGTGCAGAGAACTGATGGTGCATGCAGCCTGCTTTGAAGCGTAGGCATCTTCTGCAAGATTCCCTTATTGGGATGAGCAGGTAGGCTTCCTTTAAATCCAGTGTTGCCAACCAGGCATCTTTGCCTAGCAATGGTAGCAGCTAATGAAGAGTTAGCATCTTGAATTTTGGGATTACCAAAAATGCATTTAGGATAGACAGGTCCAGGATAGGACGCCAGGAATTGTCTTTTCTGGATACCAGGACAATTCTTGAGTAGAAACCTTGTCCCCATTCTTCTTCTGGGACAGGTTGAATAGCCCTGATGTTTAAAAGAGAGAGAACTTGCTTTTGAGCCTCTGCCCACTGATTTGGGTGTAGGTTTGGCCAACCGTTTGAGGTTGGTAAGGAGTGGAAGTGGAATCTGTATCCTTGAAAAAATATATTTAAAACCCATTTGTCCTGGGTAATTAGTTCCCAATTCTATGCATGCAGGGCAATCTTTCCCCCTAAAGGAACAGTCAGTTGAGCAGGGCTTGGAAGGTTTAAAGTTAAATCACTGAGACAGCTTACCATACGGGGGAGTCTTACTACTCCCTGCTTTGGAAGTGGGAGCCCCCCACTGCTTAGGCCTGTGAGTACCTTGGGACTGAAGTCTGGGTGTTCTGCTGGTTCTGGGTTTGGACTGAGAAGGCCCGGAAGAGGCAGGAAAGGACCAATTATTAGTGGGCCAATGCCTATTAAATCTGGGAGGATGTACTTGCAGGAAACCTTTAACAGTTTGCACAGATTTAGCTTTTTCCTCCATCTTTTTAAGTACTACTTCTGCTTTGTTGCCAAACAGGCGGTCTTCGTTTAAGGAAGCATCCAGTAATTTAGCTTTAACGTGATCTGGCAAAGATTGCTCCTTAAGCCAAGCACGCCTTCTAAGTACAGACTCCGTGACAGCAGCCCTGCAAGATGCCTCTAATGAATCAAAACCACATTGCAAAGTAGGTTTTCCAACTTGTTCAGCAGAATGCATTAAATCCCGTAAATCTTTATTTTCAGCACAACCAGGAATCAACATAATTTTTGCTTAAGCAATCCAATTATATGCTGCTGATACTTTAACATATGAAACTGGCAGTTTAAGGCCCTAATGGCCAAGATTGCAGAAGTGTACACCTTCTTACCCCATCTATCCAGCGCCCTGGAATCTCTATCAGAGGGGGTAGGATTTTTGGCAGTAGTAGTAGCCTTAATGCCCTTGGGTCCCTGTGAAATGGTCTCAGGATCCGCAGTAGGATTTTTAAGGAGGAACTTGTGAGAGTCAGGTACTCTGTAATACCTATCAGGTTTTCTGGGAGCAGGAGGTAAAGAGTCGGGGCCAAGCTAGATTCCGAGAAGGATTCATCTACAATGTCCAATACAGGAGGGATAGCTAAAGGCCTGTGTTGGGGCAGGAGTAAGAATTCCCTAAGCCTCTTTTTGAGTCAGAGCAATCCTGGCTTTCCCAGCGAAAATGCTCTGTAAGGGTATGCAAGGTTTCACCAAAAGAGAAATCCTCTGGAGGGGAAGCGGAAGGAATGGAGTCCTCTGCATCAGAATCTTCATAGGTAGATAAGGGCAAATCCTGGTCATCAGAAAAAACAGAAGGAAAATCACTCCTAGGTCTCTTAGAGGGGGAAGGGTGGCTTCCCCTGATTAGAGTAATAAGGTCTTCAGACATTCTTATCATTTGTTTTTTTAGGCATAGGGGCCTGGCCATGCGGTCTGGGCGTCAGTTTTCTAGGCATGGATCGTGTTTTAGGCCTTGAAGAAGAAGATGGCATTGGTTTAATATGCAAGTCAGTAGGCCTGAATACACCCTCAGAAGCCAGTACCTGCACAGCGGCTCCGGACCCATCTAAGGTAGTGACATCTGCAGGTTCCACAGTCGAAGAAGCATCTCGCGGCATACCGAACTCCGACTGGGTCTCAGTAGAGGCCTGTGAATCTGAAGTAGCGGGTATCAGCGGCTGCAAAAGCGCCTCACTGAGTACCGGCGAACTGGTGACTAGCTTAGGAGAAGCGTCATCAGCAGCTTTGGACCTATGCAGTCTGTCACTGTCTTTATCTTTGTGTTTTTTTGGAATGTCGGTAGGTTTAGCGAAGCCATTTCTGGATAACTGAACCGAGTACCAAAATATTTAGATTAGTAAATGAACCAACAACGAACAGTATGAGGTTTGAATAAGGCACAAAACCGACAGCAAGGTACGTCGTAGTCTGGGCCTAAGCAAGAAATGCAGTACGAATGAAAATCTTTATGAGGTATTTGCTTTCCACAAGAAATACAATTGTTAACTTTTACTGACATCGATTTAGAGCAAGAAAAAGGTTCCCCAACGGGGTACTTAGCTTAGCTGAAGACTTCGGATCTGAAACTCGAAAACGAAAATTTCAGGAGTCGGCCGACAAGCACTTGCGAACTGCTTCTGCTTCGGGCACCGCACACCAAGAAAGACTGGCGTCGGCTGCATGCTTTATACCCCTGACTACCTGACATCATGGAAGATGAGACAGCAACCGACGCAGGACCCAAGACTTTGATAATCAGGCCGACTGAGGGTTACTGCAAGCAGATAACCCAAATGTGGTGACTGTAACAGTGAAACACGAAGAACATCCACTGGCAATGAAAATAAGGGACTCAGAAATTCAAAGCTATAACTGGTATGGTAGTCATTAAAAGCTGGCTCTACTTACAGATGATATTACTTTATACCTGACAAAATTAGGAGGAGACATTACAGTGCTGTGGAACATTTTGAGACAGTTTCAAATCTTTTCAGGATACAAAATTAATGAAGCTAAAACAAAGACAATAACAGTAGTAAAGTATGTACCCACACACAAATTAGTTCAGCAATAGCCTTATTTACAGGGACATGACAAAATTAAGTATTTAGGCATATGGATTAAAAATAATTATGTTGTGGCAACTAAGGATATGTGGGAAGAGACTAAACAAAGATAATACAAAAACTGAGAAAATGGAAGTTTTGTTACATGGATGTGGATAGTAAGATACAAGCAGTCAAAATGTTTTTAGTCCCCTTTAGTCTTATACACAAGGTCAGGCACATTTTTATCAACCAGAGGAGAAGTTGTGGATAGCAAATAATAAATAGCTGAAGGACTTTATCTGGGAGGGGAAGATGGGATAAGCTGATTCTTCCAGTAGAACAGGGCAGACTGGGATCACCCAATTTGAAGGGGTATTTCAGAGCTACACAGTGCACAAGCAGAAAACTATAACTCAAGGTGGAAAGGAATGATGCTTTAACAGGGGAGAAGCTCAAGAAACAAGGAGAGACTGGGATTTTGAATGCAGGCCTTTAAGGAGAATAACAATAATCACACAGAATATTATATCCATAAAGTAGCAGAAAGTATTCTAAGAACTAAGCCAATGCGGGAATGGAGAAAGGAGATTCTGACAATAGGGATGACTGCAATTAGGAATATAGGCAATAGGTAAGAGGGGGCTGGAATTTATTGGAGAAAACTGGCAAAGGAACCAAGGTATTGGGAGCAATTAACTAGAGAGGGAAAAATGACAGAAAGGGAAGATGCCAAGAATTTATTTGGACTAAAAGTTAGAAATTGCCTTTCCTATCAAGGATTGATATCAAAGTACAGACAAAGAGAAAGAAATAGGGGGTCCTAAACGAAAGACCAGCACTGGTAGAGTTTTTAGTAGAATCTAGAACAGAAGCTAGAATTAAAAAAGGAATAATTAGTACAGCATATAAAATATTGCATAACTATAAGGATCAATCAGAAAAGGTTAGAAAGGATTGGGAAGACAGACTGGATAAACAATTCACAAAGAAACAATGGGAAGATATATGTATGTCTCTCAAATATGCAACAAAATCTAGATGATTTAGGATTTTTGCTTGGAAATGCTTACCTAAATATTTTTACATCCCAAGTAGACTCCAGAGAACTTTTCCTCAGGTAGATTGCAAATGTGGGTGGTGTGACAAGAAAGAAAGAGGTAATTGGGAACATATTTTTTGTGAGTGTAGTGAGCTGGCAGATTAAGGATTCCCTGTGGGATGCACTGTCAGAGATGCGGGGGGGGGGGCAGATTGGTCTGACAAGGGAGATGATTTCTCTGAGCTACGATACAGAGTCGGAATTGCCTAGACATGGTAAGGTCTTGCTGTATCTAATTATGCTGGCTGCCAACAAAAAGCAATTACTAGAAAATGGAAATCAAAATCCAAACCAACTATATTAGAAGTAGTACATATAGTAACAGATATAAAACAACTAGAATCGAGATCTTTAGAAAAAGGTATGAGCAAACTACACAGGAAAAAATGGGCATTGTGGGAACAATACATATAGGGGAGGAAAGAAATTTAAAAGAAGGCAGGACTTAAATGAGCTATGTAATGTTTGACTGTAAATGACAGGGATTATAAGTGATGTATGTTTACAACTGGGAGTATGTCAGTATAGTCTGTGATGTAAAATGCTTGCAATTAGGATTGTGTTGGTGTGGTTTGTTTTCATTTACATAAATGTATGACTGCTTATGTCGTGATGGTTTAATAAAGATGTTTCTTGTTTAAAAAAAAAAGAAAAGGGGGTCAGGAATTGAATAATTTATGCAATGTTGCTTAGGTTATATGATACATAGCAATACACGTGAAGCACAATGTTTGTTAATTTTAACTTGTTAATACAGTCTGATTACTTTTATATAAATGTAAATGTGCCTGTGTCACAAGTGATAATTCAATAAAGGTGTTTAAAAAAATAAAATAAGTGTCCACACCTTGACATAAAACAGACAAAAAAATGGTGGGAAGAAGTATCTACTACAGCAATGATCATCTGAACATCTACTGTTATGGTAGGTTTTCTTACACAACTGTACTGTGTTCATCACACTGATCATTAGTGTAGTAGGCCTTAGCTGTATTGGTAGATTACCCTAGCTTACTTCATTTGCGAGGCAGAAGGAGAAGTGTCCATAAGCTTCTGGAGAATGGTCCTAGCAAAGCCTGACTTGGACCTAGAAAAGGAATCAAGTCTACAGTGCTAAACAAAAGTATGTACATAGGACCAAAAATCAGCTTCTAGAAAACGTCTAGAATCTAACCCTTTCCAAAAAGTCACAGATGAAGCCAATGCCTTGGGAGAACGGGCCTTGACCTATCCTGGAATAGTTTTGTTATGTTGAGCATAACTAAAGGTAGTAGCCTTAGACAACAATTTGGAAATACTCTGTTTTGACACAGGTTATCCCTTATTCTTACCTTCACAAGAAATGAACTGATCCGAAGATCTGAAAAATTTAGTTCTGTCAAAATAGTAGCAGAGTTGTCTGTAGACATCCACAGTATGCACTATCCTTTCTCCATAATTTTTAGGTTCAGGAAATAAAACTGGGAGATGGATAGTTTGACTTAAAGCAAAATCAGATACCACTTTAGGCATAAAATAAGGATCGTTCTCAAATAAATCCTATCCTTGTGGAACCTGAAAAAAAAATGCCTGCCACACAACAGCTTGCAACTTAGTAAAACTGCTCTCCATGATAAGAACTACAAGTCGGTCAAGTTAACTGGTTCAAATATAACAAGTGCTAGCTTTTCTGAAAAAAAAATCCCAATGACAGGCTACAACTTTACTTGGAAGCCTCTTGTGCAAAGCTCTTTTCAAAAACTTGGGATCAAAACTTGGAACTTTACAAACCTTGGGATTCCGGATACTGGCTAAGGCTCTTGCCACCCCCATAGTGCCTTTTTTAGGCAGGGTTCAAATGACAAATTCATCACCGTAACAGGTACAAGCAAGCAAAATCTGAGGGTAATGCTACTCAATGCTAGAAGTCTAAACTTCAAAATGCACTCACTTGAGGCACTCCTTAAAATGGAGAACATAAACATCTGTGCAGTGACACAGACCTGGTTCAAAGCTCCAGCGAGCACCCCTGCATTAACAGGCTATAATTCATACCACACCTTTCGGCCACCTAACCTAGAATGAAGCACTAAAGGTGGAGGCGTGTCCATATTCATTAAGGATATCCACACCTCCAGGCTAGTTACACAGCATAATGCATCCGAGATTATCAAGTGCAACTAACTCTGGGCAAGACCGCAATCCAAATTGTAGTTTGCTATAGACCCCCCACCATGCCCCAGGATTCCCACTCCTCATTTCTTGATACACTGGAAAGTATTAGGGTACAACCCAACACCCTAATAATGGGCGATTTCAACCTCCCCACCATTAACTGGGAAAACTACTCATGTACCAACTCGTTTGCTCAACGTTTTCTGGAATTCATAAATTCCAACATCTTGGATCAACTTATTCACACCCCCACCAGGGGCAGCAATATCCTAGTCGTGGTCATTACCAACATGGGCAACCGGTGTTCCACACCAGAAATCAATTCCTAGTTGGTTAGATCCGACCACAAGCTAATCACCCCAGACATCCACATCCCACCTGCACCCCCATTTAGGGAAACCAAAGTAATAAACTTCTCCAAAGCCAACTTCACACTTCTTAAGACAGAAGTGGCAAACTTCATGACACCCATGCAGACGGACAATAGAGGTACGACTGCTGAATCGTACACAAATGCACTTTATAAGCAATTGAACGAGTGCATGGATCATGCTATCCCTAAAAGAACCAAGATGCTATCCTCCAAAAATAGGAAGCCAATCTGGTGGTCCTCTGCCATAAACAAACTCTACAACAGAAGAAAGAAACTGTTGCAAAAAAGAGTAAAATCCCATGACTGGAGGAACTCCCTGGTCAACCTCAGTAAGAAGCTGAGATCCCTCATAAAATCCTCCAAAGCTAGTTACGAAAACAAAATTGCCAATGACTCTAAAGACACCCACAAAGTATTCTACAGCTATGTCAAAAATCTCAATGGCAACACTCAGATCAGTTCTGAGTTACAGCACAATGGCACTAAATATACAGAACCAACTGATAGTGCCAACATCCTGGCAGATAGTTTCAGTGCTAATTTTACCCCCCTCTCTCCCCCTAGAGGGCCCATCTCTATACCGGAAGAATGCAAAGTTCCTGTAATCATGGCTGCACAGGTAAAAAAACACACTCTCCAAAGCCAAGAACACAGCATCCATGGGACCTGACAATATCCCAGGCTGCGTTCTACACGAACTACAGAATTAACTGGCACCCTACCTAAGTACCATGTTCAATCATAGCCTCATCTCAGGCTTTGTGCCCACTGAATGGCACACCGCAATGGTTATCCCACTCCACAAAGGGGGAGCCACAACGGACCATGGGAACTATGGTCCCATTAGCCGGACGAGCCTGGTCTGCAAGGCCATTGAACGTCTCATCATGGAACTCATAAAGACATTGGTAATCTCCAAACTCTGGATCCTACCCAGTTCGGGTTTGTAAAAGGCAGATCATGTCTCCTAAACCTGATTGACTTCTTTGAAGCAGTCACCAAAGCCATAGATGTGGGTAAGGTGGCTCACACAGCCTATCTAGATCTCGCCAAGGCTTTCGACACCATCCCCCACTCTGGAATTATAGATAAGCTCACTAAACTAGGTACAAATCCCTATGTCACAAGATGGGTTGCAAACTGGCTCACATACAGAACTCACACTGTGAAAATAGCAGACTCCAAATCCGACTTCAGACCAGTGACAAGTGGAGTACCACAGGGTTCAGTCCTGGGTCCTCTCCTGTTTGGTATCTACTTCTCTGAAGTACAGGCTAACACAGAAGGTCTTTGGCTAACAAAATTTTGCAGATGACTGCAAACTAGGAGCCATAATCGAAACATCTAACGATGTGGACATACTACAAAAGGGCCTCACTGAGACAGATGCCTGGTGTCAAAGCCATGGCCTGAAGCTCAATGCAAAAAAAGTGTATTGTCCTCCCCTTTGGTAAAAACTCTGTACCCATGAACTACCACATATGTGGTAGTATACTTAATGCCAAAAGTGTAATAAGAGACCTTGGGACACAGGTGGACAGTAGTCTATCCTTTGATAATCACATTGCAACAGTGGTCAGGAAATCCTTCTGCGTTGCTCATCTCACCACAAAAGGTTTCTCATCCAGAAAAAAAAAAGAGGTCATTGTTCCACTCTACCCATCACTCATTAGACCCATTATAGAGTACAATGCCCCTTTTGGTATATACCTCTCAAGACATCTACAACAACTGGAAAGGCCACAGAAATACTTCACAAAGAGGATTACTGGCCTCAATCAAATGCCCTATGCAGACCGTCTCAAAAAACTCCAGCTTTACTCCGTCACATATCGCCTACTCAGAGGCAATCTCTGCCTAACATACAAAGCTATGTCAAACCCATAACAGTTGAACATGCTCCACTTAAAGAAATCCCAATCCCTCTAAGCTACATGCTCTAGGGACCTAAACCTTGTCACCACAATAAACAGAACATGCAGGAGGGATAGATTCCTGTCCCAGAGACTTCCCATACTCTGGAACAGACTACCTATGTCAAACAGAGCTCCTCATTAGCACTCTTCAAGAAAAATCTTAATGACTGGATGGGAAATAGGAAATTCACCCCAGGGATCACTTCTGTGGCTCTGCTCGACAGGGGCACAGGAAAATAATTTTCTTGGGTGGCGAAAGCCAGGGCACCTTTTTGACTAGGCTTATATAGGCCCTAGGGCTAATAGCCTAGTACCTACCTATGAACATTTTGACATAAGACTGCATTGAAAGAGCAGGATCCATGGGCAGGCAAGCTGAAATAGCTGATAAATGAACCTTGACAGAATATAAAAAATGCCATAGTATAGTAACTCACACAAATACTGTAAAACCAGAGAAATCACCCTTAGCAACTGCTACTTTTTCCAAACTCACTTGACGTTATCTTATGATTATTTTGTCACTACTCCTCTTGACTCCTTGCTTAAAAAAAAAAAAAAAATTGTTTTGTTTTTTGTACATTGTCTTTTTCTTGTTTGTTATTGTTGGAGCTTTTCTCCCCGGGCCTCCACTGAAAATGGACATACATCCAGTCGGACTATCCCAGTTAACAAATGTAAAATAAATAAATAAAAATAAAAATAAAATAAACAACTAGCCCCTCAATGGGTACCAGTTATGTTTGCTGACACCAACTAGAAAACCTTTTCCATTTGCTAATAAATGATTTTCTAGTAGCAGGCTTTCTTGCCTCCACTGGTACTTCCAGCACATCGTCAGTAAACAGGTGCTCAAAAGGAATTAAGACCCTATCATTCAGGTAGCCAACTGAAGTTGACTGATGTGAGTGTATCAAACACCCATGTTCTTGTGAGAGTAGATCCAGTCTGTGAAGTAGCTTGTGGTAATTGCTACTGGCCATTTCCAAAAGAAGGGAGAACCACAGCTGTCTGGGCCAGAGCGGAGTCACCACAATGATTTTGAAGGATTCCTTCTGAATCTTCAGAAGTACCTTAAATATTAATGGAAAGGGTGGAAAAGCATACAGCAGCATTTTTGCCCAAGGAAAAGAAAAGGCATCTGTATTCCAGGCCTTCATGCATGAAGGCCTGGAAAAGAATCTTGCAGCTGACTGCTCGGATAAGATCCAAAGACATCTATCTACTTGAGGAACTCCCCAAAGACAGAAAGAATCTTGGAAGAACCCCTAATTTAGTTTCCATTCATCAGGGTCTGCCTTGGTCCTGGTCATCTTGTCAGCCACACAATTTTGCCCTGACAGAATGCTGGATGCCTGGACAGTGAGACTGTGCTGTGAAGCTAAATCCCAAGCTAATGTAGCCAGTCTACAAAGGGGGGTACGACCAGGTTCCACCCTGTTTGTTCAATATGACTGTGGTACTGTCTGTAACAACCTGAAGAGTTCACGGAGACCAAAGATGATTCATAGAGTTCAGTGCTTTGATCAGGGCAAGCACCACTTTGATTTTTGTGTGATTGTGTCTGTCTTTGGAGTCCCATACAACTTGCACATTTATCCCATCTAAAACTGTTCCCTAAGCAAAGTCTGAAGTGTTTGCAGTGGATGACTACCCTGTTCCAGAGCAGTCAGTCTGTGGTGACCGACTGTTTCTCTCTCCCTGTTCCAAAGCAGTCAGTCTATGGCTATTGATTGCTATAGAACAGCAAGGGAAGACTTGGATTTAAGGATATCTGTTGTCACCACCAAAGCCTTCTATTCTGACAAACTCTAGCACTAGGATATGAAAAGACAAATGGTGTTGGTGCTAGGACAAAAGGGACTTCAGACTCCACTGTATCATTCTTATGTGAACTCTGTCCAGGATATAGTGAGACTCGTGGGAGCCATAAGACCCAAAATCCTGAGGTATTCCCTAACAGTGACTGAAGTTTGAGTGGAAAACCTTATAAATAGATCTAGACATTGATCTATATTTTTACTATGGAAGAAAAGCTATTTGAACTGAGGTGTCTAGGACACAATTCTGTGTGAAGGGGGTCAAGAAAGACTTTAAAATATTCATTTAGAATCCCAACTTGTATAAGAAATCGCTCACCCCAGGGAGAGTTTCCTAACACACTGAAAAAGACTCTGCAAAGATAAGCAAGTAGTTTAAATACGGAAAAGTATGGATACCCTTGTAGCCTGCAATGAGCTATAACTGGACACTTTGTGAACACCTTTGATGTAGTGGGTTGTCCAAAGGGTATGGGAGAGAACTGATAAAGTAAGCCAGAGACCCAGAACCCTAAGAAACATCTGAAGCCAGGATGAATAGGGAAGTAATAAGCATCTTTAAGTCCAGTATTACCAGAAAGCTTGAACAAGGAAGAAAGGGGGACATGTACAGTGACATAATTTTGAATTTGAGCACTATCACAAACATGTTTAGACAAAAGATCCAGAATTGGTCTCCATGCACTTTTTTCTTTGGCACTATTATCATCCTTGCACCAAAACCCTTCCCCACCTGGGAAGGAGAAATTGGTTATATCATTCCTTGGGGCAGCATGTGATGAAGAACTGGTGGAAACAAGACAGTCTGAACTGGAGGATGAGGAATGACCCCCTTTAAAGGAAGAATTTCCTCCTGCTGCCATCTGTAACTCTAATGAATGATCTTCAGAGCCCATTTGTCTGAATCTGTTGCCAAAGAGAAAATGGAGATTCAGACTTTCTGGGGAAAAATGGGCTAGGATTTGGGGGGGCTTCACAAGGTCTCTTGAACAGTCATTCAGACTTGTTGGGCTGTCCTTGGTTTTGGAAGGTTCAAGATTTCTTTTTGAACCTCCTTACCATTTCTTCTTAAATGCCTGCTTGCCTGTATTTTGTTGAGACTGAATTCAGCTTTTCGACAAAATTGGATGAAGAGTTAGATAATCCCTTAGAAAATTTGTGAAAGGAGGGATGAAAAAAGACTTGCATGTTTCCTGGACCACTTTACCTCTTTTCATCGCAGCAGTGGGACCAAAAACTAAATCTTTATCCAATGGGAAATTTAAAAGATCATTTTAACATCATCTGAAGCATTCTGAGAATGCACCCATGCAAACATCCTCAAAACCAGTGTGTCTTAGGCTTGGAAGAAGTATCAACACAATCATTCATATACAGTAAACAAAGAGTAATGATCTGTGAAATAGAAGAAACTAAATTATTTAAAGCAGATTTTTCCTCTCCAAAAGAAAGAACAGATACAGCATTCCTCATACTTTCATATTTACTCAGGCCAGCCAACATATGTAAGCCTAACAATACAAAATTCTGAAAATCAAAGTTGAAGAAGTATACATTTCCCCCCATACTTATATTAATAATTTTCCCATCTTTATCAGAAAGAGTAGGATTGTCATTACCTAAGTGTTTAGCAGCAGTGGGATCAACTAAAGCTATAGCTGCTAGGTCAGGTTTGGGAATAGTGCATAAAAACTTAAAATACAGAGGAACTTTATATATTTTATCTGCCTTTTTAGGGTCAGCTGTCTGGGTATCAGGAAAACTGCAGGCAGCAACATGTCCTCTAAAGTGAAAATAAGAGGCATGATGGTAAGTTCAGGAAATTCCTAGTGTAACAACTCTTAGTATTTTCTGAGGGACTGAGAAACCTCAGTGCTCTCCAAGTAAAAACACTGGCTCTTCCAGCAATAGTCTCAGAGAGAGAGAAATCCACACAGGGAGACTCAGAAACTGAGCTCTCCTCTAAGTCTGAATCAGAAATCTGAGGAGAAAACCCTGTCTCTCTCTCTTTATCTTACTACTCATATATAGAATCTTTGAATCTCTTCAGGAAAAGAAGTATCCTTCTTTCTTCTACCAGAACCTACTATAAAAGAAGGATCAATACCCTAAATTAAATCCTGAGCCAGACGCACTACACTACTCCTAAGGAAATTTGAGGTTGAGAAGAGTAAGAAAAGTAGACACATGCTTAGTTTTCTGTTTCTTTTTGAAAGGAAAGAGTAGCCAACAGTGCTATTAATGACAGCAGAAGATTTCTCAAGGATGAGAAAAGCATTCTGACACAACATGGAAGCCTTCCCTGTTCCCTCCCCCAGTACCCTCCCTTGCCCACCGAGGGAATCCTAATAGCCGCAGAGGACATGGCTAACCATGGGTCCATAATGGCTGTACGTGCCACACCAGAGGGCTCTGGTGTAAAAGATAAGTGGTCTGAGGTGCAACAAATAGCCACAGCCTAGCCATCCACATGCTGCTGAGGCAAACTGCTAGCCTGCTATAGCAGCAAATGTTATTTGCTTTACTTTTTCTTTTTATGACTGGAAGAAGGACCAATAATGAGACAAACAGTTTGTTTCTTGGTCAAGCCAAAAATGGTATTTCCAGGGAAGACAAGCTGTCACTTTTTTTCACAGAAAAAAAGTAAAAAGCACTTTAAAATACTCTGCCACCCTCAAAAAGTAAAATAAACACAGTTTGTCCACAGGAAAAAAAATGGTTTTCAGTTTCTTCAAACATCTTTTAAACACAAATGAAAAAAAAAAGAGTGCTCCAGTTTAAAAGTACAATACAGCCTCATGACAGTCCATTGAAATACAAAACTCCTAGCTTTAGGATAACTTTCCTAAAGAGTAAAGTGATCAAACAATAACAGTATTTAGAAAAATGGTAGGTTCCCCTCAAAGTGAACTTATATGCCCAGCAAAGGAACAGTACTAAGCCAACCACTGATCACTGAATGCCTTAGCTGGGCGTACTCTTCAGCAGCAGTAAAGCTCTGAAAGGCTTGGCACCCAAACTTGTTTTAGTCAGCTCAGCTCAAGCTGCCTGACATTATGGGTGCATGAAAGGTGTCTGGAAGCTTTGGAAGTTGGATAGCTGTTATATCCTTAGTAAGATATAATTCATATAGCTATGACTACTGTAGCAGTGATCAACATAATGAACATTGTTCATAACTCTACAGATTAATTGTTTGCACCTGCAGACAGCTCAACTTTATGTAAAATTAATCAGCAATGAGGAAAAAAATCAACTAACAACTCTGCAGATACAAGAAGGAATCTGCAAATTTCACTCAGAATGCAATGTACAAAATTCCCTTAGCCAACTGCCCTCAGCTGCAGACTTCAGATGTCCCACTGAGAACATTTACAAATGCAAAAAACAAGGCAATACCTTTGCAGCTGCAAGAAACTTTTTTGATACCTGTCATTATGATGTCACATTTTTCAAGCCTATCCGCTTACAAAAAATGTTTACAGTTTAAGCCTAGGACATTAATCTTGACCTCTACCCTTGTAAAACAAGGGAAATTATCTTAACTGTACATATAATCAATACTCTTTTTGCACCCCAATTCCCACCATAACTGCACAAAATCACAGCATTATATTAACTTAAACTTGCTTCTGTCCCACCTTTCTTATCTTTTTATTGTAAAAAAAGAAGCTATGTTTCACCATAACGTTCCATCTGTGTTGTTGATCTTCATCCATTCATCACCGATGGGTTTCGATTTCAAGCCCTCGGAACTGAGTTGGGCTTATACCAAGCTCGCGCCAGCCAAAAACTCTCAAGCTAAGTTTTACCCACAATCCCCTTCTTCCTGTTACCTCAGATTGAGTTTGCCCTAATAAGTAAAGCAGAGGAGGTCTCCGAGCACAAACCTTAATCCAGGAAATGGATCCAAATATACCCCAGGAACTTCTAGGAGGGGGAAGGAGGGAGAGACGTCATGAATGGATGAAGAACAACACAGATGGAACGTTATGGTAAGACATAACTTCTTTATCTGATGTTGTTAATCTTCATTCCACTCATCATCGATGGGACTGAGTCCCCAGCAACCTTATATCCCTGGGTGGCCCTAAGGAAGAACATTCCTGAGCACCACTGAACCAAAGGATGCCCTTCCCCTGGAGACCAGATCCAACTTGTAATGAGTGATAAAGGTATGGGAGGAAGCCCATGTAGCCGCTGCAAAGATGTCGTCCACTGAAGATCTGGAGAGGAACGCCACAGACGTTGCCATTGATCTGGTGGAGTGAGCTCCGACGTTAGGAGGAACCGACTTTCTTTCTTGGTTATAAATGAAAATTATTCAGTCTCTCAGCCATTTGGATAGGGTCACTTTAGAGACTGACTTTCCCATTTTTGGAGCAGAAAAGGATATAAATAACTGGTCTGGTTTCCTGGTTGTTTTTGTTTTAAGTAAAATCTCAATTGTCTGTGAACATCCAGTAAATATAAACAATACTCTCCCTTGTTGGAAAAAGTAGGAAAAAACACAGGCAAATCAATAGTCGGATTAATAGAAAGCTCACAGATTACTTTGGGCAGGAAGGAAGGGTTGGTCCGTAGTGATACTCTGTCCTTGTGGAAAATCAAATACGGACGCTTGGTTCAAAGAGCTTGGAGCTCGGAAATGCATCTGGTCAAAGTAATAGCCACCAGAAAAAGAGATTTCCAAGACAGAAACTTAATGTCACATGTGGCTGCTGGCTCAAAAGGAGGCCGTGTCAAAGACTGTAAGACAAGTGTGACACTCCAGGGTTCTGTGGGCTGCTTAATTGGAGGTCTTGAATGATACAGTCCTATCAAAAAGGTTTTGCTCAGACAATGAGAGAATAAAGAGGAGTCATCAAAACCATTATTAAAATTCAAAATGGCAGCTAAATGAACATGATTAGTTAATGCTGCGGCACCCTCCTCAAAGAAGTTAGATAGGTACTGGAGTACAGCAGAGATTGGTGCAGAAAAAGGCTCTAGTTTTCTCTGTCTAGATCAAATCAAAAATCTTTTCCATTTGTCAGCATAAAGTTTTCTGGTGGATGGTTTATGCGAAGCCAGAATAATGTCACGCACTGGACAGGAAATCATCGGAAGTGGAGAAGCCAAGCTGTGAGCTTGAGACTGGGCTCAACCCTTGAGGGTGAGAAATAAGATCTGGAGTTGGATCCAATGGTCTGCAAAGTAGATGAAGCCAGAAAAAAGGAGAACCGTACCTGTCAAGCCCAATATGGTGCTATGAGGATCATTTTGCTTTTCAACTGAAGAGCTTTCTTCAGAACTAGAAGAATCAGAGGAATGGGAGGATAAGCATAAAGTCATTCCATGGGACAATCGTGGATAAGCACGTCCCTCGAGGACTCCCCCTGCGGGGTAATTAGTGCGAAGTAGTTGCTGCATTTGTGGTTGGACGGTGAGCCAACAAGTTCGCAGCAAGGGTGGCCCCAATGGCTGAAGATCTTTGACGCTAAGTTGGAGTTGAGGAACCACCCATGAGGCAGGAGAATGCATCTGCTCAATTTGTCTGCTATCAGAAAGTGGTTGGAAGCTACTGCCCATTGCCAAACCCTCATGGCCTCTCGACAAAGGGGATAGGACTTGGTTCCTCCTTGTTTGTTGATGTACCAAACTACTGACATGTTGTCCGATTGGATAGCAATTGTTCCCGAAGGAAGGGCAGACTGAAATGCTTGCAAAGCCAAAAGCACTGCCCTCAGTTCTAGAACATTTATATACAGATTGGCCTCTAAATCGGATGATGTGCCGTGGACAGTCATTCCCTGAAAATGCCCCCCATATCACGGGAGCATCTGTGGTCACAGTGGCACTGGGTTGAGAGGGATGGAAGGACTGGCTCCAAAGATCTGTGTCTGGCTTCATCCACCAAGAAAGATTTAGTTTGCATCGATTTGTAATTCGAATCTGGAAGGACAGTGGGTGTTGATTCGAATACCATTGGGTTAACAGAAGCCACTGTAAGAGTCTCATGTGCAATCTTGCTAGGGGTACTATTTAAATAGATGCTGCCACTGACCCTAACAGCTGCAGGACCTGTCGAGCTGGAACTAAGTTGTGGCAGTGTATCACTCGGAGCTGGATCCTTAGTCTTTGAAGCCCGAGATCTGGGAGAGAGATCAAGCAAGAGCAGGTACTGAATGTCACCCCTATAAATTCGAAAAATTGGGTTGGAGTTAGATTGGACTTTGCCCAGTTTATGGAGATTCCCAGGCAATGCACCAGAGAGAGGGTGCAGTGCAAGGCTGTTACCAGTAGATGCTTGGTGGGAGCTGTGAGGAGCCAATCGTCCAGATATGGAAACACTCAGAATCCTTGTAGTCTCAAGTGAGCTGTGACTGTTGCCATGCATTTGGTGAACACTCTGGGGGCTGTAGACAGTTCACAGGGCAAAGAACAGAATAGATAATGATTGGCTGCCAGCCGGAAGCGAAGGAACCTTCTGGAGCGTTTGTCCATCTTGATGTGGTAATACGCATCCCAAAGGTCTACTGAGCACATCCAATTGCCTTCCTCCAGAAAGGCGAGAATGGACTGAACAGTGACCATCCAGAATTTTGTCTGGTTGAAGAACTTGTTTAAACAGCTGAGGTCCAAAATTGGTCTCCAGTCCCCTGTCTTTTTTGGCACCAAAAAGAACCTTGAGCAAAATCCAGATCCGATCTGGACTGGTGGGACTTTCTGGATGACTCTTTTTAAGTACAGCTTTTCTATTTGTAGAGCTGCTTCTTCCCTTAGACTGGGTGGAATGTCTGGGATTCGTTTCAGTGGTTTTGGGTAGGAGTCGAAAGGGATTTGGTAAACTCTGGATATTATCTTCTGCACCCAAGAATCGGTGGTAATTGATATCCAGGCATTGGGGTGCAGAGAAAGACATCCCCTGACTGCTTCCAGAGGAAAGCAATCAGGCCGCTCTTCAGGAGCGCTGATAGGGCTGTCCAGAGAAAGAATCGCTGGAAGCCTGATTACGCAGACCCCCTCTGCCTCTGTAGCGGTGTCTTGTGGAAGAGTTGCCCCCTCTGCCTCTGGGGGTGAACTCGACATGTGTGACACGGAAGGGACCCTGAGACTTTTTGTGCGACAATTTCCCACTTCTCTGGTTCCTGGAAAAGGGACGCTGAGGAGTGGAGAAATGTACATCAACCGCAGACAGGGTCTTACCATCCTGATCACACCTGGCTAGGGTGTCCTTCACTTTAGGGCCAAACAGGGAAGACACTTCCACTGGAGCATTAAGGAAGGCTTAAAAGGATCCACGAAGCCACGCAGGCACATCCAGGCGTGATGTCTCATAACTACACCTGAACCTGCAGCTCTAGCCACCCCTTTGGTTGCATGTGAAATTGACTTCAAGGATGAATTAGAAATAGATTCCAGGATCGCTAGCTATGAGGCTACCTTGTCATTAACCTCATCAGGCACCTGTCCTGATAGACTACCAGAGAGTTCGGAGACAAGGTCTCTCTGGAGTTTGATGAAATGTGTCAGGTAGTTCAAGGACAGAATAGCAAAAGTCGATGAAGAAATACTCGCTTCCCCAGTCTGTCCACTGCTCGGGACTCCCTGTTAGGTGGGTGAACAGTATGGCTCTCCTCAGCGAGCTCTTTCCTGGTGGCTGCCACCACCACCATAGCATCTACAGGTAAACCTTTTGACCAATGTAGATGTTTCTTCAGGGGGAGAGAGGATCTCGTCTGGTCTCCTGGGGATTGCTTCAATAGCGTCAGGGTTCTTCCAGGCACGCTGCATCACAAGCTGAACCAACTCGTCTGCAGGCGGGGTCACCCAAGAAGTAGATGGTCAAGAATGAAAAGCCTGCAGAAAAACGGATTCCTCCGAGGAAGGGTTTTTGGGCTTCCAATCACCCCTCTGTTTCAAGATCTCAAGGATGTCTCCAAAGGAGACATCTTCAGGGAGTGATTGTGGGGACCCTTCCCCTTCATCGTATCTTTGGTAGTGGACTCCTCAGGCGAGTCTACGTGCTTCCTCTTGCATGATTTCTTCCTAGGAGCTTCCTCAGTGGGAGCTTCTGAGGAAAACACAGAAAAATGAGCACCCTGCAATAGGGTCTCCTGTGACTCCCGTGCTTGAACAAGGACAGTGGCCTATGACAGCTGCAGTACAGGGGGAGGACATGGAGGTTCCGATGCCGAAAGCTTGCTCACAGAGGCAAGAGCCCTCTCCATTGCCTTGAAGGCAAGGCTGCCCGAAGAGGGATGGGAACCTGAAATCAAGAAAGATAACCTTGGAACCAGGGTCACACCCCGTTCTGTTGAGCCCACTCCCAGGAATGGAGCCTCAAGCTGGATCAGTACCGACAGGGCTCCTGGCACTGTGGATAGCACCAGTGAAAGGGTCAGCACCACGTTGAATGGCGCACAGCAACGGTTATCTCACTCCACAAAGGGGGAGTTACCACGGACCCTGGGAACTACCACCCCATCAGCTTGACGAGCCTGGTCTGCAAGGCTATGGAACGTCTCATCATGGAACTTATAAACAATGACATTGGTAATCTCCAAACTCTGGACCCTACCCAGTTCGAGTTTGTAAAAGGCAGATCATGTCTCCTAAACCTGACAGACTTCTTTGAAGCAGTCACCAAAGCCATAGATGAGGGTAAGGTGGTTCACACAGCCTATCTAGATCTCACCAAGGCTTTCAACACCATCTCCCACTCTGGAATTATAGATAAACTCACTAAACTAGATATAAATCCCTATGTCACAAGATGGGTTGCCAACTGGCTCACTGACAGAACCCACACTGTGAAAGTAGTAGACACTAAATCCAACTTCAGACCAGTGACAAGTGGAGTACCACAGGGTTCAGTCCTGGGTCTTCTCCTGTTTGGTATCTACTTCTCTGAAGTACAGGCTAACACA
Organism: Protopterus annectens; assembly: GCF_019279795.1. Taxonomy (NCBI): domain Eukaryota; kingdom Metazoa; phylum Chordata; order Ceratodontiformes; family Protopteridae; genus Protopterus; species Protopterus annectens. The sequence goes on from NC_056733.1 coordinate 1,599,923,092, forward strand.
GAAGGTCTTTGGCTAACAAAGTTCGCAGATGATTGCAAACTAGGAGCCATAATCAAAAGCCTCCTGCTAGTCCACCTATCTGGTCGCATCTCCGGCCGCAAGGTAGTCCCTCGCCCTAACTACTCGCGGGTTCCCCAGACACTAATCGCTCACCGCTGCAACTGCTCAGACCAGAACAAGGATTAAATAAAGTCAACCCTATCAGTACATTACTACAGGGTAAAATCAGAAGATTTCCTCTTTGTTAAACAGTATCACACTAATCTCTGGAATCTGGCTATGCTGCTAAATTAAGTATAGCCCTAGCTATAATTACCTGAGCTCTGCTACGGTACTGTACAGCCATTCTTTACTGTTTAAATCACTCCTGGCAGTGGATGCCCCACTCAGTGGATGCACACTAAGACCCAGCGGACTCCAGGCGGGAACACTGACGTCGGGAAGTTGAGAAATAAGCCTACAGTTTCACTTTTGCTTTCTGCTTGTTTGCCTCCTGCTAGTCCACCTATCTGGTCGCATCTCCGGCCGCAAGGTAGTCCCTCGCCCTAACTACTCGCGGGTTCCCCAGACACTAATCGCTCACCGCTGCAACTGCTCGGACCAGAACAAGGATTAAATAAAGTCAACCCTATCAGTACATTACTACAGGGTAAAATCAGAAGATTTCCTCTTTGTTAAACAGTATCACACTAATCTCTGGAATCTGGCTATGCTGCTAAATTAAGTATAGCCCTAGCTATAATTACCTGAGCTCTGCTACGGTACTGTACAGCCATTCTTTACTGTTTAAATCACTCCTGGCAGTGGATGCCCCGCTCAGTGGATGCACACTAAGACCCAGTGGACTCCAGGCGGGAACACTGACGTCGGGAAGTTGAGAAATAAGCCTACAGTTTCACTTTTGCTTTCTGCTTGTTTGCCTCCTGCTAGTCCACCTATCTGGTCGCATCTCCGGCCGCAAGGTAGTCCCTCGCCCTAACTACTCGCGGGTTCCCCAGACATTAATCGCTCACCGCTGCAACTGCTCGGACCAGAACAAGGATTAAATAAAGTCAACCCTATCAGTACATTACTACAGGGTAAAATCAGAAGATTTCCTCTTTGTTAAACAGTATCACACTAATCTCTGGAATCTGGCTATGCTGCTAAATTAAGTATAGCCCTAGCTATAATTACCTGAGCTCTGCTACGGTACTGTACAGCCATTCTTTACTGTTTAAATCACTCCTGGCAGTGGATGCCCCGCTCAGTGGATGCACACTAACACCCAGCGGACTCCAGGCGGGAACACTGACGTCGGGAAGTTGAGAAATAAGCCTACAGTTTCACTTTTGCTTTCTGCTTGTTTGCCTCCTGCTAGTCCACCTATCTGGTCGCATCTCCGGCCGCAAGGTAAATCAACCACTGACTGGTATTTTAAGCTGTGAGCTACGGCAGTGTTACTGGACTTTGTATTAATTCCTTGTGAGCCTATTGACTGGTATTCTAAGCTGTGAGTTACGGCAGTGTTTATTGTGACTTTGTGCGAATTCCTTGTGAGCCTCATACTCGTCACATTGCTTTGCCATACTGCTGTGAGGTTATGCTAACAGTTTTATTCATATTGTTGATGCACTTCTAGTGTTCTCTCTACAGTGTGTTAGCGTTTTTGTTCGCAAAAAAGCTAGAGGTCTGTTTACTGCCTGTATAGTTATAATTCCCATTGCTAAGTTTAGAGCTGCAAAGGTCTACAGGTAATGCGGATGCATTTCTAATGTTTGATTGTACTTAACTGTCTTGCGACTATAGCAGATGCTGGTTGCTTATATTACCCTGTTTGTTTACTCCCTTGCATAGTATTACATACAGTCGAGAAGTGTATAGCTGTAAATGACCGCACGTGTTGCTGAAGCACTAACAGCGTTCACTTACTAACAGTATAGCGACTAGGTCGGTCACTGTTTGCTTACATTATATAGTACTGGTTTAAGTATCTCGCACATAATTTTAGGCATCCCGCCAAAGCTGCTTTAGTGTTTTGCTGATAGTGTTGTAGAACCAATTTGACACACTTTATATATGTAACTGTTTTGATCTACTGGTATCTCGACTGCATCTTATTCTCTACACATCACTGTATTGTAATCTGTGTTTCCTAATCAAGCCTAGATATTCTAACTTCCTTCTCTTACTCACAGGTAGTCCCTCGCCCTAACTACTCGCGGGTTCCCCAGACATTAATCGCTCACCGCTGCAACTGCTCGGACCAGAACAAGGATTAAATAAAGTCAACCCTATCAGTACATTACTACAGGGTAAAATCAGAAGATTTCCTCTTTGTTAAACAGTATCACACTAATCTCTGGAATCTGGCTATGCTGCTAAATTAAGTATAGCCCTAGCTATAATTACCTGAGCTCTGCTACGGTACTGTACAGCCATTCTTTACTGTTTAAATCACTCCTGGCAGTGGATGCCCCGCTCAGTGGATGCACACTAACACCCAGCGGACTCCAGGCGGGAACACTGACGTCGGGAAGTTGAGAAATAAGCCTACAGTTTCACTTTTGCTTTCTGCTTGTTTGCCTCCTGCTAGTCCACCTATCTGGTCGCATCTCCGGCCGCAAGGTAAATCAACCACTGACTGGTATTTTAAGCTGTGAGCTACGGCAGTGTTACTGGACTTTGTATTAATTCCTTGTGAGCCTATTGACTGGTATTCTAAGCTGTGAGTTACGGCAGTGTTTATTGTGACTTTGTGCGAATTCCTTGTGAGCCTCATACTCGTCACATTGCTTTGCCATACTGCTGTGAGGTTATGCTAACAGTTTTATTCATATTGTTGATGCACTTCTAGTGTTCTCTCTACAGTGTGTTAGCGTTTTTGTTCGCAAAAAAGCTAGAGGTCTGTTTACTGCCTGTATAGTTATAATTCCCATTGCTAAGTTTAGAGCTGCAAAGGTCTACAGGTAATGCGGATGCATTTCTAATGTTTGATTGTACTTAACTGTCTTGCGACTATAGCAGATGCTGGTTGCTTATATTACCCTGTTTGTTTACTCCCTTGCATAGTATTACATACAGTCGAGAAGTGTATAGCTGTAAATGACCGCACGTGTTGCTGAAGCACTAACAGCGTTCACTTACTAACAGTATAGCGACTAGGTCGGTCACTGTTTGCTTACATTATATAGTACTGGTTTAAGTATCTCGCACATAATTTTAGGCATCCCGCCAAAGCTGCTTTAGTGTTTTGCTGATAGTGTTGTAGAACCAATTTGACACACTTTATATATGTAACTGTTTTGATCTACTGGTATCTCGACTGCATCTTATTCTCTACACATCACTGTATTGTAATCTGTGTTTCCTAATCAAGCCTAGATATTCTAACTTCCTTCTCTTACTCACAGGTAGTCCCTCGCCCTAACTACTCGCGGGTTCCCCAGACACTAATCGCTCACCGCTGCAACTGCTCGGACCAGAACAAGGATTAAATAAAGTCAACTCTATCAGTACATTACTACAGGGTAAAATCAGAAGATTTCCTCTTTGTTAAACAGTATCACACTAATCTCTGGAATCTGGCTATGCTGCTAAATTAAGTATAGCCCTAGCTATAATTACCTGAGCTCTGCTACGGTACTGTACAGCCATTCTTTACTGTTTAAATCACTCCTGGCAGTGGATGCCCGCTCGCTTAGCCTCGCCGCTGGCTCCGGCTCCCTCCCTGCCCCCATATCCCACCCGCCCCCAGTACCCCTACATTTAAAGGAAAAGCCAGACCCTCCCACTTTCCCCCCCGCAAATCCACAACTCCTGGGACTCACCCTACTCTTCCCACCTCAAGGCCCACCCACCTTAACAAGTCTAACACCAAACCTCCTCCCCTGCAAATCCACAACTCCGTCCACTCACCCTACTACTCCTCCCACCTCAAGGCCATCCACCTTATCAAGTCTAACACCAAACCTCCTTCCCCTCCTCATATCCTATCCCTATCACCATCATGGCTAAATACATATATTTCATGGCCCCTCTTACAACAATACTACTCTTCACCATCTATTTCTTAACTAAGTATGAAAATCAATCCTTGGTAGGAATCCCCTTCCACAAGGGCCACACTAACTCCCAATACCATCTATATGTCATTCCTATTGCACCTCCACTCTACCAAGACAAGACAATGTCCCCCAAAGTAGTCCATCTCACACTTCACCACCCAAAAACTACAACTAACAAAACCAACCTCTAATTGCTATTTAAATTACAAAGATTTCTAGTTTACCTGAAAACTAGAATAATCATTGATGGTGACATCCATCCTAACCCAGGCCCCCCTACAATCTCAAACCCAAACCCCTCTAACTTAACCTATAAACCGTTTGACTCCTTGCTAATACTGCATCTAAATCTTAGAAGCATTAACAATAAAATTCACATCCTACATGCAATGATAGATACTCATTCACCTGACATTATGTGTTTAACTGAAACCTGGTTAAAACCCTCCACTAAGGATCAAGAGATCCTTCCACCCGGTTATAATATCTTCAGGGCAGATCGTGTAAAGAAAAAAGGAGGAGGAATAGCTGTTATGTTCAAAAATACCTTAAATATCCATAGGAATACAGTACAACCTCCTATAATCTGCAACCTAGAACTAATTGCCCTAAAAATTTGCCTTAACACTCAAAAATGCCTCAACCTCTTAGTCACCTATATCCCACCGGGGAAGAATATAGAAAACTTAGAGCAAATCTTGTGCTGGTCAGCCACCAACTACCCACAAGAAACCATAGTACTTGGGGACGTTAATATTGACTGGTCTCTCTGCTCCACCCATACAACCCCACAACCCATTAACTTATATGGTTTTTCCCAACATATCCTAACCCCTACCAGAACAGGCAATTCTCTCCAAAAAGAAAGCACTATTGACTGGATCCTTACCAATAGGGACTCAAGCAACTACACTACTGGCACCCTTCCCAATGACCTCAGTGACCACCTCATAACTTATATTATTAAACATAAATGCCCTACTTCCAACCCTCCTGTATATAGACTAATCAGAAACAAAAATAAATTTATCCCTCAACAATTTCTAGATGAACTAAAATGCTGTAACTGGACCTTATTAAGAACTCTGCCCCTCCAGGAGAGTGTGACCTACTTTAACAACACATTCCTAAAGATACTTGACTCACATGCCCCTCCTAGACAAATTAGATCCAAAATACGCATAGCTCCTTGGCTTACTAGAGAAACAAAAATTAAAATTAAACTCCGTAACCAAGCCTGGGTCAAATGGAGAGCAACAAAACCCCCTCAAGATCGAACCAAATTTCAACAGCTAAGAAACACAACCAAATCAGCCATTACCTTAGACAAAAAACAATACTTCTGCCACCTCCAGCAGAAACACAAGAATAACCCAAAGAAATTCTGGGCTAGTTTCAACAACCTCCAGCACCCAGGAAAAACTACTACCCCAACCCCCGAAAAGCTCATTGAGCAAGGGCCGGAAGAAATAGCCAATTCCTTTAACTCTTACTTCACCGAGACAATCCAAAACCTGGCCAGTCAACTAACCTCCTCTCCCCCATCTGCCACACAACCCCAAGTTGAGACCCCTACCCAGTTCACTTTTAAACCTGTCTCCACATCATACATATATTCTCTCTTAAAAAACTTAAACCAACCACTCTAGCAGCTGATCACCTCCCAGCAGAATTCTTACAAATAGCGGCTGAAGTTATTGCATACCCTATATCCATCCTTATCAATAGAACCATTACCGAAGCTAGTATTCCCACTGTATGGAAGATATCCTACATCATCCCACTTCACAAAGGAGGCACCTCCACGGAAATCTCAAACTATAGACCAATAGCTATACTGTCCCCAATAGCAAAAATTATGGAAAGATGCATCCACAAACAACTTCTTCACTACCTAACGTGCAATCATCTCCTATCCAACACCCAACATGGCTTTCGCCCCCACCATAGTACAACCACTGCCCTCCTTTCCTTTGTCGACTCCATTAATAACAATCGCAATCTGTCAAAAGCTTTTGATATGGTCAACCACCAGCTCCTACTGTCCACCCTTGAAACCTTGCATCTGGACACCCCAGCTCTAACATGGTTCAAAACGTACCTAACTGATAGGAAACAGGCTGTCCTATGGCAAAATAGACTATCAGACCTCCTTCCCAACACCATTGGTGTCCCTCAGGGCTCAATACTTGGACCACTTCTGTTTTCCATCTTCATTAATGACCTTCACTCAGTTATCCCTCAATCCACCTGCATACAATACGCTGACGACTCCACCTTAATCTGCTCTGATGCCTCCCTCTTCAACCTCCAAACCACCACTCAACTCTGTTTTTCTCTAGTTGAAAAATGGTTTACCGACCTCAAACTCCTACTCAACCCAACCAAAACCAAATTACTATTATTTTTTCCCAACGTCTTCTCTGCCCCAGTAAAAGAACTCCCAAACACAGATAGTAATGCCTTCTGTATCAAATCCAACAATGGGACTATCATAACCCCTGTCACCAGTACCAAATTACTAGGAGTAACTATTGACCATAAGCTCAAATTTGACATACACCTCACCCAAACAGTTAAATCTGTTAACAAAAAACTTGGATCCATGTACAGAATAAAAAATTTTCTTACTCCGACTGCTAAACTTATCATTGCCTGCACACATCTCCTCTCTACACTCCTCTATGCCTCCCCAGTCCTTTCTTTCCTCCATAAACGTGAACTAAACATGCTCTCCCTGGCCTACCACCACATTACTAGATTTATAACAGGTTCTCCATATCGCACCCACCATTGTCATAACCTGAGGCAACTTGGGTGGTTGGAACTGCCCAATCTTCTCAAACTAAACCAACTCTCTGAAGCATGGAAAATAATTAACCAACCAGACAGAACCCCCGCTCTGTGTAGCATACTGATACCATACACTAACCTAAATAGTCTCCGATCTTCCAACAGCACCCAGATCCTAACCATTAAAGCCAATAATTCTGGTGGCGATGCCCTCTTCGCCAACTCCATTGGCAAGCCATGGAACGTCCTCCCAATCTACCTCAGAAATACAACCTCTCACAAACAGTTCAAAAAGAACCTCAAAGAATATCTCAAGACACTATGGCTATGCCCATGTCCTGAACCTGATTAATCTAATATTTCATACCTTCACACCAAATCTATCCAGTCCCCATCTCCTAATTCTTGTTCCCTTATCACTTATCTTGAAATACATTTTTACCACAAATATAAGATGGTGACTCTTGAACTTGATATACTCTATTAGTATATAATATTTCCCTGTCATGTTTTACCAGATGATTGATCTTTGTCTCAATATACTTCTATGTAAATGGACTTTTTTTTACTAACCTTGTAAATGTACAACGTCTACTTTTTTATACTTTTTGTAACTTGTATTGTTATAACCTGTATTTTTTTTATATAACTTGTTTTGATATTTTGTGTTTGAAGATTATGATTGGAGCTTTTCTCCTCGGGCCTCTACTGAAAAAGGATATGCATCCAGTTGGACCAGCCCGGTTAACAAATGTAAAATAAAATAAATAAAAATAAAATAAATGTGGACATCCTACAAAAAGGCCTCACTGAGACAGCTGCCTGGTGTCAAAGCCATGGCCTCAAGCTTAATGCCAAAAAGTGCATTGTCATCCCTTTTGGTAAAAACTCAGTACCCATGAACTGCCACACAGGCGGTAGTCTACTTAACACTGAAAGTGTGATAAGAGACCTTGGGACACAAGTGGACAGTAGTCTCTCCTTTGATAATCACTTCGCCACAGTAGTCAGGAAATCCTTCTACGTGGCACTCCTCATCACAAAATGTTTCTCATCCAGGAAAAAAGAGGTCATTGTTCCCCTCTACTCATCACTCATTAGACCCATTATAGAGTACAACGCCCCTAGACCCATTATAGAGTACAACGCCCCTTTTGGTAGGTACCTCACAAGACATCTTCAACAACTGGAAAAGTCACAGAAATGCCTCACAAAGAGGACTACTGGCCTCAAACAGATGCCCTACGCAGACCATCTAAAAAAACTCCAGCTTTACTCTGTCGTATATCGGCTACTCAGAGGCGATCTCTGCCTAACATACAAAGTTATGTCAAACCCAGAGCTGTTGGACATGCTCCACTTAAAGAAATCCCAATCCCGCCGAGCTACATGTTTCAGGGACCTAAACCTTGTCACCACAATAAACAGAACATGCTGGAGGGATAGATTCATGTCCCAGAGACTTCCCATACTCGGGAACAAACTACCTATCTATATCAAACAAAGCTCCTCATTAGCACTCTTCAAGAAAAATCTTGATGATTGGATGGGAGATAGGAAATTCACCTCGGGGATCACTTCTGTGACTCTACTTGACAGGGGAACAGGAAAATATTTTTTTTGGGTGGCAAAAACCAGGGTACTGCTTGGCTAGGCTTATACAGGCCCTAGGGCCAACAGCCTAGTACCTACCTATGAACACTCAGAACCCTGAAGCCTGCAGTCCAATTCTGGGACTGAGGAAGACCCAGTTCCAACAGAACCAAAGGCCAAAAGGTCGGCTCTGGGGCCAAAGTGAGATCCACTATTGGCACAGAAGCTGAAGGTGCCGAGAGAGGCGTTGGTGCCGAGGGCTTTGAAACCTGCAAGGAGGATGAAGGACAGTAAGATGGAGTCCGTGAAGCAGAAATCCCATTTCCTAGGAGGGATTGGGTTTTTGAATCAGAAGGGATCCCCGTGGCTGTCAGCAGCTGGTCTACAAGGGGCACCACACTGAGTTCAGAGAGGCTTCTGGTGGATCTAGTGGACATGGACATCCCTGAAGGGGACTCTGGACGCTCTAAAAAGGGACTATAAGTTTGCCCCAAGAAGGGGTGCACAGATGGGAAATATCGGGTCTATGCTTGCACATCTAATGGTACCACTGTTTCCAATTTTGAGACGATAGGGGCAGTAGTGTCCAACTGAGCTAGAGGAACAGTGGGAAGGCTCAGAGCCGTAATCGAGGCTGAGGTCAAAATTCTTGTGTCAGTCACAATCGGTGCCATAGACGTTGTCGGTGCCGAACAAGTTGCCGTCAACGCTACTGACATGGTACCAAAACCGGTGCTGTAGACGAAGACTTCTGGTCCGGAGCAGAACATTTTGGTTTTGGTGGTCTTTCCTTCTCACCGGAGTTGAGGAGGGAAAGGAATGTGGCCTCTTCTCTTTTCTAGGAGGGGGTGAAATCTCTGATGCGGACAGAGCCTCTGAGAAAGGCGATTTAAGAAGGCCCTTCAAATTCAGTTTACTTTTACGCTCATTCAAGGTACGTGAACTAAAACCTTGACAAAAGGAGCAAGGTGGTTGTACCGAGAGATGAGGCACTCCCAAACAATAAACACAATCATCATGAGAGTCACTATTAGGCATTTTCCTCCCACACTTCAGGCATTGTTTGAAGCCTGAGGTGCCCTTTTTATCACACATGTTAACACCAACAAAAACAATACAATACAGAAAAATAAACAGATTACAACAACCAAAAAATGACTACAGCTAGTTAGAGATCACAGCAGAAAATACAGACAATGGTACAGGAAGATTACCACAGCGGGTAGAAAGAAGGGAGTGTACCAGCGATGGTACAAAGATTACCAACAGGTAGTTGACAGGAAAGTTGCAAAAGAGGATAAGAGACTTAGCGATACACAGGAATAGGAAAATATAAATAAAGCAAAGTAAAACACTTTATGAAAACACTTATCTATTCAGAAATATCAAAATATCAAAGACTTAGCTGAGAGCTGGCTTGAACGCGGCTTTACGGTAAATGGGATCTGAGGTAACAGGGAGAAAGGGATCATGGGTAAAACTTAGCTCAAGAGTTTTTGGCTGGCGTGAGCTTGGTAAAAGGCTGATCCAGTTTCGAGGGTTCGGAACTGAAACCCATCGGTGATGAATGGAATGAAGATTAACATCATCAGATCCTATATTTCTCATAACTACGAAAAAGTACTTGCCTGTTTCAGTATCTTAACATATACAATAGTCAGCAAAAAAACCTCCTCACATTTAAAATAAACCTGACTGCACCCTGTACAAAATTGCTTTACAACATAACATGCAGTTTATATATCATAATGCTTACTTACTTGTTTTCCCCATTAGTGTCCTTCTACACATTAAAGTATAACACCCACTTTGTCATTATAGTACACCCACAAGTTTAACAGTCAACAAAATTCCAGTAATTCTTAGCCACTTTTTCTTGTAAAGCCATATTTTGCAAATGTGACTGATGCTTTATAGTCTCCCAATTTATTCACTAATTTCAGTATTGCTGGTCTTCTACATCTGAACACCAGACTCCAATTCAAGTCCAAGGTGGTACTGATTCTTCTTCTCGACTCCCGTGTTTTTTTTCAGTCTCTCAATCATTTTCCTTTGAAACAATGAAAAAGGTTTTACTTGTAAAGTCTCCCTATGAGCTGTACTGTCAGATAAATGAGAAGTAGAATCCCCTTCTGCTTGCTAGCTCACTTACTGTTGGATAACTTTATTTCTGTTTTTTTTTTATTGCCTCCTTAGCTTGTTCTGCATCGAAAATTTGGAAAGAATATTACGATAACTGGATACAGCAATCTGAATATCATGTCTGCATCCGGATATTCCCCGATTGCTGGGATAAATATTTGCTTCTCTTCTGTCTGGTGTACAGTGAAAATTCATTTTCCACAAACACACTGCTGTCTTCAGTTTTTAAAACATTTCCTTTCTGCCACAGTTGTATCAGGATCACCTCTTTCTGCTGGTATGACTGCATCATTACAGATATATGTCTTGGGTGCTTTCTCATTGCCAGGTTTGGACCATACACTTGATGTGCCCTTTCAAATATGGAACCTTGCTGTGGAACACCAGCCCAGTTGCTTATTTGTGTTTTTCTTGGTATTAAAAGAGCCACAAGTAAAAGCTTGTATTTTTTTTTGGTTTAGGTACTCTCTCTATGGTCTGACATTCCAAGAGTTGTATTAACAGTAAACGGACCAGATTAATATGGTCTTTTGGAATGGACGATACACACTCAGACTTTGGGACTGTAATTTGGACCCCTGATTGCAGATGTTTAGGATCCACCGGTCCTGAGTTATGCACCCCCTAGCTTTTTGGCAAGAAAGGCTGAATGTTCTCCCATTCTCACTGGAGTTGAGGAGAGCCAGGCTTATGGTTGGAGAGGTTTTAATGAATTTTCTGAGGATGGGGGAGGGGCAGAGAGACTGAGTCATGAGTGTTCCATTCTGAAATATTTGGCCTGATGCACACTAATCATTACTGTTAATTTTGCTAACTATTCTGCATCTGCAATGGGCTTCTTTTTATCTTCAATAATGTATAAAGACCTTGATTTTATTGGCTAGTTTACATTATATTTGGGTGCCTGTGAGCTGCTTGACAGATTGCACAGTCATGTTTTTTGCCCATTCTCTTGACACCTTCAGCAGGGGTTCCAAACAGAAGGTCCTTATCCAGGGGTGCATTAAGGGGCTCTGTGTTTACATGGTCTAGCAGGGGCCAAATCCTCAGCCTGGAATGTCTCCTAACAACTGACACCACAGTTCATGCCCTACAAGATGCATCCAGCTATATCATAAATAACTTGGGAGTGCCTACTAACCTGGACTGAAATATCAAGTAACTCATTTCCTGTTTCAGATCTTTATCAGTAATCCCCTTAGCTTCAGACCTCATATTTTGTAGCAGAATTCACTGACAGCTGAGCACATTGTCTGGCAACTTAAGACCCTGAAAGCTAGAGCAGCTGAGGTACAAGCCTTTTTTCCCCTCTCGAATCAGGCAAGACTACTACTATGCCCATAATTGGGAATATGACTCCTGAATGGAATCTAAAAGGATCCCTTGCTGGAATCCAGGGACATTACAGCTTAAAAAGCCAAAGGATTCTTACACAGGAATTTAATGGAATCCTGAATCTAGAAGAATCTATGAGGTTTTCTAGGAGAAGAGGGGAGGGGGAATCCATCTATGAAGATGTGTTACTAAATCAGCCTCCAGGACAAATTAACTGGATTGCTCAGGTAGGCCCATGAAGGCTTTATATCTAAGCTGTACCTGAGGGTATTGTCTAATATCCCACTGATCCTACCCCTCCATCATGTGAACAGGAGACCCTCTGGAAGTGAAGCACACAACAGGGTTTCCTCAGTGTAAGACTTACAGACAGGGGCAGAAGGGAACTAGTCAACATAAGCCAACTTACCTGCCTTGGAGTCTGGGGTATAAGAATCTTTCAAGGGTGGAGGTCTCACCTTCCTGCTTTCAGAGGGGACCTGTGACATCTCAGGACTTTCCAATTCTGGATGCTCAGACTTAAAAACTCTCAGTCCTGGGCTTCATATCAAGATGGAAGCATACTGAAAGCACTTGCCAATCTTCTACTACCCCTCATTACGAAAAGTAGTGCTTTAATGCATCCAGCAGATTTAAAGATTTTACAAGCTGGAGTTTGTCCTTTTTATGAAAAATATCCTACTTATTGCATGCAAAATGAAGCTGCAGGCTGGAATTAAGAGCACCACAATCCCGGACAAGTACAGGAAAGCCACTAACTCGGCTTCAAGACCTGCTGACAGCGTGAATGCTGTTTTACCAACAAACGAGATGGCTGGAGTTGAAATTTCAGCTTACATGGATGCTAAATCTGAAATGTTAATACAAAAGCTCCAGAAGATTAACGATGCTTTTTTCCAGTATGTGGTGAAGACAGAGGCAAGATTAAGTGAAGCAGAACATCCCATTTCCAAGCAGTCAGATCATTTGACACAGACATAATTCCCTGGAGAATGCTTTGCAGTGAACTGCAAAGAAGAAAAAGTACAGTTTTGTACCTACCATAAATGTAGATGTTCGAGTGCTCATACAGCTGCAGTCATAACAGATGGGTTATCCTGCCGTCAGGCGGGTCCTCGGTCGGCTGAATTCCAAAGTCTAGGTCCGGCGTCGGTTGTCGTCGCTTCTTCCCTGATGTCAGTGCGCAGGGGTATAAAAGAGGCAGCCGACGCCATTTTCTTCAGTTTTTCTTGCCCCAGATGTCAGGTGCCCCCAGAAGGAAGGCAAACATAATGTTATGCAAAAATGCAATGTTGAAAAATCAAAAACAGTAGTTGCAAGCAAATACACCATAAAAGAATACCCCAAAAGGTTATATGAAAAGGGTTTGTCATAAGGCCTGTCCTAAGAGGGGTTGGAGGGAGGGAAACCTGGACTGCAGCTGTATGAGCACTCGCACATCTACATTTATGGTAGGTACAAAACTGTACTAAGTTCATCGTGCATACAGCTGCAGTCATAACAGATGGGTAGAATCCCAAAGCTAAGTAAGGGTGGTAGGCACTAAGTGGAACTAGGAGGGGCTAGGATGCCCTGCAGGACTGCTGTGGCAAAGCCCGCTCTAGATTTAGAGTATAGTGGGAGGTGATGGTGCTTGGAGAAAGTGTGCACTGAACTCCAGGTGGCTGCTTCCAAAACATCCTTGGTAGGGACCCCCCTGAGGAAGGCTGCAGAGGTAGCTGTGGCTCTGGTGGAGTGGGATCTGATGCATGCAGGCACAGTTTTTCCATGAAATGAGTAACAAAAGCGTATGCAGTGGGCTATCCATTTTGAAATTGTCTGTTTGGAAATAGCCTTTCCTTGAGCACCTGCAGCATAGGACACAAAGAGTTGCTCAGATTTCCTGAATGGCTTTGTCCTGTCCAAATAATAACGAAGTTGTCTGTGAATGTCCAAGGAATGTAGTAGTCTTTCCCTTTGTTTTGTGGATTAGGATAAAAGGTAGGTAAGTGGATAGTCTGATTCAAAGCTACACTGGATACTACCTTTGGCATAAAGGTAGGGTTGGTTTGTAAGGAAACTCTGTCCTGATGGAAAATGATGAATGGTTGCACAGCCATGAGGGCCTGTAGCTCCGAAACCCTGCGAGCTGAGGTGATAGCCAGAAGAAAGGCTGTTTTCCATGACAAGTACTGTAAGTCTGATGAAGAAGCTGGCTCGAAGGGAGGAAGGGTCAGCTTTTCCAATACGAAGTTGAGGTCCCAAGCAGGGACTGGTAGTTTCCTTGGGGGTTTTATATTCTTTGCCCCTCTGAGGAACTGCCTTAAGAGAGGATGAGAGAATAAAGGAGGATCTGTGTTGTATTGTGCAGAAATGGCTGAAGCGTGGATCTTGATGGAGGAGAATGAAAGTCCATTGTTTAACATCTCAGCTAGGTACTGCAAAATTTGAGGTATATTTATTACCCAAGGATTCTGTCCCTTCTTTTGATTCCAGGCACAAAATCGTTTCCATTTGGCGGAGTAGGCCTTTCTAGTAGAAGGTCTTCTGGCCTCCAAGATGACATCCTGCACCTCCTTGGAGAGGAGAAACTGTTGGGAAATCAAGGAATTCTCCATGCAGCTAGATTTAGAGTTTTGAGATGGCTGTGAAGAGTTTTGTAGTTGTGCTGGGACAACAGAAGAGGGACTAGAGGTAGGATCCATGGTGGGGAATGTGTCAGGCTCTTCAGGAGCGGATACCAGTGTTGTCTTGGCCAGTCTGGAGCAATGAGAATCATTTTCGGCCTCTCTGCTCTGGCTTTTAATAAAACTTTGGGCAGCAGAGGAAGAGGCGGGAAGGCACAGACTGTCAATGTTGCCCAATTGAAGGAAAGTGCATCCACTTTCCAGGCCTGTGGATGATAGGTCCTTGAACAAAATTTTTTCAACTGGCAGTTTCTGTGGGTAGCAAAGAGATCTATGTCTGGCTGTCCCCATGCCTGAGTTATCTTTGTGAAAATTTGAGGATGCAGCTTCCATTCGTGTGGATCTGTCATATTTCTGCTTAGGTTGTCTGCCAGTGTGTTTTCCTTCCCTGGCAGGAATTGTGCCTGTAGTTGAATTTTCAATTCCAGTGCTGTGTTCCATAGGGTCATGGCTTGCCTGCACAGGGGGTATGAATGAGTTCCCCCCTGTCTGTTTATGTACCACATCACTGTGGTGTTGTCTGTCCTTATCAATAGCTGGCCTGGATGCAGTAGGTCTTTGAAGGTCATAATAGCCTTTTGCATGGCTAGCATTTCCTTTTGGTTGATGTGAAGGAGCTTCTCTTTTAATAATACACAAAATAATAGCATTAGAGCGGTTTTTCAGTATGCCAGTAATGTTAATCAGTATACTAATATTATTAAACAACATTGGCACATTTTACATGAGATTCCTTGTTTACATTCTTTCATTGGTAATGCACCTAGCTTCAGTTTCAGAAATAATCTAACATTAAAACAACAATCGTGTAATAAAGACGTCAAAAAAACTACCTATAATTCCAGACGCAAAGGTACTTTTCCTTGTAGGTCTTGTACTGCTTGTACACATATTCATAGTACTACACTATATATTCATCCTGTTAGAAATTTTACACTATACTCTCATTCATATGCAGACTGTAAAACCACAGATGTTATTTATTTTTGTTTCTGCCAAATATGTCATGCCTTCTATATAGGAAAAACAAATAGAAACTTAAAGGATAGAATATTGGAACACATAAGAGACATCAGAAATAACAAAACTACTAGTGCGCTTGCTCAACATGTTTTAAACACTGACCCTTCACACTCTTTCAAGTTCTTTGTTTTACAACATATACATAGAAATGTGAGGGGAGGAGATATAGAAAATTTCAGAGAGAGCCGAGAACAAAGATGGATTATCAAGCTCAATGCTGATAGATATCCAGGCTTAAATGGTTGTACATCACTGGTTCCATTTCTTAAAGCTAGACGTCTTCAACACAATTAATTTTTTGCATAAAATAAAAATATATATACATACATATATTTCTTTTATTATATATTTTGTATTATGCATTCTTTTTAAATATATATTATATATATGCATTTTTATGAGATTATTTAATTGTTTTAAATTAGATATGCATAAATATGAATATACTATGCATTTTTATTTATATGCATTTTTTATATATATGTATTTTTAATGAGATTATTTAACTGTTTTAAAATCAGATATGCATAAATATGAACATACTTTACATTTTTGTATATATATTTTATATTCACATGCGTATTTTACAATATTCTTGTCATATATGCCTTTAAATTTTCAAAAGTTGTATGATATCACTAATTGGAAAAAATTTTTTGACTGAGAGTGATATAAAACAAGCAGTTGAACAGTTAATTCTTTGTCTGATGAAGCAACGAAGGTTGCGAAAGCGCTCACCTCTCCTTTTTACTTTGTTTAAATAAAGACGTTATTGTGTTTTCTCTCATATACTTCTCTTTTCGTGCCCATTTTCCCTGAATGTACTGATCTGTCATGTGTGCTCCCCAGGCGTCTGTTGTGATGATTTGAGTTGCTTGAGGTACACAGAAAGGAAGACCTGTGTTTCTTTGGCAAGCTTGAGCCCACCACATAAATTCCTTTTGAAGGCATGGAATGAGTGGTA
Organism: Protopterus annectens; assembly: GCF_019279795.1. Taxonomy (NCBI): domain Eukaryota; kingdom Metazoa; phylum Chordata; order Ceratodontiformes; family Protopteridae; genus Protopterus; species Protopterus annectens. The sequence continues at coordinate 1,599,939,654 of NC_056733.1, forward strand.
TAATTGCTTCCAAGCTGTGGCTGTGTTGAGACCATAAGCTTTTTAGGTACCATTGAAGTTTCCTCATATGCAGCTTTGCACATGGGATTAGTAGGATGCAAGATGCCATGAATCCCAGAGCCTGGAGGACTTTCCTTGCAGTTAGCCTGGTGTAAGTTGCCATTTTTCTGAAGTATTGAGACAGTTGCCCTTGTTTGTCTGGCGTGAGGTAGGCCATCTGGGTGGTTGTATCCAAGCTGGCACCCAGGAAAATTATTTGTTGAGAGGGTATTAGTTTTGATTTCTTTTTGTTGACTGTGTATCCCAGGAAGTTCAACAGTTTTATTACAAACGCCAGGTGCTGCAGTAGTATGTCCTTGCTGTCTGCTTGGATCAGGCAGTCGTCCAGATATGGGTAGATTTGTATCCCTTGTAGTCTGCAGAAGGCGATTACTGATGCCAGGCATTTCGTAAACACTCTGGGTGCAGTAGATAAGCCAAAGGGCAATGCAGAGAATTGGTAATGGGTTGAACCTGCAAGAAATCTGAGGTATCTTCTGCAATCTTGTCTGATAGGGACATGCAGGTATGCCTCCTTGAGGTCCAATGTTACCAGCCAAGACTCCTTGCCCAGCATGGGAAGAAGCTGCTGTAATGTGAGCATCTTGAATTTTGGCACCTGTAGATATGTGTTTAGGATGGATAGGTCTAAGATAGGTCTCCAATCTTTGTCTTTCCTTGGTACCAGGAAAAGTCTGGAATAAAACCCTTGACCGTGTTCTTTTGCAGGTACCTCTTGAATTGCTTTCATGTCCATGAGAGCTGAAATTTGTTTTTGTGCCTCTGCCCTTTGATTTTGTGGCAGGTTTGGCATGCCTCTCATTTTTGGAAGGGTGTGAAAGTGGAATCTGTAGCCTCTGTCTATAATGTCCAGAATCCATTTGTCTTTTGTAACAATATGCCAATTTTTTGAGAATAATGTCAGTTTTCCGCCCAAAGGTGCTGCCATTAAAGCTTTGCTTGGCAGGTGTAGGGGGAAGTCATTGTGTCTGTTTTCTAAAAGACTGTGATCTATCTTCTCCACCTCTTGGGGTTGGTGCTTGCCACTGTCTGGCTCTGAAAGATCCTTGAGGTTGCCCTCTACCGCTTGCATGCCTGTATCTGCCCCTTTGAGGTCTGTCCGTGGCTGGAAAGGACCAATTTTTTGAATGCCAGTTTCTGCTGAAACGTGGAGGCTGTACCTGCAGGAAATCTTTCACTGTTTGCATTGATTTCGCTTTTTCCTCCATTTTCTTTAGCACCTCCTCTGCTTTAACACCAAACAATGCATCTTTTTGAAGAGGTGCATCTAATAATTTAGCTTTGACATGATCTGGTAAGGTTTGCTCTTTGAGCCAAGCATGCCTACGTATAACAGACCCCGTAACAGCAGCTCTACATGAGGCCTCTAAAGCATCAAAACCACACTGCAAGGTATGTTTACCCACTTGCTCTGCACCATGCAACAAATCCTGCAACTCTTTTAAATCTGGTTGTTCTGGTTGTGTCATCTTGCTTTGCAGCTGAGATATCAAAAACTGTTGATACTTTAACATATGGAACTGACAGTTTAATGCCCTCATGGTTAAAGTGGCCGAGGTGTACACCTTTTCCCCACCTTTCTAAAGATCTGGAATCTCTCTCTGAAGATAATGGGTTTTTAGCAGTAGAGGCCTTAATTCCCTTGGGACCCTGTGAAATAGTTTCTGGGTCAGTAGTATGGCTTTTATATAGGAACTGGTGAGAATCAGGAACCCGGTAATACCTGTCTGGTTTAACAGGAGCTGGAGGCAAAGAATCAGGATTAAGGCTGGCTTCTGTGTACACATCATCCAATATATCTAAAACAGGAGGGATAGCCAGAGGCCTATGCTGGGGAGCAGAAGAAATTCCCTGAGCCTTTTCTTGGAATCTGAGTAATCTTGGCCTTCCCAGTGAAAGTGTTCCCTCAATGTATGCAGGGTTTCCCCAAAAGAGAAGTCCTCGGGGGGGGTGGGGGACCGAGGGAATAGACTCCTCTGCATCAGAGTCTTCGAATGGAGAATAGGCACAATCCTGGTCCTCAGACAGTTCTGAGGTAATAGAAGCTTGATCTGAGGAAGGGTAGTCTTCCTCTAATCTGGGCCTTTTGTCAGAGGGGGGTTGAGAATCCCTGATAAGAGTAATCAAATCCTCAGCCATTTTAAGCATCTGTTTTTTAGACATGGTGCCTTGAGAGGGTGTCTGAGGAATCTGTTTTTTGGTTTTCATGGCTGTTTTAGATTTAGTGAAGGCTTTAATAGAGAAGGAGGAAGGCCTGAAGACCCCTTGAGAAATGGCAGGCCTGTCTAAATTCTGAGTTTCCCCACCAGGAGTGGTGTCGGTATCTGTAGTAGGAATGGAGGCCGAGGAGCCTGCGACCTCGGGTACTGAAGACACCGGTAATGCATTGTCATCGGTACTCAGGGGCTGCGTAGGCGCCTCGCTGAGTACCGGAGAACCGGTAGTCGGCCTTAGCGTGGTATCAGTAGGTGGTGCGGACCTCGTATGTCGGTCCTTATCTTTGCGTTTTTTGCTCAAAACTGGAGTCGGAGTATCCGACGACATAATATAATTAAATTTTTTGCCAAAAAAGTGAAGGGCGAATTCCGCCCGATGCTTAATAGTGCGTTTGTTGAATCTAGCACAAAAACGGCAGGCCGAGACGTCGTGGTCTGGGCTTAAGCAAGCTATACAGTAAGAGTGGAAATCCTTATGCGGTATTTGCTTCCCACATGAAATGCAATTATTAACTTTGTCTGACATCGGTCTGAGGCAAGAAAAGTTTCCCCAACGGGGTACTTAGCTTTCAAGAAGACTTCGGCTGAAATACTTTCGCAAATCTCAGGAGCTGGCCGACCGGCACTTGCGAACTGCTTCTGCTTCGGGCACTGCGCAGCAAGAAAGACTGAGGAAAATGGCGTCGGCTGCCTCTTTTATACCCCTGCTGCACTGACGTCAGGGAAGAAGCGACGACAACCGACGCCGGACCTAGACTTTGGAATTCGGCTGACCGAGGACCCGCCTGACGGCAGGATAACCCATCTGTTATGACTGCAGCTGTATGCACGATGAACATCAAAAATAAACTTAATGGAAAGTAGGGAAACTGATTTTGGAATCAGAGCTCAGCACCAAGAAACTTAGATAAGCTGGAGTAACTGAAGGTATGGAGTGTCAACTGTGTGCATTCCTGGAGGACAGGCTGGAGAAAAGGACTGTGATTAGTAAAGAGGTTCTTGCAGCAGAGAGGGCTCATCAGATTTTCCTTCCACAAGCATTGAGTTTGTATTGCAAGACCCTACCACTAAATCTCCAGCTACAGTGTTAAGGAGAGAGATCTGTCTTCCTAAAATATGACTGCAGAGTGTACTGTAACCAGGACTATTCAGCAGAGACCAAAAAGCACCAATTAGCATTCAGAACACTTATGAGGAAATGCAGGCAGTGAAGGTGGAGGACAAGGAGAAGAACAAGGTTGTTATACCCAGTTTTATTAAGTTTTTACCTCATCTGGCCACACAATGCTTCATATGCTGCAAGACAAAATGGTTCCACTCTGACAACTCCATGGTGTGAATTCTCTGGAGCAAGATCAATAGTAAGCAACATACTCCCATACAGACACCATGAGCATGCAAGGGGCAGTGGTGGAAACAGTGAAAGACTCTGTTTCTGCTTTTTAAAAGTAGAATGTTGAACAGAAGGGCTACTGTGGCAGAAAATGCTAAGAGGGTGGTCACAGTGTCAACAGTACTGTCTGGAGTATAAACATTGCGACATCACTTTTCTAGATGGTGGCAACAGTAGAAGGTAATTTTAATGATGAAATGCTGATTTTAAGTAGCTGAAAATCACTTGGGTCTGATGGACGATTGAAGCTATAACTTGTTTTCATACAGACAGGCGAGACCGTCCCTACAGTGGTAGCGGGACAGAACAGACCATTCATTAAGACATACTGCTGTCCAAACATTACAATGAGCATGTTGTTGACATCAGTTTCTTTTACTAAGGTAATGTTAAAATCCAGAATGAATGGACTGCACAATTAAACAACAATTTTTATTTTTACCACTTTAATTCAGGTAAACTGATGCTGCAAGTAAAAACTGGAGTTGTTTTGAACTCCATGAGTTAATGGAATGCATCTCCTACTTACAGTATGTTTCTTTTTTACAGAAGAGATGCAGCTGGCAGAAGTTGGGCTTATCATTCTGAGCATGTAGCCCTTCTTTCTTGGGTACAAGTTTGGACACTGTAGCAGAAGCATTGTGTAGGATGCTTAGGCTAACAAAAAATATGTTTCTGTAATTTTTGACTTGCACCTAAAGGTCTGTGTGAAGGACTTTGCAAAGAAATGCTGGATGGACTTGCACTTGTAATGGTTGGGGAGACCTGCAAGGGAAAAATCTTGGAAATACCTGCGCCATTTCACTCCCAGAAGGGTTGTGGTATTATCCTTACCTTCAACTGAGAAAAATAAATATTTGTTCCTTCTTGGAAGCGATGTAATAATGCTGTAAATAATTATGTGCCCTTTGATTATGACAAAGGCTGTTAGTATGGTTAGAATAACTATGGTAATAATATCTGGCAATATGCATAAATTTAAGTTATGGTGGAAAATATAGCAGAATGAAACCACAGTAGCTGTTTTCTGATGCATCATGTGCTACGTATGCTATACAAAAGTAACTGGTTAAAATTCTTGAATGCACTACGGAATGTTTAAGCTCGTAAACTGGAATATAAATGGTATTATCCATCCTCCACAGAATACTAATGCAGGAGATGCATATAAATAAAGAGAAACATTTTACAATTAGAGGGAATATTTTACAGATTACTCATAGGTCCATAGGTAGGTACTAGGCTATTGACCCTAGGGCCTATATAAGCCTAGCCAAAAAGGTACCCTGGCTTTCGCCACCCAAGAAAATTATTTTCCTGTGCCCCTGTCGAGCAGAGCCACAGAAGTGATCCCCAGGGTGCATTTCCTATTTCCCATCCAGTCATCAAGACTTTTCTTGAAGAGTGCTAATGAGTAGTTTTGTTTGCTATGGATAGGTAGTTTGTTCCAGAGTATGGGAAGTCCCTTGGACAAGACTCTATCCCTACAGCATGCTCTGTTTATTGTGGTGACAAGGTTTAGGTCCCTAGAGAGTGTAACTCGGAGGGATTGGGATTTCTTTAAGTGGGGAATGTCCAACATCTTTGGGTTTGACATATCTTTGTATGTTAGGCAGAGATCACCTCTGAGTAGGCGATATGGGACGGAGTTAAGCTGGAGTTTTTTGAGACTGTCTGCGTAGGGCATCTGTTTGAGGCCAGTAATCTTCTTTGTGAGGTACTTCTACGGCCTTTCCAGTTGTTGTAGATGTCTTGTGAGGTACATACCAAAAGGGGCACTGCACTCTATAATGGGTCTAATGAGTGATGAGTAGACGGGAACAATTACCTCTTTTTTCCTGGATGAGAAACCTTTTGTGATGAGGTGTGCCACGTAGAAAGATTTCCTGACTACTGCGGCGATGTGATTATCAAAGGAGAGACTACTGTCCACCTGTGTCCCAAGGTCTCTTATCACACTTTCGGTGTTAAGTAGACTACTGTCTATGTGATAGTTCATGGGTACAGAGTTTTTACCAAAAGGGATGACAATGCACTTTTTGGCATTGAGCTTAAGGCCATGGCTTTGACACCAGGCATCTGTCTCAGTGAGGCCCTTTTGTAGGATGTCCACATCGTTTGGAGTTTCGATTATGGCTCCTAGTTTGCAGTCATCTGCAAACTTCATTAACCAAAGACCTTCTGTGTTAGCCTGTACTTCAGAGAAGTAGATACCAAACAGGAGAGGACCCAGAACTCAACCCTGTGGTACTCCACTTGTCACTGGTCTGAAATCGTATTTGGAGTCTGCTACTTTCACAGTGTGGGTTCTGTCAGTGAGCCTGTTGGCAACCCATCTTGTGACATAGGGATTTATACCTAGTTTAGTGAGTTTATCTATAATTCCAGAGTGGGGGATGGTGCTGAAAGCCTTGGCGAGATCTAGATAGGCTGTGTGAACCACCTTACCCTCCTCTACGGCTTTAGTGACTGCTTCAAAGAAGTCTATTGGGTTTAGGAGACATGATCTGCCTTTTACAAACCCGAAAATGGGTGGGGTCCAGAGTTTGGAGATTACCAGTGTCTTTGTTTATAGGTCCCATGATGATACGTTCCATGGCCTTGCAGACCAGGCTCATCAGGCTAATGGGGCGGTAGTTCCCAGGGTTCGTGGTGGATCCCCCTTTGTGAAGTGGGATGACCATCACTGAACGCCATTCAGTGGGCACAAAGCCTGAGGTGAGGCTATGACTGAACATGGTACTTAGGTGGAGTGCCAGTTCATGTAGAACGCAGCCTGGGATGTTGTCATGTCCCATGGATGCTTTGTTCTTGACTTTGGAGTGTGTGTTTTTTACCTGTGCATCCGTGATTACAGGAACTTTGCATTCTTCCGGTATAGAGATGGTCCCTTTAGGGGGTGAGAGAGGGGTAAAGTTAGCAATGAACCTATCTGCCAGGATGTTGGCAATATCAGTTGGTTCTGTATATTTAGTGCCATTGTGCTGTAACTCAGAGCAGATCTGAGTGTTGCCATTGAGATTCTTGACATAGCTATAGAATGCTTTGTGGCTGTCTTTAGAAACAGTGCCGATTTTGTTTTCATAATTAGCTTTGGAGGATTGTATGAGGGATCACAGCTTCTCGCTGAGGCTGACCAGGGAGTTCCTCCAATTATAAGATTTTACTCTTTTTTGCAGCAGTTTCTTTCTTCTGTTGTAGAGTTGGTTTATGGCAGGGGACCACCAGTTTGGCTTCCTTTTTTTGGAGGATAGCATTTTGGTTCTGTTTGGGATAGCATGATCCATGCACTCGTGTAAGTGCTTATAAAGTGCATTTGTGTAGGACTGAGCAGTTGTACCTCTATCGTCCATCTGCATGGGTGTCGTGAAGTTTGCCACGTCCGTCTTAAGAAGGGTGAAGTTGGCTTTGGAGAAATATTTTACAGTGGTTTCCCTAATGGGGGGTGGGAGCAGGATGTTGATGTCTAGGGTGATTAGCTTGTTTTCGGATCTGACCAACGAGGAATTGACCTCTCGTGTGGAACACCGGTCGCCCATGTTGGTAATGACCAGGTCTAGGATATTGCTGCCCCTGGTGGGGGTGTGGATAAGTTGATCCAAGGCACTGGAATTTATGAATTATAGAAAACGCTGAGCAAAAGAGTTGGTACATGAGTAGTTTTCCCAGTTAATGGTGGGGTAGTTGAAATCGCCCATTGTGTTAGGTTGTACACTAATATTTTCCAGAGTATTAAGAAATGAGGAGTGGGAATCCTGGGGCATGGTGGGGGATCTGTAGCAAGCTACAATTTGGATTGCGGTCTTGCTCAGAGTTAGTTGCACTTGGATAATCTTGGATGCATTATGCTGAGCAACTAGCCAGGAGATGTGGATATCCTTAATGAATATGGACACGCCTCTGCCTTCAGTGTTTCAGTCCCAGTTAGGTTGCCGAAAGGTGTGGTATGAATTATAGCCTGGTAATGCAGGGATGCTCTCTGGAGCTTTGAACCAGGTCTCTGGCACTGCACAGATGTCTGTGTTCTCCATTTTAAGGAGTGCCTCGAGTGAATGCATTTTGAGGTTTAGACTTCTAGCATTGAGTAGCATTATCCTCAGATTTTGCTTGCTTGTACCTGCTACGGTGCTGAAGTTATCATTTGAACCTTGCCTAAAAAAAGGCCCTATAGGGGTGGCAAGAGCCTTAGCCAGTATCCAGAATCCCAAGGGCGACAGGTGTAGGCCATCTCTGGCAAAGGATCATGGTCTGTTGCTCATGTCATCCTAGGTAGACAGATACTGGATCCCCTTAGAATGACACCACAAGCTTAGCCAACTGTTGAAGTCAATCATTTTGTCTTTGTACTGTGGTATCATTCTGGGTGATGACAGGATGATACTCAGGGCTAGGGTCATACCTGCCTGGGCTACAAGATCGAAGAGCTACATGTCTCTTTTCATGTAGTCCAGGGAGGTATGTATCAGGTCAAACATGGACAATGACAAAGTCATATTTGTACTTGTTGTGGAGTGACTTGAGTGCATGCGTTATGTGGCAGATCCTGGCACCCGACAGGTAGTTGACAGTAACTTTCGCCTTGTTTAGCCTGGTGAGTGGAACATCAGTGTGCGTGACTATAGAGTCACCTATGACTAGAGTGTTGGGTATGTTGTTATGCCTTATGGGCTGTGGTTGGGTGGCACACTGAGTTTGTGGGCTATGTGTCATTTGGGTTGTGTTGGGGGGGTGGAGGTTGCTTGCGTTTCTGCTTTGGAGGTCTCTGTTGCTTAGGCAGATTTTTATTGAGAGCCTCGGTTGCTCATTTGACCTTGAAGGGAGGAGAAGAGGAGTGGTGATCTTAGTTAAGGCATATCTGTAGTTTGAATGCAAACATTAGCAGATAGATGGTACAGATAAGTTTTGACCAAAGGTCTTTTATGGGGATTCTCATTAAATAGTTGCTGCCTATATCCCTCCTGGTTGCCTGACGTGGGACATAGCTGAAATGTTTAAAGAATGGGTGTTATACCTGGATGGTTTTATTTTATGGGTGGGAAGCTAGAACACTGTACTGGATAGTGCAGATGTACAGGCAGGCCCCAGACTTGGATAGGTCCTCATTTTAGGGAAGTTCTTAAGAGAGGTTCACTTCTCTGGTAGGTCTGATCAATGTGCGTAAAGGATTAAATTATTATAATTGATTTCGCATGCTATTCTTTTAGTTATAGATAACTATCCTGAATAAAAAGAATACTTGTTTTTCAAGAAAATGTCTACTTGCCTTGTGGATTGGTAACATACATCATCTCTATATCAAAACATGCACCACTGTTACATTCCTTTGGTGCAAATTTTACCCTTAATAGGAAAGTTAGGAGAGCCACTCTCATGCTCTGTAAAGAGATGGACAGGTATTTAAGTCTTGTACACCGATAGACAGGTATTGAAGTCTTGTACACCAACGGCTTCACTCAGAGAGGCTCTATTCAGATGACTAGATAGTGGACACTTTACAGAGAAATGAACAGCTGTTGAAGTCTTTAAGTACTAGTGTAAATGGCTCTGGGACTGACTACATTAGATGAAATCTTAAAATATAGAATTTGCTCCTAAAGTATTAAAACTTAAGCACATTAATAATTCCCTTTCTAATGAGAGATCTAGTACTTAGGCTTAGAGAACAAACGTTTGATCGATCTATTCAAAAATATACTGCCCGGGAATGAATACACTGGTTACAGCTTGCACAGACACAATGACAGTACTTCAGGAGCATTACTCCAACTTATATATGGAAGAGCTGAATACAGAAGCTATAAAAGTAGGATCTTTGGTATACATGCTCGGGACTTCACAATGTTAGCCCTGTTTACAAAAGAGGATGTAGACAGTACCTTCAATACATTTGCAAAAGGAAAAGTATCAGGTCCATGCTGGCATTCCTTTAGAAATTTATCAGATGGTTTATGATCTTTTTATACAGGAATTTACACAGCTAGCTAATGAAATTTTGCTTCAACAGGAAGTTCCACATTTACAGTGGACGGTAATGGTTGCTGTAAATTTAGAACCAGGGAGGTCCCCTCTGCACGTCAGACTGCACTGTCCAATATCTATCTTAAATCAAGTTTATAAACTATTCTCTATCTTAACAGCTAGGCAAACTGCCCCACTTATGGCAAACTGAAATCATTTAGATCAAACAGGGTTTACATTGGGCCATACAGGATTTGATAACTTGTTGAAGACAGCAATGATTTTAGAGGATGCCAGCAGTAACAACAATTCTCTGTTATTAGAGAGTTTGTATATCAAAAACTCCTTTGATGAGGTATGCTGGGCATATTTGCTCCAAGTTTGGCACCACTATGGCTTCCTTAGACTTCTTATTTTGCTGATTAAACAGCTGTACAGTGGTGCGAAGATACAGATAAGGATAACATCCAGTCGCTCCCCCAAGATTTCTTTGGCGAGAACCTTCCTCCCCATATTTTTTGTTCTATACCTGAGCCACTTGCCACAAAACTGACACAAATACTACAACGTGAATATTGCATCGTGGCAAAGCAGCAAGTCTTTTGTTATATACCTCACAAAAAGCATTATTGGCCTCAAACAGATGCCCTACGCAGACCGTCTCAAAAAACTCCAGCTTTACTCCATCGCATATCGCCTACTCAGAGGCAATCTCTGCCTAACATGCAAAGCTATGTCAAACCCAGAGCTGTTGGACATGCTCCACTTAAAGAAATCCCAATCCCTCCGAGCTACACGCTCTAGGGACCTAAACCTCGTCACCACAATTAACAGAACATGCTGGAGGGATAGTTTTCTGTCCCCGAGGCTTCCCATACTCTGGAACAGACTACCTATCTATGTCAAACAGAGCTCATCATTAGCACTCTTCAAGAAAAATCTTGATGATTGGATGGGAAATAGGAAATTCACCCCAGGAATCACTTCTGTGGCTCTGCTTGACAGGGGCACAGGAAAATAATTTTCTTGGGTGGAGAAAGCCAGGGTACCTTTTTGGCTAGGCTTATATAGACCCTACGGCCAATAGCCTAGTACCTACCTATGAACCTATATGTAAATGATAACATCTGGTAAATTTAGAAAAAGCTAAAAAGGCTAATGGGGCGGTAGTTCCCAGGGTTCGTGGTGGATCCCCCTTTGTGAAGGGGTGAAATACAAAGATAGAAAGTTTAAGCCTGCCAAAACAGAAGTCATTATAATAAGTTATATATCTCTAACTAGAATGAAGTTAAAATGTCTTGAAATGTCCATTCACAGACTCAACAGGTGTTATGATTTACTTGGGTATAAACTGACCAATAGATTGATTACAAGACTCCATGGTATTAACATAGGAGGGTATCCTGTCAGAAGTGAAATGTTTGAGTATGTTTGGACTTTGACCAGCATATTACTGGAGTTAAATGGTTTGTGCTACTGGACTTGTCATATGTGGTTCGAGGGTTCCCATGAATCCTAAGTGGAACATTATTCTTAAGCTTAAGAGAATGACTACACACTTTGCATGGAAGGATCAAAAACCTCAATGGGCGTGGGATTTGCTTTCACTGTCAGGGGACTTGTAAGGGATGAATCTGCCAGATATTGAGTTATTTATGAAGGCTGCTTGATGCAGATTAATTTATGGCCATGTCTCCCATCATTTAGAGCAGTTTGGAGAGAAACTATTAGGGCAGTTAGGATGGCTGGTAATTCTTTATACAGCACTTTTAAATTGGAAGCTTCAGGTTTATACTTGAGAAAATTAATTACAGGAACTGCTGAAGACTGTAGAGTGGGCTTTTCATGAAACCAAATCCCCAGCCTGTATAGAATCCTTTTGACTAATAAAAATGTGTAGGAAGATAGGGATAACACAGATAGAGGAATGTGACATTATTAAATAACTCCAAACCCCAGCACTGGGAGAAATTACTGCACAGATTTGGAATCAGTTTCGCCTCAGCTGGTTAGAGAGTGAGGCACACTAGAGGAAGACAGTAATATGATTAGGGGCTTTCTTCCAGTTTTGAGCCAAAGTAAAATAGAGCTGGTCCCCTTAGAGGATTGGTCCTTATGGAATAAGTGGTAGGTCAATGTTAGCAGAGACCAGGTTGATATCAAAAGGTTCACTTCTGTGCTTTATAAAACATTTCTGGGTTTCAAGTCACTAGAGAAGGACAAATACAGAATAATGTGGGAAAGGGACTTTCAGCATCCAATTTCACCAGAAAAAAATGGTTTAGAATAATGCAGTTAGCACAACATGCTAATATGTCCCAGAGATGCAGATGTTTCTGTTGGCAATGCCTCTTTTAAGTATTTTTACACCACAACTAGGCTAGCAGCTATAACTTCATTGGTTATCTAGTCTTATAAGACTAAAGGTCATTCAAAAAATAATGATTCTCTGAAATTTGAGTTAAAAGTTTCATTCTTGGTCCAGTTATCTAGACCTTTCTTGAAATTATTCAAATTGGTTAAGAGTTTAATAGTGGATGGTAGTCTATTTCAATTTTTAAGGGATAAAGTACATTTACTTAAGAATTTACCACAACAGTAGACATCCTATTTATCCCTGCTGCAGTACTCCAATATTTGTGGGTTATCTTGCATAGAGTAACCTGAAAATACATTGGATGTAGTATTCAGCTTCACCCAAGATATTCACCATTGCAGGCCCCACTGCAAGAGAGGGCTTGGGTAGTCCATAGTCTGACTGTGTTGACACCAAAGGGACTTCAGGTACCACCTAATCTTGCTCACATGCAGTCTGGCATAAGGCACCACTAGCACTGTGGCTGCCATGTACCCTAGGGCTCTTAGAATCTGTACTGATGAAGTAGTAGATAAAGGGAGCAAGGACTGGAGAGAAAAATAATTTTCTCCTGTGAGTTAAAGGCCATCATTGACTACGTGTTGAGCATGCAACCTAGGAAATCTACGTCCTGGGAGGGGGGTAAGAAAGTCTTCCTTATGTTGAGAGTGAATCCCAGTATTTCCAGAAGAGATATTGTGAATTTCAGATGTAGCATCAGGGTTTCCTTGGACAAGGCCTACATAAGAAGGTCATCTAGTCAGAGGAAAATTTTTATCATCTGGGTTCAGAAGAGATAGGGACTTTGTAAAGACTCTGGAAACTGAAGACATGCCAAAAGGTAAAGCAGAGAATTGAAAGTATAATGAAGAGGTGGAAAACCTGAGAAACTTCCTGCAGGTCAAATAAATAGGGATGTGCAAATATGCATCCTTCAGATCCAAGGTAACCAGAAAGGCCTGAGGAAGGATGAAGGGAAACAGGGTCTGTAGAGATCATCTTGAAGGAAGGAACTTTCAGAAAGGTGTTGAGATAGGACAAATGTAGTATGCGTCTCCATGTTCCCCCTTTCCTGGGACAAGGAATAATCTTGAATAGAAGCACATTCTCTGGGCCTGACGAGGAACTGGCTCTACAGTCCCTTGAGAGAGCTCCTGGTCCTGGTGCAAGCGGGGGGGGGGGTGGAATAAGATGAGACTGATTTGTATGATGGGGAAGGATCCCTCTCAAAGATGGAAGTTCCCTCCAAGACATTTTGTAAACATGCCGTATGATGGACAAGACCCATTTGTCTGACATAATAAACTCCCAGGGAGTGCTGAATGTGTGGACCATGGTGGGAGGGGGAGGCAAAAATGGTCAGTTTGAAGCTGTTTCTTCTAGAAAAGATGTTTTTCCAGGCTTGAAATCCTGCTATGATTTCCCTTGAAATATTTACTTAGCAAGTTTCTTTCCTTGAGGGGCCTTTTGTTCCCTACAAACAAAGGTTGATGGTTTAGAGGTATTGGGTGGAGGGAATTCTGATGATAATGTATCTTCATCATGTCCCGCATGACTTTGCTTTTTTCCTGCAGGGATTTTAAAAGTTCAACATTAGTAGAGCCAAAAAAAGGACACTATCGAGACAGAAGTCTAGAGGCTTTGCCTTGACATCATCCACTAAAGACATACTGCGAAGCCAAGCAAATCTGTGGTTGGCCAAGCCTGTAGCAGCCCCCTAGAGGAAGCATCTGCAGCTTCACACTGTCTATCAGTGTGGCATTAAGCAAAGCGACAGCCTCATCAGAATACAAGTTGGCTTGAGACTTACTCAGGTTTCCCAAAATGGAAAGTAAATACATCTACATTTGTATTTGGTAGCTAAAGGCTCTGAAAGCCGGGGTAGCAGAGGTAAAAACTTTTTAACATACATGTCCATATCCATACTGTCTCCATCGGATGGCAGCACACAGGGTGCACAAAGAAGTTTGGTGGGTTTACAGTGGACAGAAAGAAGACTGCAAGGTCTGCTACCGGATTCTTATACAAGAATTTCATGCCTCTGGCACTTTGTAGAACCCATCAGAATTGTGTAGTAGGCTGGGAATCTGGATTAAAAGAAGTGAAAGCAAAGGCATCAAAAGGCTTCGAGGACAGGAATCAACATAAAGGGTTTAAGGGCCCCCACTTCCAATAATTTACAGTACATTTTCTGTACATCTGAGACCCGTTTAGTGTCCCAATCAAAATGCTGTATCATTCTAGAAATGGTCTCCCCAAAGGAAATGGGGGAGGGTCTGGTAATAATGTAGACTCATCATCTGAAGACAGTTGTCCACCACAGTGTATTTGGAATGAATAGGTCCATCTGAATCAGATTCCTCTTTAGATGAAAATTCATGCTGCCTCGTCGAAGGTGAAGGGGCAGTAGTATAGCAGGAAAGGAAGGATGGATTGTCCACCACAGTGTATTTGGAATGAATAGGTCCATCTGAATCAGATTCCTCTTTAGATGAAAATTCATGCTGCCTCGTCGAAGGTGAAGGGGCAGTAGTATAGCAGGAAAGGAAGGATGGAGACTTCAAAAACAGAATGGCTTTTTATAGGCCCACAGAGAAATTAAGCCATTCCTTCTCCTGGATGTCTGCTGAGAACAGACATATTGATTTTGTGCTTCCCCTTCATTAGGACGCCCGTTCAAGCAATGTACAATGGTGCGGAACCTTCTCAGACCAGGCACCTCTTCTTAAACATGAATCCAAGGTATGCCCTCCGGTCCCTTTGAAATAAATCACCCTGGGTTCATCCTCTCCCCTGATGGTCAAAGATTAAGTTTTATCAGATGTGTGAGCAAGAGACACCATACTAGCTTCTGGTAGGGTTGTGGCAGCAGGCATCTCCACACACCAGTGAGGGACGTTCACTTGGAGCAAAAAAATAGATACATACAGTATTTCCAGATGCAGCTCTCTGCATCTCACACATTTTCCCTTAAGAGTACATGGGGAATACACTCACTTCAGGGTCTGGGTTTCTCTTTCTAGGCCTCCAGTAAGACTCCCCACTGGCACAGCTATACAGTTGAGTCCTCAGTCGAATGTCCCAGGCCAATTCCTGAACCACCCTTTCTGTGAAACCAGTGCTCTGTGTCCCTGCTCCAAGTAGTGACACACATACTATGAGAGATTTGATTTTTACACACACACACACACACACACACACACACACACACACACACACACACACACACACATGGGAAAGGCTGGCAAAGATTTACTAGCTATGCTCCTCTGCCCAGACTATAAGGTAGATACTGCCACCAGGACACTGCAAAACCAGCTACTCTAAGGCTCTTATCGGGGAATCCAATTACACTGAATAAAATTAATGCTAATACAAATGGCAGTGTTTGACCAATGCAGTAAGGCTTTCAGGAGCGACCACAGTGTCACCAAATAAATACAAGTACTGTCAAACGTTAAAATATTCTCTAAAAGACCAGCCACAATGAAAAAGTTTAAATATATTTAATAATAAAAGAACATGAAAGTACTAAATATCTATTTAGAATAAACACCAGAGCTTCAATCACACGAAATATTAAAATAACACAGATGAACAGATTCACACAGATATAGAAAAACAGCACTGAACTACTCTCAGTATATTTTCCTGACTGATCTAAAGAATTACTATTCCCTGGTTACTTACTAAAAAAAAGGCAAGATGAAGTGAGTGAGTGATCCTTCTATGTCAGGTTTCAAAAACAGACTGCATTGAGACGTCTGTCTCATCTAGTATTAAAACATCATTTCAGTGCTGGATTACAGAATGACATCACATACATCTGGTCATCTGACTTATGGTTCCCATACTACTCACCTTTACTAGAAACTGAACCAGAATCTTGCACATATGTGTTAGCATGCACAAAGATGGAGCTTTGCTAAGATGTGTTATAGCATCTGAAAGCCATAAAACCATTTCAGCACTTCCATCCTTCCAGGGTAGCAATTAGTTCACTGCTAAGGACAATACAACAGGATTCCTAGTCCTTGTTTTCACAGACATTTTGTCTCTGGCTGCAATCAGAAATGTAATGGCCTTCCAGGTAATTTAATTTCAAATAATTTTTCAAAGTTAGTTGGACTGAGATTAACATATTCTCTTCCAGTATCATCTGTTACAATATATTAATTTCAGCAGTTACAATACAGTCTGATATACAGGTGTATTACTTTTTCTGTCGAGCAGGACCCACTGTTGGTACACTTTTTTTTAATACAAGCAACTTTACAAATACATTTTCAACACATGCACCTGCACAAATCAATTTGACGTACAAATGACATATAATTATTTACAAAACTCCAGCAAGCTATGCTAGCAAATGTTACACATCCACAGCCCTACTTCTCCTGGCATAGCTGGCAATACCTCAGATCGTCACACAAGCGAATGTCCAAGGCTGAGGGTTCCTCATTTTTGAAAAGTGCAAGGCTCTTGAGGCATTGAGTCTCCAAACAGGTACTAAGGCTTTCAGGAACAAACCACTGACAAATTTTACAGTTGCAGTAATCATGTTCAGCACTTAGAAAAAAACTACCACCAAGTAGAAGTCTTTGTATGGAATCCATCTTTCTCAGTCACACTTCCTTCTCTTAGCAGCCATTAACAAATCTTAAAGATAAAAAACAAGAAAAAGAAGGTTTCCCAATGGAGCACTTATCTAAAAAAGCCTTGGCAGTGGTAGCAATACACAACATGATATACATACCAAACATTAGTAAAGCTTCTGAGTTCAGACTGGCAACAATACAGTCTGAGGATCCTACAATCATACGTCTGTTTATGTACAACTACACTCATGGACTGAGGTCACACATCAGACGCAAGAAGCATGGTTTTGGTACCCTGTTTGGAAATCAGATTATCATCACTAAGATGATTTTGGGTTACCCTTAGCAGGATAACCAACAATTACTGGAACACTGCAACAGTGACCTAAGGAAGGACATCAATAGCCATATTGTTACCCCTTCTAGAAGAGTGATGCTTGGGGATAACAAAACTGATGCTTCTCTGCTTGATTATCAAAGTATTATTGCATACTGGTAAATTAAGCATTGACTGTGAAAGATATTTAATGCCTTAAATGCTAATATTGCTTTCCCTCTAAGATATTTGCAATGCATTGAGTACAAATTTAATTTTCTACATCTCTCATGGTAATCAAAGTCACTTACAGATAGAATATGCTTGGTAAGCTGACATTAAATAGGCTCGAAGTAATGCAATAGTCTGTTTGAATAAATGCAAAATATATTCAATTAAAAAGCGTATGTGGGACACAAAGTAATACCAGATGACATTAATCTTTAAGCAATACTGATTTTAGCACAATATCCAGGCAGTGTATAGTCTTTCTTTTGGTAAAGATAATATGCTGGTCAAAGTCAAGCTTATAATTGATATTAATATCTATATCATTAAATTCCTTATCTACTCCCAAGGCTGTACCATTCAAAAATAATAACTGTAAAGGATGAGTTTCTCCAAAGAACTGAATCTTATGTTTATCAGAACTGAAAAAAAGACCATATTCATTAGCCCACCTACTGAAGTCAGTTAACACTTTGTTTATGCTGCTTAAACTGTAAATAAATTGTGCTATAAAAAAGTAGCTTGCAATCATTGCTGTATTTACACAGCAATTAAATAAATACATAAAAATATGGGTCTATATTACAACTGTGAAAGTCCTAAACAGCGAATAAGGAATCATCGACACAAATTACCTGAACCACGAATATACCGAACACCCTAAACCGCGAAATACAAAATCTCGAACAGTCATAGTTCTCCAACCCCACCGCGAGCTACATACTACCTACCCAAATAAAATAATTAAACCACATATATACACTAACCAAAACTCTACTTCTAACCCTACAGTAAACCTTACATACATTACTGTCTATGCACTTACCTTAACCCACCACCTAACCCTAAGGTCTGTAACTATCACACACTTACCTTACAGAGCTCTACCCAATCAAAATAAATAACCCACACACATACACTTAACAAAACCATACTTCTAACCCTACACTAAACCTTACATACATTACTATCTATGCACTTACATTAACGTGCACCCTAACCCTAAAGTCCGTAACTATCGCACACTATTACTATCTATACACTTACCTTAACCCACACCCTAACCCTAAGGTCTGTAACTATCGCACACTATTACTATCTATAAACTTACCTTAACCTGCACCCTAACCCTAAGGTCCGTAACTATCGCGCACTTACTTTACGGTGCTATACCGCAGAAGGGCCAATCATGACAATTCGACATTTCGGATTTCGCACTTCAGGATGATCGGTGTTTTCACGTTTCGACGTATATGTGACAACGATTCTGTATTCGGGTAAGTGGACCTTCGCAATTTTAATAGGGAACCATAAAAATACTACTACAAGAATTATGTAATGCTATCTATACAGGAGCTGTCACTGTTGTCCCAATATTATTTTTAAGATTTGACTACAATATGAAATTGCCTCTGCAGGATTCAAATGTACTTAAATATGGTAACTGGCACAAAGATCACTACCAAGTCCTGGAAAAGAAGTATCTCGCCTACAGTTAACTCTGGTAATCTGTAACTCAGTCCCTCTGGGAAAACTGCCCTGGGGTCTGCAGTTCACAAGCAAATAACGAGGACCCCATTCCACTCTCTGGAAACATCTTCACAAACAAAACATGTGGGAACACTGCCTTCATTCTTGCTAACAACAAAGGGTGCCAGAAACCATGGCCTACAGAGAAACCTCAGAGTTAGCCAATGTCACAATATCGTTACTCTAGGGGGACAAACTAGTAGCCAAAATGTTGTGACCTACAAAGCAGTCATGCCAGAGACATCAGCTATAATCAAATCTGAAACCAGTGACTGTGAATATTCTTGACCAAGTTCAGTATCATTGAACCTAGTGAAAATAATGGTATCCAACCTCTTGACATCAGTTTTCTTCCCCTCGTGTCTCCTTTCAGAATGCCTACACTACAGAGGAAGGATCCAGTTGTCAGGATAACATCACCTTCAAAGAATGGTGCCAGAAAGTACAGTTGTGTACACTTACCATAAATGTAGATGTTCGAGTGTATTCACTGTTGCAGTAATCACATTTGGGTTATCCCTGCCAGGGTAGCCCTCGGCCGGCCCGAATACCAGAAGCTTAGTATTTCTGCGTCACTTGCTGTCGCTTCAGGACTGACATCAGGTCATCAGTAGTATAAAGTAAGGCAGCCGACGCCTTTACATCAGTTTGTCTTGCCCTGTCAGACGTCCCCAAGTGGGAGCCAGGTTCTGGTGGAAGAACCCCACCAGTAGAAAGTAAATACCAAACTGTCCCTTGTAAGGAGACAGAGCGAGAGAAAAGAGGGGGATGGAGGGAGGGAAATAGGACTTCAACAGTGAATATACTCGAACATCTACATTTATGGTAAGTGTACACAACTATACTATGTTTTTCGTGTTTCACTGTTGCAGTAATCACATTTGGGTTGATTCTCAAAGTTGAGGAAAAGGGTGGAGGCAGTCAAGGAGACTAGGGGCTGGCTAGAATGCCCTGCAGGACTGCAGTGGCAAAGCCTGCTCTGGATTTGGAGAAGATAGGCAGGTGGTAATGTTTGGTGAAAGTGTGAACAAATGTCCAGTTGGCAGCCTCCAGGATGTCCCTGGTGGGGACTCCTTTGAGTAAAGCTGCAGAGGAGGAGGCTGCTCTGGTGGAATGAGTCCTGACCCCCTTAGGGGGAGGCTTTCCATGTTGCTTGTAACAGAAATGGATGCAGTGTGCTATCCATTTAGAAACTGTTTATTTGGAGATGACTTTGCCCTCTGCCCCTGCAGCAAAGCTAACCAGCAATTGATCAGACTTTCTGAATGACTTAGTCCTGTCTAGATAGAATCTAAGCTGTCTGTGCACATCTAGAGAGTGCAGGATCCTTTCTCCCTTGTTCTGTGGGTTAGGGAAAAAGGTGGGCAAATGAATGGATTGGTTGAGAGCCACGCTGGACACCACTTTGGGCATGAAGGATGGGTTAGTCCTGAAGGAAACCCTGTCAGCATGGAAGATGATGAAGGGCTCCACAGCCATGAGTGCTTGTAGCTCGGAGACCCTTCTGGCTGAAGTGATGGCCAGAAGAAAAGCCATCTTCCAGAAGAGAAATTTTAACTCTGCTGAAGATGCTGGTTCGAAGGAGGGCAGGGTGAGCTTTTCTAACATAAAGTTATGGTCCCAAGATGGGGTAGGTGCTCTTCTGGGTGGCATCTAGTTGCAAGCTTGTCTTAGGAACTGTTTGATCAGAGGGTGTGAGAAAAGGGGCTGCTCAGTGGGGAAATGAGCAGAGATAGCAGAGGCATGAATTTTAATAGAGGAAAAAGAGAGACCACTATGTAACAGGTCAGAAAGAAAATTCACCCCGGGGATCACATCAGTCGCCCTGCTAGACAGGGGCCCAAGGAAGTAAATAGTGTGGGAAGAAATAGCCAGGGAATTGTTATGGCTAGGCCTGTATAGGCCCTAGGGCTGAAAGCCTAGTACCAACCTATGAACCAACTATGAACTATGAATCCAGGATGAGAGGGAGGGATGGCTGTGCCGTATTGGCTCCCTTAGCCAGAATCCAGGTGCAGAACCTTTTCCATTTGTCAGCATAAGACTTTCTACTGCTAAGGCATCTGGCCTCACGTTTAACATCTAGAATCTGTTTACTGAGGCTGGTAGATTGATCAGTGGTTAGGGAATAAACCAAGCTGCCAAATTGAGGGTCTGCAATTGGGGATGCATGAATTCTCCTTCCCTCTGGGTCAGGAGGGTTGGGGTCTGAGTGAGATGACAAGGTGGCAGTGGGGACAGGCTGCGCAGCAGAGGGTACCAGTGCTGGTGAGGCCAGTCTGGAGCAACAACAATTGTCCTTGGTTTTTCCTCCCTTATTTTGAGCAGTACCCTGGTAATGAGAGGTAGTGGAGGAAAGGCATAGACCGATAGATTAACCCAGGAGAAGGACAGGACATCCACTTTCCAAGCCATGTAGTGATGCTCCCTGGTGCAGAACTTGCTGAGCTGATGGTTGGTGTGGGAGGCAAAGACGTTGACCTTCGGGGTGCCCCATTTCTGAGTTATTAGGGTGAAAGTTCTTTTGTCTAGCTGCCACTTGTGTGGGTCCAGAAGATTTCTGCTCATGTGATCTGCCAGAGAGTTTAGAGAACCTGGCAGGAATTGTGCTAACAGGTGTAGTTGCATGGCAGAGGCTGTGTGCTAAAGGGTCATGGCCAGCCAGCATAGAGGGTAGGAGTGAGTCCCTCCCTGTTGTTGATAGTACAGTTATGTATACTTACCATAAATGTAAAAGTTTGATCGTATTCACTGTTGCAATCATCACACTTGGGGTTATCTGCCTGCAGGTAGCCCTCAGTTAGTCCGAATACCAGAGACTTAGTATTTCTGTGTCAGTTGCTGAAGCTCTAGGACTGACGTCAGGTCGTCAGGGGTATAAAAACAGGCAGCCAATGCCATTATATCAGTTTTTCTTGCCCCAAATGTCAGGAGCCCCCCAACAGGGAGCTAAGTTATGTTGGGGGAAAAACACCACCAGCAAAAAGTAAATACCAATACCAATACCCCTGAAAAGGGGGGAGAGTAGTAAAAGGCACAGAGAGTTTAGAGAGAGAGAGAAAAACCAGGAGGCTGGAGGGATGGAAGCCAGAATTGCAACACTGACGACACTCGAACATTTACATTTATGGTAAGGGTACACAACTGTACTATGTTCTTCGTGTTTCACTGTTGCAGTCATCACACTTGGGTTGATCCCCAAAGCTGAAGAAGGGTGGAGGCAGTCACAAAGAGTTAGGGCTGGCTAAAATGCCTTGCAGGACTGCTGTTGCAAAACCTGCCCTGGATTTGGAAAAGATAGGCATGTGGTAATGCTTGGTGAAGGTGTGAACAGAACTCCAGGTAGCAGCTTCCAAGATGTCCCTGGTAGGGACTCCCCTGAGAAATGCTGTAGAGGTTGAAGTTGCCCTAATGGAATGCGTTCTGACCCCCTGAGGGGTTGGTTTCCCATGGTGCTTGTAGCAGAAATTAATGCAATGTGCTATCCATTTGGAAACTGTTTGCTTTGAAATGGCCTTGCCTTCTCCCCCTGTTGCAAAGCTGACTAGTAATTGGTCAGATTTTGTGAAAGGCTTAGTCCTATCAAGGTAGAATCTGAGCTGTCTGTGCACGTCCAAGAAGTTCAGGATCCTTTACCCTTTATTTTGAGGATTAGGGAAGAAGGTAGGCAAGTGGGTGGATTGCTTGAGAACCACACTGGACACCACTTTGGCATAAAGGAAGGGTTAGTCCTGAGGGAAACCCTGTCTGCATGGAAAATAATGAAGGGTTCCACAGCCATAAGTGCTTGTAGCTCAAATACTCTTCTAGCTGAAGTGATGGCCAGAAGCAAGGCTGTTTTCCAAGAGAGGAATTTTAGCTCTGCTGACGCTGCAGGCTCAAAAGGGGGTAGCGTGAGCTTTTCCAGTACAAAGTTAAGGTCCCAAACAGAGGTGGGTGCTCTCCTTGGCAGCCTTAAGTTGTTTGCCCCTCTCAGGAACTGTTTGATAAGAGGGTGAGAGAAGAGAGGTGGCTCAGTACTGTAATGTGCCGAAATGGCAGAGGCATGCCTCTTAATGGAGGAGAAGGATAAACCTCTGTGGAGTAGATCTGCTAAGTAATCCAGGATTAGAGGCAGGAAGGGCAGGGTTATGTCCTCGCCTTTAGACTGAATCCAGGAGCAGTACCTTTTCCACTTATCAGCATAGGATTTCCTTGTACTGGGTCTTCTGGGTTCAAGGATGAGGTCCAGCACCTGCTTGCTTAGGCTGGTTACTGGGGGAGAATTCAAGAAATAAGCCAGGCTGCAAGATTTTGGGTTTGCAGTTGCGGATGCAAGATCTGTCCCCCCTGCTGAGAGAGCAGGGTTGGGTTCTGGTGTAGGTCCCAGGGTGGCACTGGTGACTAGCTTCGCAGCAGTGGGTACCAGTGTTGGCGTGGCCAGTCCGGGGCAATCAGAATTGTCCTTGATCTGTCCTGTCTTATCTTGAGCAATACTCTTGAGAGGAGGGGCAGAAGGGGAAAGGCATACAATGAGAGATTTACCCACTGTAAGGATAGAGCATCCACTTTCCATGCCCTGCTGTGAGGTGTCCTGGTGCAGAATCTGCTGAGCTGGTGATTGCAGGAGGAGGCAAAGAGATCCACCTCTGGGGTCCCCATTTCTGAATCAGAAGGTTGAAGGTTCTGGGTTCTAGTTGCCACTCGTGTGGGTCGAGGAGATTTCTGCTTAATCGTCTGCCTGTCAGGAATTGAACTTGCAGATGGACCTGCATGTCCAAGGCCGTGTTCCACAGAGCCATGGCTAGCCTGCAGAGTGGGTAAGAGTGTGTTCCCCCCCTGCTTGTTGATGTACCACATAACTGTGGCGTTGTCTGTTTTTATTAGCAGGTGTCTCGGAGAAAGAAGGGATCTGAAAGCTGTCAGAGCATGCTGCACAGCTATCATCTCTTTCTGGATGATGTGCAGATGCATTTGATTTGGGCTCCAGTGACACTGAATGCACTTGCCGTCCATGTGTGCCCCCCAGGCATAGTCTGATGCATCAGTGGTTAGCGTCTGGGCTGCAGGGGGTTGGGTAAAGGGCAGACCCTTATTGAGGTTGCATGCTTCTGTCCACCAAAGGAACTCTGTCCTTAGACAGGGTATTATGGGAATGACAGTTTCCTGGTTCTGAGAATGTTGGCACCAAAGACTTTTTAAGTACCATTGAAGTTTCCTCATATGCAGTCTGGCATATGGAATTAATAGGATGCATGAGGCCATGAACCCTAGAGCCTGCAGGATTTTCCTTGCAGACAGCTGGGTTCTGGTGGCCATTTGAGTAAAATAGCCTGTCAGATAGGCTTGTATTTCTGGAGTGGGGAATGCCATCTGGGATGCTGTGTCCAAGCTTGCTCCCAGGAATACAATCTTTTGACTAGGGACTAGTTTTGATTTCTTTTTGTTGATGGTGTACCCCAGGGAGGTTAGAAGATTTTTTTTTACAAATGTCAGGTGCTGCAACAGCATTTCCTGACTGTCTGCCTGAATCAGGCAGTTGTTCAAGTATGGATAAATTTGAATATTTCTCTGTCTGCAGTAAGCAATGGCTGGGGTCAGGCATTTTGTGAATACTCTGGAAGCCGTGGATAAGCCAAAGGGAAGTGCAGAGAACTGATAATGCATAGATCCCACTCCAAAGCATAGATATTTTCTGCATGACCCCTTATAGGGATGTGCAGATAGGCTTCTTTTAAGTCTAGGGTGACTAACCAGGCATCCTTGACTAGAATAGGTAGAAGCTGTTGCAGGGTGAGCATTTTGAATTTTGGTACCACCAGGAAGGTGTTGAGAATGGAAAGATCTAGGATTGGGCACCAAGTGCCCTCTTTTCTGGACCAGGAAAAGTCTGGAATAGAACCCTTGACCTATCGGTTCCACAGGAACAGGTTGAATTGCCCTTATAAAGAGCAGGGATTGGACTTGGTTTTGAGTCTCTGCCCACTGGTTTAGAAGGAGGTCTGGGAACCCTTTTGGGGTTAGCAGTGAGTGGGAGTAAAATTTGTACCCCTGGGATACAATGTTGAGGACCCATCAGTCTATAGTGATGGGAATCCAGTTTTTTGAATGAAGGGCAAGTTTTCCCCCTAGGGGCACAAGCAGTTGGGCAGAGGAGGGGAGTGGAGTTGAGCAGTCATTGGGAATTCTTTCTGAAAGGGGGTGGTTTAGCACTCCCTGCTTTAGAGGTGGAGGCACTCCAGTGCTTAGATCTCTGCATAACCTGAGACTGTAGTCTGTTTTCCCTGGATCTAGTTTGAGATGGCCTTGAAGGAGCTGGAAAGGACCAATGTTTCGAGGGACAATGCCTACTGAATCTAGGAGGATGTACTTGCAGGAATCATTTGACTGTCTGCATAGATTTAGCTTTTTCTTCCATCTTTTTAAGAACCTCTTCTGCTTTGGTGCCAAACAGATTGCCCTTGTTCAAAGGAGCGTCTAGTAACTTGGATTTGACATGATCTGGCAATGTCTGCTCCTTAAACCAAGCATGCCTTCTCAGTGCAGAACCAGTGACTGCTGCCCTGCAAGATGCTTCTAGGGCATCAAGGTCACACTGCAATGTACGCTTGCTGACTTGGTTTGCAAAATGCATAAGTTCTTGCAATTCTTTATTTTCTGCACCGTCTGTAAATGTAGCTATTTTTTTGCTTAACAAGTTCCATAATATGTTGTTGGTACTTCAGCATGTGAAACTGACAATTCAAAGCCCTAATGGCAAGAATTGCGGAGGTATATACTTTCTTACCCCATCTGTCCAAAGCTCTGGAATCCCTGTCCGAAGGGGTGGGATTCTTAGCTGTAGTTGCCTTGATACCCTTAGGCCTCTGGGAAATGATCTCTGGGTCAGCCGTAGGATTTTTGAAAAGAAATTTGAGAGAGTCAGGTACTCTGTAGTACCGGTCTGGTTTCCTAGGGGTAAAGTATCAGGAGTAAGACTGTATTCTATGAAGACATCATCAACAACTTCCAGGACTGGTGGCATTGCTAAAGGCCTGTGTTGTGGCAAGTCTAGAAATTCTCTGAGTCTGATTTTAGACTGAGGATAATTTTGGCATTCCCAGTGGAAATGCTCTCTTAAAGTATGTAAGGTTTCACCAAAAGAAAAATTCTCTGGAGGAGAGATAGAGGGAATGAATTCCTCTGCATCAGAATCCTCATAAGCAGATAAGGGCATGTCTTCATAATCAGACACCTCAGAGTCGCCGGACTCTTGGTCTGTTGAAGCTGCTGGGGACTGGTCTTTATTTCTCTTAGCAGGGGAAGGCTGACTTCCCCTAATCAGCATAATAAGGTCTTCTGCCATTCTAAACATTTTATTTTGTGGCAAGGGAGCTGCATGCGCTTTGGTCATCGGTTTTCTAGGCGTAGCGCGTACTCTTGGCCTTAGAAACTCTGTAGTTTTAGACAGAACTGAAGTAGTCGGTTTGTGTCAAATATCGGTAGTGCGAAGAACTTCCTCAGAAGCCGGGCTCAACAGCTCCGGACCCATCCAAGGTAGAGACATCCGCCAGTTTCATAGTTGAAGAAGAGTCTCACGGCATACCGGACTCCAAAGGGGTCTCGGTAGAGGCCTGCGAATCCATGGAAGCAGGGATCAGAGGCTGGGAAGGTGCCTCACTGACTACCAGTGAACTGGCGACTAGCTTAACGGAAGCATCGTCGGCAGCTTTGAACCTGTGCGGTCAGTCGCTGTCTTTATCTTTATGTTTTTTTCGGAATATCGGTAGTCACATGGCTTACCAAAGTCATTTCGGAATATGGAGATTGAGAACTAAAGTATTTAGCAACAACAAGGGCCCGAAGATGAATGGTTCGGACGTTGAACAAGGCACAAAACTGACAGCGAGGTACGTCGTGGTCTGGGCCTAGACAGGTGATGCAGTAAGAATGAAAATCTCAGTGTGGTATTTGCTTTCCACAGGCAAGGCAATAATTAACTTTTTCCAGCATCGGTTAGAGCAAGAAAAAAGGATCCCCAACGGGGTACTTAGCTTTAGAAGACTTCAGGATGATTCAATTCAGAAACGAAAACTCAGGTAGCGGCCAACTGGCACTTGCAAACTGCTTCTGCTTCAGGCTCCTCGGCAAGAAAGACTGATGTAATGGCATCGTCTGCCTGTTTTTATACCCCTGACGACCTGACTTCAGTCCTGGAGTGACAGAAATACTAAGTCTCTGGTATTCGGGCCGACTGAGGGCTACCTGCAGGCAGATAACCCAAGTGTGATGACTGTAACAGTGAAACACGAAGAACATATACCATATCACAGTGGTGGTGTCTGTTTTAATCAGGAGAGCCCCTGGGGAGAGAAGGGGCCTGAAAGATGTCAGTGCGTGCTGGACAGCTAACATCGCTTTTTGGTTGATGTGCATATGGATTTGCTGTGGGCTCCATTGGCCCTGTATGCACCTGCCACCCAGGTGTGCACCCCAGGCATAGTTTGATGCGTCTGTGGTGAGGGTCTGGGTGGTGGGGGGGGTGATGAGAAATGTAGTCCCTTGTTGTGGGAGCATGCTGCTGCCCACCAAAGAAAATCTTTCCTGAGGCAAGGTTATTATGGGTATAAGAGTTTCCAGGTCTTGACAGTGTTGACACCAAAGGCTTTTTAGTTACCACTGAAGTTTCCTCATATGCAGTCTGCCAAATGGAATGAGTAGAATGCAAGATACCATGAACCCCAGAGCTTGCAGGATCTTCCGTGCAGATAACTGGGGACTGGAGTCTAGTTGAGAGAAGTAGGCTGTCAGGTAAGTTTGCTTTTCTGGTGTAAGGAATGCCATCTGGGATGCTGTGTCCAGGCTTGCTCCCAGGAATATAATCATTTGGGTGGGTACTAGTTTGAATTTCTTTTCATTGATAGTGTACCCTAGGGAGGTCAGTAGGGACTTCACAAAGGCCAGGTGCTTGAGCAGCTTTTCCAGACAATCTGCCTGAATTAGGCAGTCATCTAAATATGGGTAAATTTGGATAGTCCTTTGTCTGCAAAAGGCAATGGCTGGAGCCAGACATTTTGTGAAAACTCTGGGAGCAGTAGATAAGCCAAAGGGAAGTGCACAGATCCTGCTATGAAATGTAGGCATTTCCTGCATGATTTCCTGACAGGAATGTGGAGGTAGGCCTCTTTTAGGTCTAGGGTGGCTAGCCAAGCATCCTTGGAGAGCATGGGTAGCAGTTGTTGGAGGGTGAGCATTTTGAATTTTGGTATCACCAGGAAGGTGTTTAGAATGGATAGATCGAGGATGGGGTGCCAGGTGCTGTCTTTTCTGGGTACCAGAAAAAGTCTGGAGTAGAAACTTTGACCTTTCTGTTCTGCAGGAACGTGCTCTATTGCCCTCATAGAGAGCAGGGAAAGGATTTGCTTTTGCACCTCTGCCCACTGGTTTGGAGGTGGATCTGGGAACCCTTTTGGGGCTGGATGAGTGTGGAAAGAAAATTTCTATCCCTGGGACACTATGTTGAGGACCCAGCGGTTGCTGGTAATGGTGGCCCAGGTGCTTGCGTGAAATGAGAGTTTTCCTCCTAGGGGTTAGTGAAGGTGGGACAGAGGGAGGGGTGGTGGAGGAGAGTCATTCTGAGTTCTTACCATTAGGGGGTGGCTTAGAACTTCCTATTTTTGAAGTGGAGGAATTCCACTGTTTTGATCACTGCATCCCCTGTGGGTGGGGTCTGCTTCCATGAGGTCTGGGCTGAACTGATCTGGTGGGAGCAGGAAAGGACCAGTGCTTGGAGGGACAATGCCTACTGAACCTGGATGGCTGGACCTGTAAGAAATCCTTAACTGTCTGCACAGATTTAGCTTTTTCTTTCATCTTTTTTAAAACCTCCTCTGCCTTAGTGCCAAATAAGATGTCTTTGTGCAAGGGTGCATCCAACAATTTAGATTTAACATGGTCTCCAAGGGCTGTTCCTTATGCCATGCATGCCTTCTAAGGACAGAACCGGTGACTGCTGCCCTGCAAGAAGCTTCTAGGGGGTCAAAACCACAGTGTAAGGTGGGCTTAGTTACTTTACTTGCATAATGCATTAACTCTTCTAACTCTTTAGATTCTGCACAAGCAGGAAAGGAAGACACTTTTTGTTTGAGGAGTTCCATGGTATGTTGCTGAAAATTTAGCACATGGAACTGGCAATTTATTGCTCTGATAGCAAGAGTAGCAAAGGTGTATACTTTTTTACCCCATCTGTCTAGTGCTTGGGAATCCCTATTTGAGGGGGTGGGATTCTTAGCAGAGGTTGCTTTAATACCTTTAGGCCCTTGAGAAATTACCTCAGGGTCAGCAGTAGGATTTTTGAAAAGACATTTGTGTGAGTCAGGGACTCTGTAAATACCTGTCGGGTTTTCTGGGTGCAGGAGGTAGGGTGTCAGGAGTCTAACTAGATTCCAGGAAACCATCGTCCACAACATCCAGGACTGGGGGAATGGCCAGGGGTCTGTGCTGTGGAAGATCTAAGAATTCCCTGAAGTCTCTTTTTAGACTGAGGGTAGTCCTGACATTCCCATTGGAAATGCTCCCTTAAGGTATGAAGAGTTTCCCCAAAGGAAAATTCCTTGGGTGGAGAGGCTGAAGGAATGGAATCCTCTCCATCAGAGTCCTCATAAGCAGAAAGGGGTTGCATGTCTTCATAATCAGATGCATCACAGTCATCAGACTCCTGCGCAGACAAATCCACTGGGGACACCTCTCTTTTTCTTTTGGAAGGGGTAGCTTGGCTTCCCTGATAAGCATAATAAGGTCTTCCGCCATTTTAAGCATTTGAGACTGAGGCAAGGAAGCAAGTGTCTGAGAGTGGGTCGTCGATTTCTTGGATGTGGTTAATACCCTGAGCCTTAGAAACTCGGTCATTTTCGAAAGAACGGTAGATGCAAAAGAAGTCGTCAGTTTGTGTCAAGAATCGGTAGTGTGAAGTACTTACTTGGAAGCCGGTGCCTGCTCAGCGGCTCCGGACCCATCCAAGGGAGAGAACTGCAGGATCCTTAGTCGAAGAAGAGTTTTGCGGCAAGGGTCTTGGTAGCAGCCTGCGAATCCACAGAAGCAGGCATCAGGGGCTGCAAAAGCACCTCATTGAGGACCAGGAACTGACTAGCTTAACGGAAGTGTCATCAGTAGGCTTGGACCTATGCAGTCTGTCTCTGTCTTTATCCTTACATTTTTTCAAAGATCTGCTGTCGGATGGCTTATCGAAGGCATATCAGAATTCAAGGACTGTAATTGAAAATATCTAGCTACAATAAGGGCCCGACGATGTATAGTTCTGGCATTGAACAAGCACAAAAGCGACAGTGGGGGACGTCGTGGTCTGGGCCTAAGCAAGTGACACAGTAAGAATGAAAGTCTCGGTGTGGTATTTGCTTTCCAAAGGCGAGACAATTGTTAACTTTTTGTTACATTGATTAGTGCAAGAAAAAAGGATCCTCAACAGGGTACTTAGCTTTAGAAGACTTCAGCTTCAATTCGGAAGACAAAACTTAGGTAGCGGCCGACCGGCACTCGTGCGAAGTGCTTCTGCATCGGGCTCCGTGGCAAGAAAGCCGGATGTAATGGCGTCGGCTGCCTTACTTTACACTACTGACGATCTGACATCAGTCCTGAAGCAACAGCAACCAATACAGAAATACTATGCCTGTGGTATTGGGATCGGCCGAGGGCTACCCTGGCAGGGATAACCCAAATGTGATGACTGCAATAGTGAAACATGAAGAACATCAAACTCTCTTTTGAGTTGTCAGTTCTCAGACAGATTTTTCTCTCCTGACTACCCTCACATTAAACCTGGCATAGTGTGGATATGTGTTCAAGTTGTGCTGTAGACTGGGGCAAAAAGGGTACAGAGAATGAAAATCTTTACATGGGACTTGCTTTCCACAATCAGAGTTATTAACAACTACTACTAACTCAGTTACAGTATTTTCTAATATCTGAGTGAAACAGTAGCTAAAAAAAGGCCAAAAGAAATTCTACAGAGGTTACACACTAGTCATGTGGAAGCATCCAACAGATGGAATGATAATGCTCAGAGTTCATGGGACGATACTACTGCTGTAACAAAAAAGTTAAGGATGTGCTGGCCCACTCCCCTCTTACAAAAAAAAAAAAAGTTATGTACTCACTATAACATTCCATCTGTGTGGTCCATTTTCATTCTTCCTCAACTGATGGGTTTGGATCTAATCTCACAGATCTGACTCAGCTGTTGCTAAAGCTCGTGGCAACCAAAAATTCTTGAGCTGCCCCCTTACCCACAATGCACCAACTGCAAGTATCCAAGATATTGCTTGCTGACTTTACTAGACAGGAAATGTTTGCAGACAAAAAGGAAGAAGACTATATATGCAGCTCAATATAAAGAATAGTGATGTCCATTACCCACTTATTTTTCCAGGAGTTTTCAAAGGATGGGGGCTGGTAGGTGGGGAGTTGAGGAATACTGAAAATGGATAACACAAACGGAACTTTATGGTAAGTACATAACTTCTTTATCGGATGTTGTCAATTTTTATTCTATCCTCAACTGATGGGATACAGTCCCCAGTTACCTAAGATCCAGGGTGGAATCAATGAAGGATATTCCTGAGCTCAGCTGAACCAATGCTCTACCTCTGGAGACCAGATCCAATTTGTAATGAGTAACAAAGGTATGGGGAGTAGCCCAAGTTGCTGCAGTGCAAATATCATCTATGGATATTCTAGATTTAAAAACTGAAAAAGTTGCCATGGATCTAGCTGAATGGGCCCGTAACAGTTTTGGCATGATAATGCCCAGTTTGTTATAAATAAATGAAATACAATCACTCAGCCACCTGGCTAAAGTTACTTTGGCAAATGGCTTTCCCAATTTTACTTCTACAAATGAGACAAACAATTGATCAGTTTTTCAGACATCCTTTTTCTATTTAGATAAAAAATGCAATTGTGAACATCCAATAAATCTAACGTGATCGCCATTGTTAGCAAATTTAGAAAAGAATACTGACAAATTACTGGACTAATTGATATTAGATCCTCACGCCACCTTAGGAAGAAATGATGCGTTAGTTCGTAATGTAACTCTATCCTTGTGAAAATTCAAGTATGGAGGTTTTGAGGACAATGCTTGAATCTCAGAAATTCATCTGGCAGAAGTAATGGCTACCAGAAAAACTGTCTTCCAAGAAAGGTATTTAAGGTCACACTTAGCTGCTGGTTCGATTGGGGAAAGAGTAAGAGCTAGATTCAAGTCCCAAGGGGAAGTAGGGTCTTTAAAAGGCAGGTCTTAGAAGAACAGTGCCTCACAAAAATGATTTGCAGAGCTTATGAGGAGCGACAGAGGAACCCTCAAATCCAATGTAAAAATTCAATATTGCTGTTAACTGAACATTAACTCCTCAGCAACTAGCTCCTTCTTTAAAAAGGTGGTGCCAAAATTTCAAGGTTGTTATGTATGGGAGCTGAAAAAAATGAACATTATTTTGGCAGTCCCAGTAAACAAATATTTTCCATTAACTGCAGTAGAGTTTCCATGTGCAGGGTTTATGGGAAGATAAAAGTACATGAATAACAGGTGAACGTACAGTTGTGTACACTTACCATAAATGTAGATGTTCGAGTGTATTCACTGTTGCAGTCATAACATTTGGGTTATCTGCTTGCAGTAGCCTCAGTTGGCCTGATTATCAAAGTCCTGGGTCAGTTGCTGTCTCATCTTCAGAGACGTCAGGTAGTCAGGGGTATAACGCATGCAGCCCACGCCATTACATCAGTTTTTCTTGCCCCATATGTCAGGTGTCCCCCTTAATGGA
The DNA here is from genome assembly GCF_019279795.1 of Protopterus annectens. Lineage (NCBI taxonomy): Eukaryota > Metazoa > Chordata > Ceratodontiformes > Protopteridae > Protopterus > Protopterus annectens. The sequence continues at coordinate 1,599,972,108 of NC_056733.1, forward strand.
AAGCAATTGCATATATATATATATATATATATATATATATATATATATATACACACAAGGTTAGACCTCCAACAAAAAAGCAAATACACCAAAAAGCTTTTAAGTATAGTAAAGGAGAATACAGGTATAGCCAAAAGAAGTCAGGGGGCTGGAGGGAGGGTAACCAGGATTGCAACAGTGAATACACGCGAACATCTACACTTATGGTAAGTGTACACAACTGTACTATGTTCTTCGTGTTTCACTGTTGCAGTCATCACATTTGGGTAGATTCCCAAAGCTAAGGATGGGAGGAGGAATTTAGATAACATTAGGACCAGCTATAAGGCCCTGCAAGACTGCAGTGGCAAAGCCAGCTCTGGATTTAGAGAAAATTGGCAAATGGTACTGCTTGGTGAAAGTATGTACAGAACTCCAGGTAGCAGCTTCTAGGATGTCTCTGGTAGGGACACCTCTGAGAAAGGCTGTAGACATAGATGCAGCCCTGGTAGAATGGGGTCTAATCCCCTGTGGGATAGGTTTTCCATGGTGCTTATAGCAGAATGAATGCAATGGCCTATCCATTTAGAAATGGTTTGCTTTGAAATAGCCTTCTCCTCTGCCCCTGCAGCAAAAACCACCAGCAGTTGTTCAGATTTCCTTTGAGGTTTAGTTCTGTCCAAGTAAAATATAAGTTGTCTGTTCACATCTAAGGAGTGCAGTATTTGTTCCCCTTTGTTCTGTGGATTAGAAAAGAAGGTTGGCAAATGAATGGACTGATTAAGAGCCACACTGGATGTCACCTTGGGCATGAAAGAGGGACTGGTCCTGAGGGACACCCTGTCCGCAGGAAAGATGATGAAAGGCTCCACTGCCATAAGGGCCTGTAATTCCGATACCCTTCTTGCTGAAGTGATTGCTAAAAGGAAAGCTTTTTTCCAAGGAAGGAATTTTAACTCTGCAGTTGCAGCTGGCTCAAAAGGAGGAAGAGTGAGTTTTTCCAATACAAAATTAATGTCCCAGGCTGGAGTTGGGGCTCTCCTGGGTGGTCTTAAGTTTTTGGCCCCTCTGAGGAACTGCTTGAGCAGTGGGTGAGAAAAGAGGAGTGGTTCTGTGTTGTAATGAGCTGAAATGGCTAAGGCATGAATTTTGATGGAGGAAAAGGAAAGGCCCTTGTTAAGCATCTCAGTTAAGTATTGAAGAATTTGAGGTAAAATGAGCGCTGCTGTGGCCATAACTTGAGTTTGGTTCCAGGCACAGAATCTTTTCTATTTTTTAGCATAAGATGTTCTAGTACTAGGCCTCCTTGCCTCCAAAATGACATCCAACACTTGTTTACTGAAGGATGGTAATGGAGAGATTATGTAATTTAGCCAGGCTGCCAGGTTCAGGGTTTGAAGCTGGGGGTGCAGAATCTGGCTCTCCTGCTCAGACAGCAGGGTAGGGGTCTGAGGTAGGTGCCATGGGGCCAGCTGTGACATACTGCGCAAGAGGGGATACCAGTGTTGGTGTGGCCAGTCTAGTGCAATCAGAATCATCCTTGGTTTGTCCTGTTTGATCTTTAGTAGTACTTTGGAGAGGAGAAGCAGAGGAGGAATGGCATAAACTGATAGATTTTTCCAAATGAAGGACACAGCATCCACTTTCCAAAATTGTTTGTGGGGAGTCCTTTTGCAGAATTTGTCCAATTGGTAGTTCTGGGGGAGACAAACAGGTCTATATCTGGGATCCCCCATTTGTTGATCAACATGTTGAAAATCTTTGGTTCCAGTTTCCACTCGTGTGGGTCCATGAGATTTCTGCTTAGTTTGTCTGCCAGTGCATTTAGTTTTCCTGGCAGGAATTGAGCCTGTAGATGAACTTAGTAGCTCAAGGCTGTGTTCCACAGAGCCATGGCTATTCTGCAGAGGGGGTAAGAATGGGTACCCCCCCCTGCTTACTTACGCACCACATAACAGTGGTGTTGCCCATCTTTACCATTAATTGTCCTGGAAGAATGTGGTCCTTGAAGGCTGTCAGAGCATTCTGTACAGCTAACATTTCTTTTTGATTGATATGCAGGTGCATTTGACTTGGGTTCCATTTGCCCTGAATGCCCTTCCCTGCCAGGTGAGACCCCCATGCATAGTCTGATGCGTCTGTTGCTAGGGTTTGGGTGGCAGGGGGTAGAGTGAATAGTAGCCCCTTGTTTTGGTGGCAGGCCTCTGTACATCAAAGAAATTCTAACCGTAGGCAAGGTATGATAGGAATCATTGCTTCTAGATCCTGAGAATATTGACACCATAGGCTTTTTAGATACCATTGTAGTTTCCTCATATGCAGTCTTGCATATGGAATTAGTAGAATGCACGAGGCCATGAACCCCAAAAAGCTTGCAGTTTTTGCTTTGCAGATAGCAGGGTTTTTGTGGACACTAGTTTGAAGGAAGTTGTCAAATTAATTTGTTTCTCTGGCGTGAGGAAAGCCATCTAGGAAGTTGTGTTCAAGCTTGCTCCCAGGAATATAATTTGTTGACAGGGTACAAGCTGTGATTTCTTTCTGTTTATGGGATACCCCAGACAAGTTAACACCTTTTGTACAAATACCAGATGATTCAGAAGTATATCCTGGCTTTCTCTTGAATCAATTGTCCAGGTATGGGTATATTTGAATATTTCTTTGCCTGCAAAATGCAATGACTGGAGCTAGGCACTTTGTGAATACCCTGGGCACAGTAGATAAGCCAAAGGGCAGTGCAAAGAACTGATGATGCATGCAGCCTGCTTTGAAGCGTAGATATTTTCTGCAAAATTCCCTGATTGGGATGTGCAGGTAGGCTTCCTTTAAATCCAGTGTTGCCAACCAGGCATCTTTGCCTATCATGGGAAGCAACTGGTGAAGTGTTAGCATCTTGAATTTTGGAATCACCAAAAAGGTGTTTAGGATAGACAGGTCCAGGATAGGATGCCTTGAGTTGTCTTTTCTGGGTACCAGGAAAAGTCTTGCGTAGAAACCTTGTCCCTTTTCCTCTTCTGGTACAGTCTGAATAACCTTTAATCTTAAGAGAGAAAGTACTTGCTTTTGAGCCTCTGCCCACTGATTTGGGGGTAGATCTGGCCAACCGTTTGGGGTTGATAATGTGTGGAAGTGAAATCTGTATTTTTGGGAAACTATGTTTAAAACCCATTTGTCCTGGGTAATGAGTTCCCAGTTTTTTGCTTGCAGAGCAATCTTTCCCCCTAAAGGAGCAGTCAGTTGAGAAGTGCTTGGAAGTTTTAAAGTTAAGTCATTGAGACAGCTTGCCATGGGGGGGGGGGTCTTACTACTCCCCGATTTGGAAGTGGGAGCCCCCCACTGCTTAGTCCTGTGTGTACCCTGGGACTGTAGCCTGGGTTTTCTGCTGGTTCTGCGTTTGAACTGAGAAGGCCTGAAAGAGGCAGGAAAGGACCAATTTTTTGAGGGCCAATGCCTACTAAATCTAGGAGGCTGCACCTGCAAGAAATCTTTAACAGTTTGCATAGATTTGGCTTTTTCCTCCATCTTTTTAAGAACTTCTTCTGCTTTGTCGCCAAACAGGCGGTCCTGATTTAAGGGAGCATCCATCAATTTAGTTTTAACATGATCCTGCATGCGGTAGCTATTTGTTCAGTGTGTTTTTTATATTCTTTATAATATATTTTTACCATCTCAAAAGTACTTACTCCTCTCTGTACTCTTCTTTTCTAAACCTAACACCACTCTTAAGTATTCAACTGCGGTACCACCTTTAACAGTCTTGTAAGAAAAGCGCAGTTCGGGTCTGAACTGTCTGCAAACAGCTACAGTTAACTTTGAGTATGTGTCTACCTGTTTGAGCCAATATTCATTTTCCTCTGGAGAGCACTCTGCTTTGGTTGTAAGCAGCCCCCCCCCCCACCACACACACACACACACACACACACACACACACACACACACACATCTTCCACTTTCTCTTATTCCCTTCTGTCAGCAAATAGTATCCATAACTGATCAATACTGTGTGTTTGTGTTTGTAAATTTAAACTAAGACCACAGTAGCCTACTGATACAAGTTTATCCTGTTTTTCCACCTGAGAAATTAAAGAAATTACTTACAGTTTCAGAGCAGTCCTTGGTCAATTGTGATTGTTTCTTAGCACATACTTGTCTTTGCTTTGTGATTGTCTCCAGCCCCTCATACCAGCAACTAACAGGGCTCTACCCACTTCGCTCCCCACCCTGCCCCCTATTCCCTCCCGCCCCCGGTGGTCCCACCTTTATTGCACTCAAACCCCTCCCATCTTTCTAATAGCCAACCACATAACTAACCAAACACTACCTCCTCCATCTTCCCACTACTGTCACACCTCCTCAACTAACATGTACAAGGCATACCTTTCCTATGCTCACTGCATGCACTCTCCTTGCATATCTTACATCCTACCAAAGCTCCATCATTCCCCCACTCAACCACTACCACTGTACTACTACTCACACCACCACTCATGTCTCACCCACACTCAGCTCTCCTCCCACCAGCTCAAGAACCATCCCTATGCACCCCCCCACATATTCTACCAACTATATTACTCAAACATAAAGCATCCCTACAACTTAACATAGTAACCCTCCCACCATACCTATTACCCACAGAGCACAATCATAAAGTTTCCCTTATAAACAAACACATTCAAAAACTGAGAAAACTAATAATATCATGCTTATCAAAACTAGCCCTAAGTGGAGAAATCCACCCCAACCCTGGCCCTACCATCTCCAACCCCAATCTTCATAATCAGACTAGAAACCACAACTTCTCCCATATTACAGCCAATAGAAAGCCAAGTGACTTCCTTCTACTATGCCTAAATATTAGAAGTACATCCAACAAAGTCCATGAACTCCATGCCACCATAGACTTGTACTCCCCAGATATAGTCATCCTGACAGAAACCTGGCTAAAACCTCACATTACCAGTGAGCAAATACTCCCTACAGGTTACAGCATACTAAGAGTAGACCGGCTAAACAAAAAGGAGGTGGTGTAGCTATAATATTTAAACAGCATCTAAACATCCAGATCTTAAAATCATCAGCTCCACAAATAGGCAATGAAGAAATAATATATACCAACCTCAAAATTAACCAAAACAAAACCATCAACATAACTGGATGCTACTTCCCACCTGGCCAAAACATCCCTCCCCTAGAAAACCTCCTCAGCTGGTCTACCCACCATCTCCCCCAAGAAACTATCATCTTAGGTGATTTCAATATTGACTGGCAATCCTGTTCTGGCAACAATCCAACCCATCATGTACACCCTTCATGGCTTCAACTAGTCCAGTCACCAACCAGGATAAATAAAAACTCCACCAAGCACACTACCCTGGATTGGATACTAGTCAGTAAGAGCCCCCAGTCATATATAACAGGCTGCTTATCAGATAGCCTCAGTGATCACTCCCCAACATTCCTACTCAAAAAATACCTATACCAAGCTAAACCTGTCATCTACCGTCAAATACGTAAAAAACTAAACTTTAACCCACTCACATTCATCTCATCCCTCAAAGAATGTAACTGGCATCCTCTAAAGTACCTCAGTCTACATGATGCAGTTGAAGTTTTTAATACTACCTTCCTGAACATCCTTAATTACCATGCCCCCATAAGATTCTCCAGAACCAAAGCACAACCCTCCCCATGGCTACAGAAAACCACTAAGTCAGAAATGAAAAACAGGGATAAAGCCTGGGAGCACTGGTGCAAAACCAAAACCCCCTCAGCTAGACAGAAATTCCTAGAACTATGCAATAGAGTCAAAAAGCTAATAAAACAGGACAAATCCCAATACTACCAATCTGCCCTAGTCTCCTCACAACACAGCCCCAAACAATTCTGGTCCTCCATAAACTCCATCCTCCACCCAGGTAAAGTCAGTACCCCTCCTCCTAACATCCCTCACGCCTCAGAAAATATTGCTACCTCATTCAACACACACTTCACCCAAACCATAATATCACTAGCTAAACAACACAACCCCCTCCCCTCCAACCCACACCTTCAACTAGTAATCTCCCCACTGCCTTCTCTTTTTCTCCTGTACCTACCTCCAACATAAAAAAACTCTTAACTAAACTTAAACCCACCAAATTAGCAACAGACAGCCTCCCAAGTGAATACCTACAAATCGCAGCTGATGCTCTGGCCTACCCAGTATCCATCTTGATTAACCAATCTCTGTCAGAAAGTTATGTTCCCACATTGTGGAAAGTATCACATATAATTCCCCTCCACAAAGGTGGACCCTCCACAAAACTAACCAATTACCGCCCCAAAGGGTGGGAGGTTGGCATAATGGTTAAGGTGTTTACCTTACAAACATAAGGTTCAGGGATTGATTCTCACATGGGGTAATTGGCTAGGCTGAAAATGGCCCACAAGGGCAGCTAGCCTAGTACTAATCTATGAACCTATGAACCTATAGCTATTCTCTCTCCACTCTCCAAAATACTAGAGAGATGCATACACTCTCAGGTCTCAGACTACCTCCTTACTAACAACCTCCTTTCCAGTACTCAGCATGGTTTCCGACCAAACCATAGCACCACCACTGCCTTACTCTCCTTTACTAACACTATCCTTCAGCATAAAAACAATGGCTATCTCTCCTCTGCTACTTTCCTAGACCTATCTAAAGCATTTGACATGGTCCCACACAAACAACTTATCTCTGTCCTCAATAACCTATCCTTCTCACAATCGGTCACCAACTGGTTTCAGAGTTACATGTCTGTCCGCCAACAATCCGTTGTATGGCAGAATGACACATCTCCACAACTACCTGTCTCCATAGGGGTTCCCCAAGGATCCATCCTTGGACCCCTACTCTTCTCTGTTTACACCAATAATCTAGCCTCTGCCACCAAACATGGCACACTCATACAATACGCAGATGACTTGACCATCATCTACTCAGCCCAGTCCCTACCAAAACTGCAAAAAGTCACACAGGAGGCCTTTTCCTCTGCTGAAACATGGTTATCCGATGCCCGATTAATACTCAACCCAAACAAAACTAAACTACTCATCTTCCAACCCACCAAACATACTCAAAACAACTCTCACTTTAACATCAAGGCAAAAGACAACACCACTATATACCCAACTGAACACACCAATTGCTAGGAGTGGAAATAGACAATAAACTAAAATTTGACATTCACATATCCATGACTGTAAAAAAAAGTCCACAAAAAACTAGGAGCGTTATACAGAAATAAGCAATTTCTCACCAAAGCAGCAAAGATTTCAATAGCAAATTCCCACCTTATCTCCACCCTACTTTATGCCTCTCCAATATATACCAACCTAAGGCAATGTGATCTAAACAAGCTAGAGACCTGCTACAACAAAATCGCCAAATTTGCCACAGGGGCATCCTACCGTAGTCACCACTGTCTGTCACTTGCTGAACTGAGCTGGCTTGAACTCCCTCACCTCCTTCAGTGGTATCAACTCTCACTCGCCCACAAACTAGTAAACCATCCACTAAATGTCCCATCCCTCCAGAATCTACTCCAACCCTATCACACCACCAGACCACTAAGATCCAGCAGCAAAAATCACTTGCAGATCACTAAAGCCAATAACTCTGCTGGTGAAGCACTATTCTCTTGCTCCATAGCCAAATAATGGAACTCACTCCCACCCACAATTACCTCCATACCATCATGCACCCACTTCAAAACTTTATTAAAAGCTCAACTAAAAACATGCTGGCTATGCCCTTGCAACTCCCACTCTAATATCATCCACCCCATCCAACCACTACCTTTCTTTCCACTCCACTAACTACCTTGATTATAGCAAGCTCAGATGCTCATAAGCCAGTACTTATTATACAGCACGAACTTCTTCTTCTTGTAACATTTGTTAATGTCTGGTATGCACTTCACAGATAAAGATTCTAGTTGTCTACTGATGTACTATGCTCTTCATCTGTAAATATGTTGTAAGTAATTGCTATGTAAATTGTTATTCACTATGTAATCCAATGTATATACTGTCTGTTTATTTTAACTGTGGAGCTTTTCTCCCCGGGACTCCGCTGAAAATGGACCTACGTCCAGTCAGACACTCCCGGTCAACAAATTTAAATAATAAATAATAAAAATAATAATAATAATCTGGCAAAGATTGCTCCTTAAGCCAAGCATGCCTTCAAAGTACAGACCCGGTGGCAGCAGCCCTGCAAGATGCCTCTAGTTAATCAAAACCACACTGCAAAGTATGTTTTCCAACCCGTTCAGCAGAATGCATTAAATCCTGTAAATCCTTATTTTCAGCACAATCAGGAATAAAAACATCATTTTCTGTTTAAGCAATCCAATAATATGCTGCTGATACTTTAACATATGAAACTGGCAATTTAAGGCCCTGATGGCCAAGGTTGCAGAGGTGTATACCTTCTTACCCCATCTATCCAGGGCCCTGGAATCTCTATCAGAGAGGGCACCACACGGCAAGAAAGACTGATGTAATGGTGTCGGCTGCAATGCTTTATGCATCTGACTACCTGACGTCACGGAAGATGAGACAGCAACCGACGCAGGCCCCAAGACTTTGATAATCAGGCCAACTGAGGGCTACTGCAAGCAGATAACCCAAATGTGATGACTGTAACAGTGAAACAGGATGAACATCAGAGCATAGGTTTTCTAGCTATTAATGGAATTGGAGAAGCCAGACCATCAGCCTGACGTTTGATATGTCTGAATGAATCATGTCTGTCAGATGAGACAGAAGGTCTGGAGTTGGATCCAGAGTCCAAGGTTGGTAAAGTATGTGAGGGCCCAAGGAAGGGAAACCAAATCTGTCAAGGCCAGCAAGGTGCAATGAGGATGACTTTGCTCTTCAACATGGCAGCTTTCTGTAGGAAGTTTGGAATTAGCGGAACTGGTGGATAAGCATAAAGTAGAATAATACTCCGTGATTCCCCCTGTGGGAGATTAGGGCAAAGTAGCTGCTGCATTTGTTGTTTACGGGAGAAGCAAAAAGATAGCAGCAAGGCTGGGCCAGTAACAGAAAATCACTTTCGTTACGTTCTTGTTGAGGAACCACTAGTCAGGTAGAAGAATGCTCCTGCTCAGCTTGTCTGCCATTACGATTGACATTTCCTGGAATGTGCGCTGATATGAGAAAGCGGTTGAATGATATTGCCCATTACCACACTCTAAGTGCTTTTCAACATGAGGGATATAATCTGGTCCCTCCTTGTTTGTTGATGTACCAAACTACTGACATACTGTCCGTTTGAATTGGAATCGTCCCCAAAGGGAGAGCATTCTGAAGGGCCTGCAATGTTAAAAGCACTGCTCTCATATCTAGGATATTGATATGCAAGTTGGCCTCTTTGGAAGATCAAGTGTCTTGTACTGTTTAACCCAGAAAATGCCCGCCCAACCCCAACTGGGAAGCATCCATGGTCATTATGGCCTTGGGTTGAGGGGGAATGAATGGAAGGCCTTGTAGAACCTGACCTGACTGAATCCACCACTTAAATCACTCTTACATGTGCGGGTGATTCATATTAGAGTTGACAAGGGTTGGTGAAGTTATCGACCATTCTGTTGCAAGCATCAACTGTACGATCCTCATGTAAAATCTGGCTAAAGGCACTACTGCTATTGCTGCTGACATTGATCCTAGAACTTGAAAGACCAAGTGGGCTGAAATATTGGTACTGCAGATTTTATTCTGACCTGTGACATTATAGTCTGAACCCATGATAGAAGCAGCGAGGCCATCATTGACTTTGTGTTGAAAAGTGCTCCTATAAATTCCAAATTCTGAGTTGGTTCAAGTTCAGACTTCTCATAATTTATGGTTATACCCAGATGAGAACATGTTTGGAGAACCTGATCTTTTGCCCTTGTTAACTGATGCCTGGTCAGGGTGGTAATAAGCCAGTCGTCTAGGTATGGAAACACCTAGAATCCCTGCAGTCTCAAGTGAGCTGTTACAACTGACATACATTTGGTAAACACCCTGGGAGCTATGATGAGACCAAAGGGCATAACTCTGAACTGGCAATGACTGGCTCCCAGCCAGAAGTGTAAATACCTTCTAGATCACCTGTTCATGTTTATGTGATAGTATGCATCCTAAAGGTCTATCGAGCACATCCAGTCATCCTTGCCCAGAAAAGGGAGAATGGACTGGACCATGGCCATCTAGAACTTGGTGCGTCAAAATGACTTAAGTAAAATGGTCTCCAGTTCCCTGTTTTTGGCACTAAAAAAATCTTGACGAAGTTCTGGATTCTAACTGGTCTGGTGAGACCTCTTGGATGACTTTTTTCTAGCAACTTTTGTACCTGAATTGCTGTGTGTTCTGTCTAACTGGGTGGAACATCAGGGATTTTTCTTGAAATTGGAGGAGGAAGGTAAAATGGTATTATATAACCTCTGGAAATAATCCTCTGCACCTAAGTATCTGTTGTTATTTCTAGCCAGGCTCTCTGGTGCAGGGATAGTCGACCCCCAATTGCCTCTAGCGGAGAACAATCAGGACTTCTTTCAGGAATGCTGGAAGGGTCTGTCAAAGAATGAATCTCTGGAACCCTGGTTTTGTGGGTCACTTGTGCCACGGGGGCGGTTTCTACCATTAAAGTCCCCCTCCCTACCCTGGGGGAACCTCCTCTACTTGTGTCCTGGAATGGTCCTTGGGACTTTTTGAACCATATCTTTCAATTACCTCACTAATTCCTGGAAAAGGATTTTTGAAGGTTCGAAAAATGTACGCCCACTTCAGACAGGTTCTTTCTGTCCTTCTCACACCTGAACAATGTGTCTTTCACTTTTGAGACAAAGACATGGCATTGAAAGGAGCACTGATGAACTAAGACTTAAAGGGCTCAGCAAAATCACACAAGCACATCGAGGCATGCCTCCTGATGTGATGGAAACTCCTGAACCCACTGTCCTTGAGGTTCTTTCAGCTACACGCAAAAGGAGCCTAATGGACGAACTGGAAATAGACTGCTGGGTAGTCAACTGAGAAGTGACAGATGACTGTACTTCCTCAGAAATGAATCCTGAGAGGGTATTTGAAAGCTCTTTAATCAAAATCCCTCTGTAACCCTGTGAAATGCCCGAAATAATTAAGTGACCTTAAGGTGAAGGTAGCTGAAGCACAGACACTTCTCAAACCTGTCCATTGCCAGACACTCCTTGCTGGAGGGATGAAAAGTGGAACTCTCCTTGGCAAGTTCCTTCTTAGTGGCCATCACCATGACCATGACATTAAAAGGTACTCTTTTTCCCCAAAACTGTTTGTCCTCCGGTGGTACCATAATTTTGTCAGGTCTCCGAGGTACTGTTTCAATGGTAATGGGATCCTTCCATGCCCA